>NW_028301286.1:0-338485 GCF_061612785.1 Hesperophylax consimilis
TGCACCTTGAAAATGATTTCTAGCATTTAAATGTCACCCGGCACATCCAGTTACATCTACCTTGATAAGATTTTAAAATTAAGGTGAAATTAAATATTTTTTTAATTTATCACTATCACTTATATAATGCGTATTTCCTTTTGTCAGAATACCAAGAAGGTGATTTACGTGAGGCTACTTTCCTTCTGACTTTTCAGTCAATATTGTTGGTCATTGAAGAACAATTATTTTTTGTGCTAACAACGGTTACGGTTAAAGATCAACATACCTCTAACTTGAATTAGTGAATCTAAAAACACCTACAAATGAAACCTTAACTATCCAAAAGTAATGTTTGCGCATTTATAAGGGTTATTGTATCATTGTATCATGCAAAAACACAGCAACCAAACAGCAAAACAAATCAAACATCGGTAGCGGGAATTGTCCAAGCTTTGAGTACAGCTCCATCAATAATTCACCTGGTCTTTCAAGCTAGATTCACTGGCTTCCGTTACATCGGTGATAGTCACACTATCGTTGGACCTCACAGGAGTCCAATCCTTCAGAATGGACACTTCAGAATCTTGATTTTGAGAAGACTCCGAAGTCTTTGCTGTTTCAGGTTCGTGGCATACAGCCTTAGTCTCCAGGATGCCTTCATCTTCATCGTCTGACCATTTATCACCATATGCTGTTAGTATGTCTTCCAGCTTTTTCTCGCTGTCTTTGAGGTGGCTCAGGGTTGCCATCAGGTCTGCGACGTCGCTGTCGACCTCTTCCCTTTCACCTCTTTCAGGCTCCTGGCAAACACTCCCAACCGTCCCCATTAGCAAATCGTTACAGCGCCTCAACGAGATCAGTCTTGTTCGTAACTGTACAACATCAAATTTATTTCACGACGTACATTATTCAACTGGTTGAAGTAAGGAAGTTGTTTAATTCTATAGATAACATTATAATAACATGATAATATTTCCTATTACAGTAGAACCCCGTTAATTCGAAATCCAGGAGACTTAATGAATTTTCATGTAATTTGAAATTTTAAGAAAACAAAAAAAGTGGCGAAAACCAAGTTTCGCGGCCGTCTCTTTAAATTCGGAATAGGTTCTTTGGTGTAAATTCGTAATAATACGACTTATTCCCGTGTAAATCGAATATTCGCAACTGATTTCCGTCGCGGTCGGCCCTTCAAGTTCAGTTATTCAAAGTAAATTCATACTAAAACGAAATATATCCAGTTTTTCGCAGATTCAAATTTTCAAAGTAAAATCGTAAAAATACAATATATTTGATCATAAATCGAAATTTAAAAAAAAGTCGTACTTCGAATTTAAAAAACATTATGTATTAAAATAATTTTCTGGCGAAAATTTCAATTACGCATTTTTTCGAATCACTGGGGTTCGAATTATCGGGGTTAGGTAGTGATAAGAATACAATAACTTGGGTCAGGTTAGTAATATAATATAATAACAATTTTGGTAGCCATAGCTCTAGTATTTCAGTAGTTGGCTTTTTATGCTTATTTTATATTTATATTGAGAAGTTGTGAATGATGAATACATGGAGCAGGCGAAAGGGTTTGTGTATTTGGAGAGAAGAAGTGGAAAGGCTGATAGTGATAATGAAAGAAGGGTAAGAGTAGGTACATAACTCCATTAATAGAGGACTGAACAACAATGGAGTGTGGGTACCTACCCTGATGTATGGCAGTGAGGCATGGAACTGGCAGAGGTGTATGTGTGGTAAAACCACGTATGATAGTGTGAGAAATGAGTAAGATTAAGAAAGGGACATTCAGATGGTTTGGGCTAGTGATGCAACAGAGCTCTGCTTCCGCTTCTGCAGAAGTTCCGCAAGTTTTTCACTTCCGCTTCCGCTTCCACTAAGATTTACTTTTGACATCTGTTTCCGTTTCTGCTTCCGTTCAGACACTTCCGTTGCATCACTAGTTTGGGCATGTAGAGGGAATAAACGAAGAAAGGAGTGTAAGGAGAATATATGACTCAAATGTGAATGGTAGAAGAAGTCAGGGACGCCCAGATACTTGAGTTGGGCCATGTCAAGAGTCAGAATAATAGAAGAGAAAGAATGTGAATGGGGCAAGGAGTGTGTGCCAAGACCGAGTTGTTTGGCGGTCCTTCCTCTCTGCCTCCCTTGCAGAGAAACAGTGTGATGGTTAGTTAGTTAGATAACCCAATCCGACTCATAACATTCTTGAGAATTCATGGCAAGATATGGCACTGGCGCATCTCTTCAAAGTAATACTTTAAGTTTGAATAAAGCCCCCCTGCACGCTACTATAAGTTTGTTGGGCAATCTGCACGGATGAGCTTCAGTAAATCTGATGGGGGAATGGCTCACCTCATCCTCCGAGTTCCTCATGCTGTCCACGAGGGTGGAGGTGACACGGATGTACTCTCGGATCTGTCCGAGACGCTGCTCCACACGAGCCGTGTCAGGGCAGGCGGCCACCATGCTGTCTCCGGTGGAACGCGCAGCCTCCGTCCGCGGGAGCTGATCATGGAAAACATCTCGTTGAAAATATCGATTCCATCAAAAAACAGAAAAGTTAGGAGAAGTGAAAAAAAAATACCTAACTAAACTAATTTAACCCCTAACCTATTTTTTTTTTTTTTTTAAAGAAAGACAAACATTCCCGGGTTACGAATAACCCAACAATGTTTGAAAATCTCCTACTACCACCACAGAAAGCCGAAAATGTTGCTTGTGTTGTGATGGAGGACTTAGCCAGCCGAGGAATCGAACACGCGACGCTCGGGTGAGACCCAAGCGCTATGCCCACTCAACCACTGACCGGTCATTTTATCTGTTCTGTTCATATTCTGTTTGTTCTGTTCTATTATTTTATCTGTTCTGTTTTGCCATCGTTCTGTTTTATCCGGTTCCCGAAAATATTGCAGAAAGAACTCATTATCATTGGAATTGTTGACAATTTGATTTTATTAGTTGTGGCAATCCAATTATTTTGGAAATCTGCCGACTTAAATTGGTATCATACAATTTTAATATTAATTCTATGCAAATAACATTAATAAATACACATCGTCACTATGGTTTGACAAGGTTCTAACTGACAATTTGGACCAAAATAACCTTTGAATGGGAAACCGTTTCTTTAGCTCATATCTATGTCCAAAAGTAATTCTGTTGAGTATTAACAAAGTTAGTAATGTGCCAGAGTTCTAATATCAGACTTTTATTTTTAATTTATTTTGACAAAGATCTGTTCTCCAACTTTCTGACATCATCTTTAAGAAATATAACGGGCAATATGTCAGATGCCTGAAGGGTTAATAATAATGAAAATAAAGACACAACAAAACTTTGAAACAAACCATTTTGTTTCTAACTGTGAGTTAGGAACAAAATGTCAGTTGAACAAGGATCAAAAAGGACGTTATAACCTTGTAAAATTATATACGAGGGTGATCTGAAAAGTTTCCGACCTCAACGCAAAGATGGCGGTACTCGTCAATAAAAGTTAGTGAATGTAGTTGTGCATCTTTTGACAGTTACTCACCAAAGTTTCGGCCATTTTGGACGTGCAGTTTTTAGTTTACAGTCGTTTGAGTGAGTCGATGTGTGTGTTTTCGTGAAAATGGAAAAAATTGAGTATAAAGCTGTTATTAAATTTTTGTTTTTGAAGGCAATACGCCTACGCAAATCAAAGATGAGTTGGACTCTGTGTATGGGGACATCATTTACCACAGTGAAATTTTAGTAAGCTGAATTTAAAAGTGGCCGTAAGAGCATGGGAGACGATGAACGTTCAGGACGTCCAAAAACTGCAACTACTAACGATAACATTGCTAAACTTCACCAAATAGTGTTAGACAACCGCCGAATTAAAGTGAGAGAGATAGCAGAGGTTATGAAAATGTCCAAAGAACATGTCTGTCACATATTAAATCAAGATTTAGACATGAGAAAGCTGTACAGAAAGCTGTTGGGTGCCGAGTTTGTTCACGTTAGACCAAAAACGTGTTCGAATGAACATTTCCAACGCTCTGTTGGCGCAGTTTAGGCGCAATAAATCCGAGTTTTGGTGCCGATTAATTACTGTAGATGAAACTTGGATACACCATTATACGCCAGATGAGGAGGCAATCACCTTTGTGAACAATTATTTTGCAGAGAAAAACGCCGACTACTATTTGGACGGGTTAGAGAGATAGGAGAATCGCTGGGAGAAGTGTGTAGAGTTACAAGGAGACCATGTAGAAAAATAAAGAAAAAAATTCTTGTTTCATTGTTAGGTCGGAAACTTTTCAGACCACCCTCGTATTGTGTCCTTGCTGGTCGAACTTGGTTCTAACTTCACAAGTAGGTATGTTCAAGAATAAAAATATACATCCAATTTGTACATTTATTTTCTTTGTTTGTAGTGAAGAACTAAAATACTATTAACACATTAGATCAAACCATAAATTTAGCAATTGTTATGAGAAATTGACATTGTAATGTTTGGAACCCCATAACTCAGAATAAGGTAATGTTCAGTTACAACCTTGTCAAATTAAAGTGATGATATACAGTAGAACCTCTCATAATGAGCTTCATTCGTTCGTTATGTGAAACACTCATTAAACCAAACAATTTTTCCCATATAAATCAACTAGCTGACATGTAGTCGGTGATGCTCGACTTTTCTCTACTTTCAATAAATAAAATATCCTTGTATTATATATATAAACCTTCCGGAAGAAATTCTCTAAAACTCTAAATGATACTAAAAACCCTATCACACTCCGTTGCATAGTTTAGAAGGACTAAGCTCACAAACAGAGAAGCGGATAGTGACTTTGTTTATACTATTTAGAGATGTAAAATACTATAATGCATTCCATGCCAAAAATACCCAATTTTTTTTACATTTATTTAAATAATTACGTTGCAACAGTTTCCCATGCTTTTAGCATTTCTCTTATTGCGCCAGAAAACTGTTGCTCTGCTACTTCCTCCTCCTCCACTAACAAACTCACCTCCATAACTTCTTGGTGTGAAACCAATGCAACTCCATAAGCTCTTCTGTGGTCAGCTCTTGAGTGTGCTCTTCCACAAGCTCATCAATATCATTGTTATCCACCACATTTGACAACGCTCTTTGTCTAAATTTTCACAAAAAGTTAAAATATTATACCATGTTATGTTCCTGTTGATTCTGCACCATATTCTCATTGCCGTGTGTCTGGCCGTTGCCGCCATTCTGGTAGACAGAATCATGGGGATCGTGGGCGGTGTTGGTGGGCTTTGGGCCGCCGCCGGCCGGGTGGGGACACACGGGGGCTGTGTTACTGTAGGAGCCCTCGCGGCTCGACGAGGAGCCCCGCACGTTGTTCCTCGCGCCCGAACCCGAACTATTCTGAATGACGAAATATACAATTTAGACTATAATTAATATAAGATAAAATATTTATTTGTAAATGTCTTGTAATTTAATAATTATCATCCATTTGTTGGCTATTTGATGGCCTCTGTGGTTGAGTGGATACGAAGTAAATTCATTCAAATTAACTTATTTAGGGTTATTTCATAATAATTTATTAATTTAAAAATAATACATAGTATGTTAGCGGCACGTTCCAAGGCGGTAGATACTTTCAGTATCTCCCTGGAATTAAGGTACTTCCCCACCTTCCTCTTCCCATCTCCTTCATCTTCCCACTACCTTCAGCATCACAACATAACTCAATTGGGGATACCATAGTCTCACTGGCTCCAGACGGTTGGGAGGAGTTTATTATTGTGACTTGTGAAAGTTGTTTCAGAGTTCAAAGCCTATATCAAACTGTATCAAAAAGGGCTAAATGTATTTTAGTTTCTTAAATCCTTTAACCCTTGGTGTACGCAAGCTAATTGCGGCGCTGTCTATAGTGCTTCAATAAAATAAGAATTTATGAATATTTATATTACGTACATAAAGAGAAATAGACATGGATAACCTAGTATTATTATACAGAGCTATTGTTTATGAAAGTTGTGTTTATTAAAAAGTACACAATCCAGGATTCAAATTCGAGTCTGCGCACACCAAGGATTAATATTTATTTATTTATTATTCATTGGCGCCCTATCAGGCTTTTACAAAGGAAATTGACAATTTATGTGTGTAAGTGTAACATAATACATGAATAATAGCTAACTATATACATAAGTTACTAACTCAGTCTAGTTTCTGCTGCCGTGCAGCTCGCACGGACAGAAATTTCGATAAACTCAGTAACCACAAACCACAGTGATACCCAGTTTAACATATTGTTGTTGCAAAAATAAAGCAGGCTGGCTGCGTTTAGTCACCAGACAGCCCGCAAAAAAATAACTCATTATGGACCGAAGTGTCCAATCATTAATTGACTCAATTAAAATTGAAATTGGAAAATGCTCATCTGTCAAAGAGGCAAAACAAAGAAGTAACATAGAACAAGATATACACCAGCTAGAGGAAATATGGTGCAAGGAAAAACTTCAACTACAAGAAAAAATAATTGAGCTACAAAATAAACTTATATTAAATGAAGAAAAACATTCAGAAAAAATTGAAAATTATTTAAGGAAAAAAAGGAATCAATTAATACAACGTACAACAAGTCAACCCTCTCAATACCTATACCAGAGGCCAAATACTCATTAATAATTGCAAGTGAAAATACTAATACAACTTCTGATGATATTCGAGACATGATAGTTAAAAAAATTAAAACATCGCATTTGGGGATTGCAGTAAATGGAGTACAAAAAGCATCAAATAAGAAACTAATCATCTCTTGCCCCAAAAATGATCACGCAAAAAAACTAACAGAAGAAATAAATATAGTCTTCAAAAATAATTTGATCGCGAAAGAATTAGAAAAAAAAAATCCTAAACTATTCATCAGAAACCTACCTATCGACCTATCAGAAGAAGAAATAATAGAATCATTAAAAACCCAAAATGATGGAATTAAAATCATCATGGATGAAAATCCGAAAAACTCAGTAAAATTAGTAAAAATGCTTAAACCAAAAGGACAAAACAATCTTACAAACTATATAGTCGAAACAAGTGGAAAACTTAGGAAATATCTCATTTCTAAAGAGAAAATTAATATTGGATACCACAGAGTGCGGGTGGAGGATGCTAATCCAATAATGCAATGCTTCCATTGCCTGAGATTTGGAAATTCAGCTGTCAACTGTTTTAATAAGGACAAGAATGCTTCGTGCCTGCACTGCGCCATGGACCATCCTTGGAAAGACTGTCCCAATAAAAACAAAGAAGAGAAATGCAAAAATTGTGATTTCCAAAACAACACTTTCAAGTCAACAAACGATACAAATCATAAAGCAAATAGCAAAAATTGTATGTATTTAAAAAAAATGATGACTATTGCCCAAGGGCGTATAAATTATGAATAGGTATGTACCTACTTTAACATTCTTAATAACTAACTTTAAAATTCTTAACGAGATTAAAAACTCAATACCAAAATTTATATTTTTGTTTCAAATACGCTTGTTTTCTGACTTTTCACACTTTTCTGACTTTTCGCACAATTTAGCTATTAATACTAAAACTTTAAAACAATTGAGAAACATTTCAATGTTATTAATCTACCATCGAAGAGATAACGATTTATCAGTAATATCCAAAAAATATTTAATTAACTATTTCTGTAAAATTTTAAGACAAAAACAAAGCATTAAAATATTAGCCTACTCTCAAAGTGTTAATGTTTGTAAAATATTATTTATACAAAACAAAATTAATATACTACATAGTATGTATCATCTTTATAATATCATCACTAGTAATATAATGCTAAGTTGTTCAATATTGTCACCAAATCTATTTCAAGTCAACCTTGATATTATCCGTGAACATATGCTGCTAATTTATAGTTTGTCATCAAAATCAAATTCATTTTTGACAATTAGTTATAACAATATTATTTCCTTATTTCTTTAAAAATGAATAATTTCTTCACTGAGGAATTAGATAAAACGCTTAATATTTCGGAATATATTTGTCATACTTTAAAAGATTGTAATAAAATCGTGGATAAAATAACAAATTCATTCTCTGTACTCCATTTAAATATCAGATCAATGAAACAAAATTTCAATGAATTTTTACTCTCAATTAATTTACTAAATCATAAACCGGACGTTATAGTTTTAACTGAAGCATTCACCAACGTATACAATAAATTTTGCATACCAGAATATACCTACTTCGCAACATCTTGTGCTATTAATAGAAATAGTGGTATTGTTGTATTTGTTAAATTTTGCCATTCAAACATCGCAGTGGAAGAAGTACCTATGCAGCGAGTTAATTGCTTAGATATTAATCTAAATGTAAATAAAATGTGTTTTAATATTATTGCAATTTACCGAACACACGGATCAAACGAGTACACATTTATGGATGAATTGAGAAGCATTATCTTATCAAAAAAAAATAAACAGAACATAACAATAATCGGCGATTTCAACATAGATGTTTCAAACGAAAATAGTAACAGAATAAAAACTGAATTTATCAATTATATGACGGAAATGAATTTCATATTGTGTATAAATTTTTTTTTTTTTTTTTTTTAATTTTAGCGACTATATAAGATAATTGTTACATACAAAATATAATGGTGAAATTAAGTATAAAATATTGTATTTCTTAGTCCTCCTCACTAGGGGGTCCTGTGCCGAGGCGGACTAAAGTTATTTAAATATGGTTTATTTGTCTTCTATGTCGTTTTTAGTGTCTTCTATGTCGTTTTTAGTGTCTTCTATATCGTTTTTAGTGTTTTCATTAGGGTTTTTTCATTGACCTCTTTCAGCCATATTTTTATTAATGATTTGTATTCATTAGGATTTTTTATTAGTTTTATGTCTTGGGGAAGGATGTTATGGAGTTTTGTTGCAAAGTATGTATAGTTTCTTTGTCCGAATGTGGTTTTATAACTTGGAATATTTTTTATATCATTTTTGTTCGATCTAGTGTTATGCATACACAGTCTAGTAGAGGATTTGTTATTTTTGAAGAGCTTCAATAATATATTTTTGGCATATATTTGCTGTACATTTGGTACGTCAAAGGAATTGAATATTTCAATTGAAGGCGTTCTAATTGGTACTTTCAATATGGTCTTTATGATTCCTTTTTGAATCGTATTCAGGTTGTGTAGGTACGTATGTGTAGCAGATCCCCATCCTATGATTCCATATTCAATTCGAGAATGACATAATAAATATACTAGAGAAATTACGGGTCAACGTCCATCTTGTATCGATCACATATGGAGTAACACTAAAGATACCGACAAATTACACACGATAATATTAAAAAATAATATTACTGATCATCACACTTGCATCTATATACAAAAACTTAATATTAATAATCATATTGATTTAAAATGCAATACTTTTACAAAAAATTCACTAAACCATCATAAATTAAACCTAAAAATAAAAACAGAAACATGGCGTTCCGTATTAGAATCAACATGTGCTGAAACATGCGCAAATATTTTTGATAATATACTATGCAATTATATTACAGCATCAACAGATATTAAAACCATAAAAATTAAATCAAAATTCAAAAAAATAAAACCATGGATTTCACATGGCTTAATCGTGTCTATTAGAAAAAAAGAAGAGTTATATCGCTTGACAAAGAAATTTCATTTAGATAAAAAAATATACACAGATTATAAAAAATTTAGGAACAAATTAACCTGTTTACTAAAAACAACTAAAGAGAACTTTTACAAAAATGAAATTTATGTGGCTAAACAAAATGTAAAACATATATGGAAAACAATAAATGAAATAAATAGTAGAAAAAACAAAAAAACTCAAATTAAAAAAATTAATATCGGAAAAAATTCTATTAATGCCCTAATGGAACCGACAAAATGTGCTAATGCCTTCAATAAATATTTCGCTAACGTCGGACAAAATTTAGCTACACGAATCGATGAAAATTATAAAATAGATAATTTCGAAAAGGACTGTCACAAACAAAATAATCTGTCAGTTTTCAAACCGGTAACAACAGATGACATAAAAAATATTATTAGTGAATTAAAAGGTGCATCTGCACCAGGGTTTGATGGAGTCACAGTAGAAATATTGAAAAATTATAATGAATTATTAAGCATTCCAATTACACACATTATAAATATTAGTTTAAATAGTGGAATATTCCCCTCCGTTTATAAAAAATCTATTGTAACACCCGTTTTTAAATCTGGCAGCCCTGAAGAAATATCAAATTATCGACCCATATCTGTTGTCTCAAACATTGCAAAAATTTTCGAAAAGATCGTAAAAAAGCAACTTTTATACTATATTGAAAACAATAAAATAATTAGTCCTAGCCAATTTGGATTTAGAGAGAAACTAGGCACTCATGATGCCATTGCAGAACTAACTTCAACTATATACCGTGCATTAGATAAAAAAAATAAATGCCTTGGCATTTTCATTGATTTACGTAAGGCTTTTGATAGTATCTCCCATACAAAACTAATTAATAAATTAAATGATATCGGTATTATTGGTAAGGTAAGGTATTGGCTGCAAAGCCATCTAAGAAAAAAAGTAAAAGAAACCAAAAAGTAAAATTAAATAACTCACTTAGCGTAGATGAAACTTTAGAATTTGGAATTCCCCAAGGGACTGTTATTGGACCAATTTTATTTATAATTTACGTTAACCATATGTTTAAATTATCACTTAATGGTAAACTTATATCCTTTGCTGACGACACTGCAATAATTATCGAAAAAAAGACATGGATCGAAATTACCAATGCAGCGAATCAGGATATGAAGGTTATAAAAAATTGGTTCGATGGCAATTTATTATCACTTAACACAGAAAAAACATATTGTATTCCTTTCACTCTACAAGAAGATGTGCCAAATAACCTAATTAACATAACAATTCATTCTAAAAATTGTGTAAATGACGGTACATGTAATACGGACTGCGCGAAACTAAATCATAAATCCAATATAAAATATCTTGGTATCTAGATAAAAATGTTAAATGGAAAGACCATATTAATCTCACTGTTGAAAGAATAAGAAAACTTATCTATATTTTCTATAATATACAAAATATTTTAAATAAGAAAACTATCAAAATTGTTTATTATGCATTAATTCAGTCCTTATTGCAGTACGGGATTATTGGGTGGGGAGGGGCTTTTAAGGCTTCTTTACAGCCAATAATTACAATTCAAAGAATAATTATAAAAATCATCCTTAGAAAACCATATGACTCCCTACTTTAGAGATATTTCAGGAATTCAATGTACCATCTATAACAGAATTGTATAAGAGAATCGCTTTATATCAAATTTATAAAGAATATTTTATTTATAAAATGCACCCCTCAGATAGCATAAGCAATAGATTCAAAACTAATGGCTTAATAGCCATTCCTATGCTTAGAACGACCACGGCTCAGCACCACTATTCATATTTAGGTGTGAGATGGTACAATATATTATTGTCCAAAAATAAAATTAGTGTAACCGAAACTGTGAATTATGAACAATTCAAAAAGTTAATTAAGTCCCTCAAATTGGATAATGATATATTGTACCCCTAATTTTCTTACACTTACTCAATCTGTAAAAAATATATATTAATTTGATTGTCTTTAAAAAAAAACTATTTTTCAAAAATTTTCTTGATATATTGTACCCTTAATTTCCTCACGCTTACTTAATCTGTAAAAAGATGTATTATTTTAATTATCTTTAAAAAAACAATTTTCTAATTTGTGTACCCATGTTAATATTATGTTTGTATTTATTTCAAAAGTTTTTGATTATTGTTTAAAAAATCATTAGAACTAAATGTAAAGACTCCTCCCATAAACACGAGCTCCTGGAGCTCAACTTATGGAGAAATAGAATAATAACGAAAAAATTATTTATAAGTCTGCATATTGTAATCATTTATAATGTTAAATAATAAATAAAAAAAATAAAAAAAATATAACAAACAATTGACCAGTTATAAGTAGCCGAGTAAAAAAATGGATCAGGTTCCCACGCAGGTGTGGTGGGTTCAATTCCGCCGCTACCTAAGTCCTCCATCATTGTACAAGCCACATCTTCCTCTTGTAATGATGGTAGTAGGAGTTTTTCAAATATTTTCAGGTTATTTGTGATCTGGGAATGTTGATCTTGCTCATACCATATTCTGATTAGAGTTTGGCGTGGTGGGGTTCACTATCATGATAGCCGTGTGACTGGTGTGGGGGCTGTGTCCCCCTAGGATGCTGCCGTAGGGGGCGCTTTCCTCGGCACTGTCCAGCAGGTCGCGCTGGCGGAGCACCAGAGTGCGGGGCTGCGGGCGGACTGGCACGAACCTGCTGCCGCCTTCGTGAGTCGTGGAAGAATCTAGGTGGATACATTGATTAGACCACAATAATAGGTGGAGACACGTCAACATAATGCATGCATCATTTTGTTATGTGAATACAGCACAACAGTCCACACTGCTCCCAACCATCTGGAGACAGTGGAATTACAGCATCCCAATGGATAGTGAGCAGAGGAAGGAGAAGGGTAGAGGAAGGTGGGAAAGTACTTGGCTATTCAGATTTAGTCACCAAACAAGGCCAAAAGCCAGTTCAAGCAAAGTATCTATTCTGATTGGTGGTCTTTCTCCAGGGCAATACTGGGCATAGCATCCACTCTGCATAAATATTTAAAGTTTTTTTTTATGTGAATACTGCACATGAGTCATGTCTTCAAAAAATTTCATACCAATTTAAAGAAACATTTTGAAAACTTTTTTTAAAGCTTTTTCTTCCTCACTCCTTCCCCTCCCCAGTACTTTCAGCCCCACAACACACTACAACTGGGGATGCCATATTCTCACTGGTTACAGGCAGTTCAAAGAACCGGACCTCATGTCCAAATTATGTTTCTAGTCTTCTCTTATATAAATCGAAAGCAAAATTTCCTGTAAAATCATAATATTTGTAAGTAGGTACTTAAATACCTACCTACTTAATTAATAATCAATTCACAGTCTATCAATATTTTTTCCATGCAGTGTCAATTAACAATAAACAAATTTAAAGTAGACAAAGAGAACTGCAACGTTCAATACAAAATTAGGTAAGTTGCTGAATTCCGCCTCAACATGCAATTAAAAAAAAAATAACACTAGATTTCAACTTACTTACTACTGGGAATAACTATTTAAGTCAGTGGAGATGTAAAACATAAACAAAATAGGTTTTTAGGTTGGTTAGTTTTTAGATTCTCACGGCCAAAAGCATTTTTGTTGTTTGTTTTTGGGGTGTTATGCTGTGTTGCGCTAACTCCTTCTTTAGCCGACGTTTCGGACAGCGTTGCAGTGTCCATCATCAGGGCAGATCCGGTAGATCCGAAGATGTGTCACATCACACATCTTCGGATCTACCGGATCTGCCCTGATGATGGACACTGCAACGCTGTCCGAAACGTCGGCTAAAGAAGGAGTTAGCGCAACACGGCATAACACCCCAAAAACAAACAACAAAAAAGGTTTTTAGGTTGTAAATTTTTTGGTTATTTTAATAATTTATGCGTATTTCCTAACCTTCAAACATAACTTCGATTGAGAAAAAATGGAATGCAATGCATCTTTTACCATCTCCCCAGACATAAACTAAGTTGAAACCAAGTGCTGTTATTAATTTTTTTGCATAATAAGCGTGAGGCGGAATTCGGAAACTTTATTCAAAATTATTCCAAGTACAATCTACTTGTAAATAATTCAGTTAACATAATATGGTTGTAATACAAAATGTAATACTAATACACTATTTTATACATGTGATAACATTAATTGAGTAATCATGGGAAATATTATATAGACTTGAATACCAACCTAATTCAGCGAAATCATTGTCTGTTGGTATGTTGGTCGGCTTGCGGGATTTGTTCTGTGATGATCTCGTATTATGTTCGGATACTGACAGCCAATCCACAGATGTCTGTTATTGGAAATACAATGTTATTAAACACCCAATTATAAACACAATGTTGCTGAGAGCAGAATGTGAATCATTCATGTGAATTTATGTAAATGTGTTATGGCGAGACACTTGATATACCTATTAATAACAACATTCACAAAATATTTTAACACGTAGGAAGACACGTAATTGTAATTTGTCAAACAAATTGCTAACACGAATAAGAACAGAACTTAACACTGAGAACATATCTCAGGGTGAGCAATTTTGTTAAAAATACAAGTTGGGAGTATTTATAAATTACTGTCATTGTGAAATCCACCATATCTAAGGCTTCTTTTTAACAACATTTTATCAAATACCGTACCTTCAAGAAGGTCCTTTTTATATCAAAATGGTAACTTCGAATTCTAGAACCTGGCCATAGTTACACTGTGTTCTATGCACTGCCTACTAATTTTGGAACATCGTCAGCAAACTTATCTAAATTTAGAAGTCTCGTGTGGCAAAAGCGTGTAAGAGAGTTTGGCATTAAGTCAGCAAAATTCAAACAGTTACCGCCTTTTCAATCTGATATACAAATTGCACCGGTGGAATATGAATTGCACACAATTATACGAAATGCCACCACTGCAAGTTCAGTATGCAATTTTGATGATTCTAAAGTGTCTACAAATATTTTGCTTACCGTCATAATATTTGTAGAGTGAATATCTCTACGGGTAGGTGTGACAACTTCTTGAGGAACATTGGAATTATTTCGAGCCTTTGTTTTAGGCACCGTGCCTGTTTGGCGATCGCTCCCTCCAGAGGCCATAATCGTTTTCAGAATGTAGCTGTAACATGTAACACCCAATTATACATTTTCCTTCATAAACGGATGAAAAAATGTTATTCCATATATGCCGCACTTCCGATTAGACAAAAATGCCACTTTAAACGGTGGTTATAGTTTCCGTAAATATTTTTTACACATGTCCAGCGCAAATTGAAAAGCCACACAAAATCATCATAGAATTCCAACTGTCAAGCTAAAATGAAAATGATCAAAATAAGATCAAAATAGTTGCCTTATATAGAAGTATTATAATTTACTCCGGTAAGCAGGTACCCCTTTCAGGTGAAAGTTTTTTTTTTTTTAGGTACTATTTTTGCAAAAAAATATATTGTCATACGAAAAAGGTATGGTACATGGTTAATAAGCACATTGAAAAAAATACTTTGTCTCAGTTAGATAATTATGAGAAGTAAGTATTTCAGTTTCCGGGAATGGAAAACAAGGCATTTTAATGTTTACGATTGTGCACTTGGCGGCCATTGTTATTGCTGGGAATGTTTTAAGGTTAGTATTATTTCTTCGCTTATTTAACCAAAAACATAAATCTTAGAATTAAAAATTGCTTTTTCATTTGTTTTTTTTTTTTTAATTAACAACCTCTATTTAAAATTGTTATGTCAAAACATGGCGCAGAGAAAAGACAGAAGATCAGGTTATGCGTTTTTTTAACATAATAGCTATTGAAATTTATTATTTTCCATTTTCGGTTACTGAAAAACTTGTTTCTCATTGTTATCTAATAAATCGTTTTTTTTTTAATAAAAATTAATCGTGCCTTATGATCGTTTTAGACCACACCTTTTTTCATCCAGTTTGTCTAATACCCCTTTCTCTCAGGGCGATTTTAGTTGATCAAGTCGGAGTTGAATGACACTTGAAAGCTAATCGACAAGTGTGAACAGCCTTTTATCAGAGTTGATCAAGTTTTTAGTTGCACGACAAAAATTGAAAGCCCGTCTACTTTTGTTGTTCAAGTATGAGTCATCGTTCGATTTTCCCGCCGAATCGAAACGTGTGAACATATGTTTCAAGTCGCTTGCGATTTTTATTTCCCTTCCGGTCATGAAAAAATGTATTAAGTGGTCGGATGACATGATGTTTAGATTTATCGATCTATATCAAAGCCATCCCTGTATTTGGGATCAATAGCAAGAATTTTACAAAAATAAGAATGCCCGTGACACTCCAATTAATAATATTATTTTTGTAATGTCACTGTAACTTAGTAGTTATTATTATTAAATAACAAATATCTGAATGTTTCAAAAAATTATATTTTTTTTACCTTCATAACAAATTTTAGGGCATCAACTACTGCAACGAACACTTCTTTTATAAACAATCATATCGTATTTTTTGGAACTCCGTGCATACATCAGACCTGAAGAAGAATCCCCCGTTGAATTTGTAACTTAGTTTTTGCTGGGACAGCCGCGCGCCTGTGTCCTGTTTTTGGATATTTTCTTGAATCTTAGACAACAGTACATCAAATTGTTCTTCCAAAGTTCGTAAATGATTGCGATAGCCTTCGGTATCTTCTAACGCCGTATAATTAAATCCTTATATTCCATTTTTTAGCCCACATAAGAAGGTTTTTGTGCTTTTTCATATTCTAAAGTTCGTTCCGTAAAAGGTCCGAAATCATAGGGACGCGCGCAGCAATAACTTCGCTTGACGCCATCTTGATTAACAAAATCGGTTCGAGCACTGCCATCTCTATAGAAGGCCGTGCTGTAGAAAACCAACTGACATTCAAAGAGTCCTGTTTTTGGGACTTCGTGGTAGCTTTTTTCTATGCGCCAGTATGGATTTTGTAGGCGTCTGGAAAGTGTGTGCAACTGGAACTGATTGAAGTAGTTATTTTACATTTTACATCACGTTTCTGCAATATTTATACTTCATTTTTGTAAAACAATACGTTGGTGGTTATATACGATCGTCAAGGTAAGACATTTTAAATATATTTACAATTTGAACGTAGTAAATGATGTTTTCAATAACTTTCATAATGGCGGATGACGCTTAGCTTTGGATCTGTACAGATTATCATTAGAAATGGTGTAATTTACTAGATAATATAATATAATCTACATAATAGTACTATGTAATAACATGTGTAGAGCTTTCTGAGAGAATAATAGGGCAATTCATAAGCCGCCACGTTTTTAGTAGGCACTTGGAAATGATACTTCGTTTCAACTCGATTGTTGATTTGTTTTCAAAGTGAAATTTGATTTGTTTTGAAAATACGTAATATATTTACTAATGGATATTATTTTCAGATGCCTCATAAGTGCTGTGTTCCCGGATGCAAAGCAAATTACACCAGTTCTCTGAAGAAGGAAGGAGCGGTTACCATCTTCAAATTTCCAGCAGAGGAAGAACGCAGACAGTCATGGATCAGGGCCATTCCTCGCAAACATTGGATTCCAGGTGCTTTCGCTGCCATTTGCATCAATCATTTTGACAAAAAGGATATTATATCGCACCCTAAAAAACCAAAATTGGCCATCGGATCTACACCAAGTATTTTTAAAGGTTTGCCAAGTTATTTAACAAAGAAAAAGGCACTGGATAGAGTGAATCCCGAAAATATGAAGTTAAAAATAAAACACCGACACGAGGAAGAAGTTGAACTTTTCTTTCAAAGTGACACAATAGTGAATTATAGTGATTTTGTTATAAATATGCAAATAAAAATTAAACTCGGTGAGTGGAATGTAAAAACTATAAATGACATAACATATTTATACGCCACAAACTTTGATAATGTAGATAAACATTTATATTTAAGTTCTCAAGTTGTAGTTGACCATAATCTGAATATCAAAGTATTTGTCGGAACAAATGAACTTTCTCATAGTGAATTGAAGTGATTATTCCCCAAAACTATGATATTGAGTTTATGGTCACAATTAGAAAATTTGTTGGTACGATATCATAATATTAATATAGATGACAATGTTAATTATGAAGACAAGAGTCAGAATACTGTAAATAATCATTTATTAAAAGCTCATATTTATTTAAAGTCCGCACTAGACGCTGCCAGTAGTCTTGAATATGAATTTAAAAACTCTTTAGAACTACTTTTAGATCAGGTTAGTTTATTAACATCAAAAAGGAGACGATATGGTACTACCACTTTAATCTTTGCTTTCATGATTTACTCGAGGTCTCCTACATGTTACAGATTAATTAAAAATGCAAAACAATCGTATCTCTTCAAATAAAAAAAGTAATACAAGAAAACTTATAACATATTGTAATTAGTTAATATTATAGTTAGGACGGGTTGTTTCGGAGAATTTGAACAATTCATCAAATTTCAACGTTCATTTTCGGGTTCTGTGAAAGTCCTATTCAAGTTCTGTTATTATATCTTTGTAGGCTAGTTGTTTGACAAAACTGAAATAAATACAGAACTTGAAAAAATCTTTCACAAAACTTGAAAATGAACGTTGAAATTTGATGAATTGTTCAAATTCTCCGAAACAACCCGTCCTTAGTGTTCATCTTTATTTTTTATCAATATTATTGTTGATTTGAAAGATATAGCAGTTGATCTATTTTGCTTACTTAATAATTTATATTCTATGTTACCTACTTTTGTAACATTTTATGTAACCTGTGTTTTGTTTCTTTATTTTTATGGACTCGGAATTTGTATGGTGGGTCCCCTCCAATGTTCCTATCCATATATTATAATACAAATATTGAAAATAATTGTATTGTGTATAATGTAATAAAATATATACTTGTACAAAAAATTCTTTTACTATTTATCCATGAAATTCTAAAATACGAAAATGGTCATCGTGTAAAGTGAGTAATTTATTTATGGTGTAAAGCGAAAATTTCCCGAATAGGTCCTGATTTGGGAATCGGTATGAAAAAAGTATCGTCTAAAGTCTTCGGATGTGAAGGCCAATTTTTTATCCAAACAATTAGGATAAAATTAAATAAAGAAAAAAATAATTTTTTTGAATAGAAATAAATTTATTATATAATAAATATAAATAAAAATTTTGGAACGATAAAAAATTCATTCCACTGTATTAAAAACGGCGAGCAGAGCAGCAACTTCTTCATGACCTGAAACGGTTTGAAAGGGAGATATGTAAATACGAATTTTATTGGGACCCCGCTAATATAAAAAAAATTAAAACAATTAAGCAAAAATGGTAAACATATGAAAGCACGACTCGTTGCCAAAATTTCTCGACAAATGCTTTAGTTTCAGTAAATTTTTTCAGGCCTATAACATATTAAATAAGAAAACAAAATGTGTTTTTAATAGTTTTCAGAGCTTACTTTGCGATTTTTCTCTATCGAGGGAATTTCATATAATTAACGTTTCAGTATAACAAATGTATAGATATTACATATATTAAAAAATAACATATATTTAAATTATAACTTAAAGAGTTATAAATTGGAAACTTGTTATATATCGATAGAAAATGGGAATGCGGGCGCTTAACCCTTAAATGCATGATTTATTTATTTTTCTGGAAAAAATATATTTTGTAGATATTTACATGCATATAATCAAGAAATACAAATATAGGGCAGGACGACGCAAGAAGATGCAGGAAGAGATTAGGAGAGCCAAGAAGAGTCAATAAAAAGCACATATTAATTCCTATGTCTGTGGTTGATTTATTCTGTAAAATATTATTGAATAACACATTTATGTTCAGATGAAGTTTGTTAAGAGAACACCAATTAATTAACCTGTTCAAATTATTTTGTAGACAGATACAATCTTCAGCGCTTTTGATTATTTTAAATATTTTTAGATCATCTGCGAAAAGTAACGCAATAATATCTTCATCAAATATATTTACAATATCATTTATAAACAGTAAGAATAGTATATAATAATTAGTTAAGGTTTATTTTTTTTTATGCTTCCGATTTTGTTGACGGGGTTAAATCTTCCCCATAGGAAAAACTAAACCCTTCCACTCACTTTTCCACAAATGATCATCTAGTCAATCAACATTATGTAAGTGCATTATATAAGCAAAATAAATACAAAACAATACAAGAACAACACGTCAACTCACAAGAGATCAAATGGCAAAATAATTCACCGACTCCAGATATTTTCATATCGCTCGGTCTGTTAGTATAGTTTTATCATAATATATTTTATAAAATTCGTTTTCTAAAAATTTTATCATAATATATTTTATAAAATTCGTTTTCTAAAAATAAATAATAAAAATAATAATAATTCGTTTTCTAAATTTTTTTTTATTAAATATCAAAATAATATACAAAAATCAAAAAGTCCCAATAAACTACTTTAAAGTAGTTTGTCATTGGGTGCTTTTACATATATATTATATATAATAATATTATCATTTACAACTCAACACACCTTAAGTGATATAAAGTCAAGCGATGAAAAAAACTAACATAAATCTTAACTAATTTTTTTTCACTTTTCAATAAAGGTTTGTTAAATTGTCATTTTGACGAGTTATACGGTATAACCAAAAAATGTGTATTGCATTTTGTCTCCAGTGACATTTTACAGTGTAATATTCTTTAGCATTTGGAAAGATCAAATAAAAAACTTTTTTAATAATAATTATAATGCTCTGGCCAGGGCTTTTTAAGTCCATATTTAATCGCTTAAATATAGAAATAGAGAAGATGATAGATAACAACACGGCACATTAAATTTTAAGAAACTATGTTTTTACTTATAGAAAAAAAAAGTACTGCATTTTTACTTACCAACAGCGATGAATAAATGGAAGCGCAAAATTTTACATTAATTTTTTTTGTTTATAATAATTTTTGATAAGCCGAATTCAGAAAACATGGTATGAAAATTCATTCCAGTTGACCAGCATATGGGGGAGACGGGCAAGGAACTAAGGTTGGGTTAGGTTAGGTTAGGAGAGCTGATATGAAAATGAATGTTACCATTCCTTCTGGCCAGGATGTAGGGGGAGACAGAACAGGACCTGGGATTTGGGTCTGCCCCATGCTCTAGTAACCACTGCACCAGCCGGTGGTTGCCAGCGCGGGCGGCGAGGTGCAGAGTGGAGTAGTCTATGTTATGTTGCTCGTTTACTTTACAACCTTCAAAAGATAACAAACTAAAGGGTATGGAAAATAATTTGAATTACTACAAACATAAAACAATGGTTCCATGATAACTGAACACATTTAATAATAATAAGAATTTATTCCAGAATGTATGCAGGGGTAGTGCAATGCAATACATTCCATATTTAAAATAATATACAAAATAAGTAATAAAAATAATAATAAGGGAGGTAATAACATAGGTGATTCAGACAGGCACAAAATGCGGAATTTAAGTGAAAAAATATAAACACAAAAATGAGTGTGAACAGCCGTTTATGGGGGATATTTGCACATATCCCGTCTAAAGAGGGCCATCAGAGGGGACTCCATACAGGCAACCATGGCAGTGATGATTCTGTTACTTGATTGGCGTAGTCTGTGCCATAAGCTTCCCATTTGATGGCGGAGAAGCGCTCTGAAAGAGTGTACTCGTCCCTCCAGGAACATTTCCGTGGCGCTGCAGTATCTCGGTAGGCTGAATAGTTGGCGATAAGCATTATTGTAGGCGACTTTTAGCTTATGCCATTGGGATGCAGTGAAATCCACCCACAGTTCTGACGTGTACAACGAAGTGCAAAATGCGTTGAAAAGTATATTTTTCACGTTTGTACTGCAAAAGTGAAAACACCTTGACAGCATACCTGCTCTAACGGATATCGCTCTTCTTTGCCTTTCCATATCCTCGATGTCTTTCAGGTCGTCTGTGATAACATGTCCCAGGTATTTGACGCTACGACTAACATCCATTTTCCTTCCATCTAGCCATACTGAAGGTGTTAGCATGTTTTCGTTTTTGCATTTGAAAACCATAACTATTGATTTGGACGTATTATATACCAGGTTATGATTTTATGGAAAATCTTCGCACATTTGGAGTAGTTTCATCAGTGCCCTAAGTCAGTGTTCCGCAAAGTGTGCTCCGCGGCACACTGGTGTGCGGTGGCCATTTGTAAGTGTGCCGCGAGTCCCGCGTCACTTCTCACAAAGTGCTCTGTAAATCGGTCTATACTTTTCTGTGCGGCGCGGCGGCCGGAGGTGACGTGGGTGGGACTCGATCGCTGCGAAGTGGCCGTGTGCTACGCCGCTACGCTACATTATCACGTGTGCTACACTACATAAATGGGGTGCTATTGCTACATTATCACGTGATTGCGCACGAGCTATCGGGGTGCATGCGCGTGACAACATAACATTACGAATTACGACGGCAACGTTACGCCCGCTTGTTTAGTAGTCATTCGTTAATGCTAGTGTTTGGTTGTGTCGTCGCGAACTTTAATGAATTTTTTAATTGCAAAAAAATATCCCATATTACGTGTTTATAATGGATAAATTCGTTAAACGTACCGCAAGTTTGTCAAGTGAAACTAATGATTCCCAAGAAGAAGCAGAGTGAAAAAAGAAAAAACCTAAGCTTTTTGATCGGAAATACGATGAGAGCTATGTGCGTTATGGCTTTATATATTGCGGTGGCGAATCGTGCCCAATCCCAAAATGTCTTGTTTGTGGAGAAACTTTGGCTAATAATTCGATGGTGCCAAGTAAACTTTCACGACATTTAACAACTAAACACCCATCGGTGGCTCACAAAGATAAAGCCTTCTTTCAACGTATGAAAGACCAGTCTAAGAAACGGGTAACTCTCATGAGTTCGTCTTTCAATACATCAAGCAAAGCGCAAAAAGCAAGCTACGTGATCGCTAATATGCTGGTTAAATCGAAGAAACCTCATTCTCTCGCTGATACTTTAATTTTACCTGTCTGCAAAGAAATTGTCAAAATTATGATTAGCAAAGAAGCCGCTAACAAAATCGAAAAAATACCTGCGTCAGCAGATACGATCTCACGTCGCATTAATGAAATATCCACCGACATTCAATCAACGTTAATTGAAAAATTAAGGCTAAGTGGAGTTTTCGCGCTACAAGTCGACGAGTCTACTGATATCAGTGGTTACGCGCATCTCATCACAAATGTGAGGTACACGGATGGATATGAAATAAAAGAGGAGTTTTTTTTGTCTGCCACTACCTGGTTATACCACCGGAGAAGAAATATTCAGAGTAACAAACCAGTACTTCAGTGAACATAATTTGGAATGGCGCAACTGCTTAAGCATTTGCACAGACGGAGCAGCAGCTATACAGGAAAAAATAGGGGATTTATAACCAGGGCTTTTGAAAAAATCCTAATATTAAAAATTTACATTGCTTTTTACATAGAGAGGCACTGATGACGAAGTCTCTGCCTGATGAATTGTTGTCTGTCTTACAAGAAGTCATCAAAATTGTCAATTACATCAAGTCACGACCGCTTAACTCTCGTCTGTTTAATGCATTGTGTCAGGAAATGGGAGCAGATCATCAGTCACTTCTGTTTCATACAGAAGTACGATGGCTTACTCGCGGAAAAGTGCTTTCTCGGATTTACGAGCTGAAAAATGAGACCCAGACATTTCAAGAAACCCAGGGTTCAGACTTTGCTTCTCTATTTAAAAAAGAAGAATGGGTAGCAAAACTTGCATATCTGGCGGACATATTCGCTCAATTAAATGAGCTGAACAAAAAAATGCAAGGAAGAAATTGTAACATTTTAGCTGCTATGGATCAGCCACGCTACCAATGGTAGTAACGAAATGTTTCCAAATGTCATGGCTGCCGATTCAGAAAAAAAAGTGCAGGCTTTGATAGAGAGTGTGACCTGCAACCTATGGACTGGAAAAGAAATCCATTTTCGGAAAACATTTCCCTTGGACATTTACCAATAAACGAGCAGGAAGAATTCATGGAGCTTAAAACTGATCGGACACTAAAATTAAAATTTTCTGAAACAGAGTTAGCACATTTTTGGCTCCACGTAAAAAATGAGTATCCACTGCTGTCAAAGCGAGCTATTGCAATTCTATTACCATTTGCCACGACCTATTTATGCGAATTGGGGTTTTCAACTCTCACAACGATAAAGTAAAAAAAAAGAGAACGCCTGAGGACGATCGACGAAGAGATGCGAGCAGCTTTATCAACGATTGTTCCAAATTTTGATCGTCTGTGTTCAGTTAAACAGGCTCACATTTCGCATTAAACATCTTTTCATGTTATATTGATTTTAATAATAAATATTAATAAAATATTTTTTTTGGTAAATTTTGGTTCGGAGTGGCCACGTTAATTACGAATAATTTTTAGAAAAAAAAATTAGATATGCCGTAATTACTATAAAAGGAAACTTTTTGGCTTGGTGGCGGCGGAAAAAGATGCATTTTAATTATCAATTGCGTAAAATTAAAATTCACTTCTCGAACCGATTCGGTGACAGTTCGCGGTCATTCTGTCACTGTTATGTGATAAACATCAATCATAATTACACAAACCCGGCTAGACAAACCCTGCTTTGCCAAACAAACCATTCAAAACCTGGGATGTTTTTTTAAATTATGATGACATGCAGCTTTCGTAGTTTAACCTCAAAGTTCGCCGTAATTCGTAATAAGCCTAGCCAATCCTATCCAAAATTAACCTTGTTTTTTTTTCTTTGGTGTACCGTTAAAATTTCTTGATTAGTTAGGTGTACCGTGAACATAAAAAGTTTGCGGAACACTGCCCTAAGTGACGGTGCTAGAATAACCATATCATCTGCGTAATTAATATTGTTTACACATACTCCTTGAACATGGCAACCTATCTTACTGTCTTTGAATTAATTCATCAGTATATATATTAAACAGTGTTGGAGACATGCTTCCTCCTTGCATTACGCCACTTTTCAAATAAAATGGGTTGGATAATTCGCCAGACCATTTCACCACATTTTCTTGCTGCGTGTGACAAATTGAAAGAATCGCTATTATATCTTCCGAAACTGCTCGTTTCCTGAGTTTTTCCCAGAGTTTATTGTGACAAACACGACCAAACGCTTTGCTTAGATCTAGAAAGCAGGTATAGATTGGCTTTTCCTTTGTTTATAATAGCTGATGGTTTCTTGGAATATATTGCCATAGATGTTGACAGTGCAGATTTAAATCCGAACTGGTTATCCTCTGTCTTTAGATGGTCTGTTACGACCGTCGATAAAATTTTTTCAAATATTCTTGCCAGTGCGGTCGAGAGTGAAATCGGTCGGTAGTTATTGATAACGGATGGATCAAGTTTATTAGATTTAATTATGGGTATAATTACCGTTTTTGTCATTTCGTTCGGGATGTACCTATAACGCATAATATTTGAAAATAGTTTTGCTAGGATAATATGTATCGCTGGCCCAGCATACTTAATGTGCTCAAGAGCTATTGAGTCATGTCCTGTGGCTTTTCCTGCAGCCATTTCTCTTACAGCTCTTTCTACCATATGTGGAGTAATGCTGTTAGTGGTAATATTACCTTCGGTTTTCAAACTAAAATTTACATTCAGAGATTTTTCTGCTACTTCTTCACCTGCCATGGAGGGGAAGTTACGAAATTCATTGATTCGAAGAGGTTTTTTGCCAAAATTTATAGAAATCTTTATTTATTAGTGAGGTGGCAATACCATCCATTCGCTGTTAAATTTCTCTTTGTTGGCATTTTTTCAGAGCTAATTTGAAAATCGATCGGTACTTCTTCCTGCCTTCGGCAGCCGGCCCTGAGAGTGGGTTTTCCGGCCTCGAGCCATGAAAGAAAGTCGCGTCTCGATGCTGCAAATTTGGCTGCAACCATATGATTCCATCCTGCGTGCAGTTAAATAGATCTGCCACATCTGCGTATCTATTACTAACTTCATGCAACCTAGGTACAAGCGAGTGTTTGGAATACTCAGTCCTGATATTGTTGCATTTAAACAAAATTTTAGAACGAGTAGCTCTCGTGGGTATATGAAATTCAATGAGGTTAATTAAATCAGGACTGTCTATACTACCATTTACAATTTTGAACATAAATATTAAGTCGGATATAATTCTTCGATCTGAGAGTTTTAATAAATTTAGATTTTTCATCAATTTTTCAATGAGAATACCGAGTTTAAAATTAATGTGTCTTAGGAATTTATGTTGATTTTTTTCGATTGAATCTGAATGTAATTTGTAGTGGGGGGACCAGATCGAGGAGTTATATTCGACTTGACTACGAACCAGGGATGTATACAAAATTTTTAATGTTGAAATATTCTTGAAACCTCTGGAATTTCGAAGAATGAAGCCTAGCATTTTCATTCCTTTATTATTAATATTATTTATATGCGATATTAAGTTTAATTTAGAGTCGAAAGTTATCCCCAGGTCGTTAATTTGTTCGACAGAGTTAAGGATTGAGTTATTGAGTTTATATGAATGAATAATTGGTTGATTTCATAGACATATGAATATTAGTAGACCTGCCCTAAGTGATTAAAAGCGTATTATCCCCACTCCCCATACCGGTTCCATTGGAGCCGGCTGTGCTCGCGTATGGCCTCAAGTGAAATTTGAAAACGTGACGTCATCATTCTTGTGCGAACTATGGTCGAGGCATCATCGGTTCATTTTACGAAATAACACGGCAAAATGTTGACTTGTGATATGAAAACTTGTAAAAATAGATGTGAAAAAGAGAATAAACCCAATTGTCGTATTACATTCCATATATAAGCATTATTTTACTTTATTTTAAGCATATTCACATCGTATAATATGGATCAGTTGTAGAAACATATACTATCACATCGAGAAACGTCTGGACGCGAAACACAAAGCTGGTTGGTTGCTGAGAAGTAAATTATGAACATTTATAAAAGTGTCTTAACTAAATACTTAAACGAAATATTCGACTCTGAAAATAGAAGAAATTTTTTGCCGAATTTGGACTTCGCAAATTTGTTCATAACGTGGCGAGTAATTTGCGCTCCCATGTAAAAATGTCTATTCATTCAAAAGCAGATTTTAATTTTAAGAACTAAATGGTGATATTATAATGCGAGATGCCTATTTACTGTCAGATTGATTTATTGACGAATCACAGTCAGCTTTACCCCCTTCGTTCTTCAACAGTTGATTTTACCCCTCGCCATTATCTTCTCGTCTATTAATTCCTATGTCTGTGGTTGATTTATTCTGTAAAATATTATTGAATAACACTTATTTATGTTCAGATGAAGTTTGTTAAGAGAACACCAATTAATTAACCTGTTCAAATTATTTTGTAGACAGATACAATCTTCAGCGCTTTTGATTATTTTAAATATTTTTAGATCATCTGCGAAAAGTAACGCAATAATATCTTCATCAAATATATTTACAATATCATTTATAAACAGGAACGGTATATAATAATTAGTTAAGGTTTATTTTTTTTATGCTTCCGATTTTGTTGTCCGGGTTAAATCTTCCCCATAGGAAAAACTAAACCCTTCCACTCACTTTTCCACAAATGATCATCTAGTCCAGGGGTGTCCAAACTAGATGGGACCCAGGGCCAATAAAAAAGACTAAATACATTGGTGGGCCGCAAAATATTTATAAAAATAAAATACTGGTAATAATACGTAATATCGTTATTTTATTATCTACTTTTTCATTAATTTGTCTTTTACAATTCTGTCAACATCAACCTCAATACTAGTGGTAGCTAGGCGCAGTGCATGTACCTCGTATGCCGGGACCGCATATGCGCGGCCCATACAACTTAAAAAAAAAAAAAAAAAAAAATTATATGCGATTTTAACCCTTATGTACAAAGAATTTGTATGGAAAACAAGGTCTCAATCGCTTGGGCTATTCTCGTTCTTTAAGCATCATATTCTGGAAACACTTGTAGCTCCTTCGACATCTACATTTTAAATTTTCTATGGGATGCCACTCAACAAATAATAACTGTCGCAGGCAGGGGCATTTAACTAAGCTTTGGCCTCGAAACTCATTTGAAACCGCCACGCCCACCTCAAAATTCTTATAGAAAACGAATAATATGGCTAAAAGCTCAGATCTCATTGGTGAGAACAGAAGGATTGGTTTGATCTCTCGCTCTCTACCATAATGACTCGTGTAACAGAAAGAGATGACGGAATTTTGACGTTTGACAGTTCATTCAAACAAAATGACAGTGGTTTATTTATACACGCGGGTTGTCATTTTCTGCCGAAATACTATCATTTCCGTCGAAAATATTGCGTGTTAAAGTTGTTCGTGATAAAAATACAATATAAGCCAGTATAGTGTTAGCGAGTTACAAACATATTATATTCAACCTACCTACGTAAGTTCAAGTTTAAAGTGAATTAACAGTTTTAGGTTATTCGTTCGGTTTTTTGAACAATGCTTCATACTTGACATTATGTCTTCCTCCACAACGTATAAATGTTATTTATTATATCGATAAACTTATTCATGTTATTGATTAGTGTTATCCTGTATTATCTTATTGTTTTGGTGAAATTAAAGATTTTTAAACATATGTAACCATGAGTTCATGAGGCTGAAAAATGTCGGAATTTTTCGTCGTACTGTCGGACAATCATATTTTGGAAATTTTCTTCAGTGTTTTTGCAAATTTCTTGTCATTTTGGGTTTCTTCTTCTCAGATTAACAAGTTTCATCTTAAGGAAATGCATTGTAAAAGTTTATTTTCTTAGTCAGATGAACCTTGCCCTTGGAAAACATTTCGACATTTTTCTGCTTCAAGGACATTTTTATTTTTATAATAGTTTTTTTGGGCTAGTGAATGAATAGAGTAGGCTGAGAGCAATTATGTTGTCTATGGTCGCATCTTTTTTTAAATGGCCTTGAGTTTCCTCTACCTTGTCTACTGTTTTGCTCCGCACGGTAGGTACTGCTTGTATATCTGTGGTTAAGTACTGTATAATTCTGTTGGATACAAAAAGCCGGAAGATATCGATCTAGAGAGTGGTATATTTATGGTCGCAGGTGTCGCATCGCGGTTCTATTTTAAAGTGCCAAAACGAAGTAATTGATCAATAAAACGTAAGTAATGTTTTTTTTATACATAGTTTATTGTTCACGGCATGTGTTTCGGTAAATTTAAAATACGAAAACTCAAAATAACCGACAAAATATTACGTCAAAGTATAAGCCATGTTTTCGTGATAAAAATGTTCGTTTTATTTCTAGCTATGTTGGATCATATATTGTGTGATTTGCTTTGTTTCGTATCTCATTTTGCAGATAAATCAATTGAGAACATATAACACAGCCTTCGATTTGTCCATATTTAGTAAATATTTTACTAAAAATGATATTCCGATGTCTCCGACCGCTAAAAATCTGCCAACAAATATTTTTATGTTTCTCTATCGATATTTACGTAAATATTGCATAATCTAATAAGGATTGTACATTATTATGTAACGAAAACTATTGAGATTGTGTATAAAAGCCCTAGTTTCGTCAATATTTAGTTAATATTTTTTAATTAAATAAATACGAGACATCGGAAACCTGCACAAATACACGTGAACTGTTTATATGTATGTGTGAGAGGCCATCTTGAAATGACATTTGCGCGTGCGCCTAGCTGCGCGCGCAGATATCAACGTTTTTTACAAATTCAAATTTTGTATGGGACGTACAGGGTTCTTAAAAAATACATGATTTATTAGAAATATTTATTTCGAATAATTTTTATTAGAAATATTATTTTTTATTTATAAAAATAGTGATAAATATCACAAAATTAGATCAGTTATATAGGGTGTGCAAAAAAGTACTAACAAACTTTTTTTTGTTTAGGTATAAAATATTTATAAATACAGGCGTATTGATGATTATATTATATAATGATATACATGATTGTTTCTATTGTTATAGAATGGAGATTCCAAGCGTGTCAACGGAGGAAGACACTACAGAAGAAAGATTTGCAGTCATTGCGACGGTATGTTGTGTATTAGTAGTAGTTCTATAGTGGTTGTACGCTTCATCCTTTCCAAAATTGAAAGACATTCGTGTAACAATTAATGTTTACAGTTTCAGATTCCGGGATGGCAGGCTGACCCGAGACCATCAACCTCCTCTACGCATCGGGCTCCAAATACTCAGGTAATTATAATAACACTTGGCTAACTTTTACAGCGCCATTTTTGTCTTGTATTACCTCAAGGACGCTTTACATAGCTGTATATATATTTTTTTTTCTTTTCTTTCTGTCTATAGGAAACCGACCACATCGTTGCGGAGTTCTACGGATTCACTGATAGCGAGGATGAATCCCTCGCCGGTGATGTAGAACTTCCGTCAATGGTGGATATGGATGTTCCTGAGGATGAGTTGGAGCCTTTGGAGGAGGGGGAGGAGGAGAATCCAGAGGAGCAGACCTTCACCTGGTCCGAGGATTTCTCCACCTTCACGGGTCAGCGTGAGCATTTTGCCGTCCTTCAACCTGGCCCATCACCCGACGTGTTCCCTCCGACAGTCGCTACATCTCCATATGACATCTTCTCCAAAATATGGGACTTGGAAACAATGTCCTATATCGTGGAGGAGACCAATAGGCAAGCATGGAGCGCACTGGACGAGGTGAACACTGAGGATGGACTGTTGGATTTAACAACTTATTCCAGGCTGAAGGACTGGCAAGATGTTACAGTCGCTGAACTGTATGTATTCTTCGCGATGCTTATATACATGTCCATTTGTTACAGAGCTCAGTTATCAGAATACTGGACAACAGACATTTTAGAGATGCCTAAATTTAGGACTCTAATGTCGCGTAATAGGTTTCTTCTGATAATTCGGTTCCTACACTTTGTTGACAATAACACAATTTCTAAAGTCGGTTACCAAAACAAGCTTGCAAAAGTTAAACCACTATTGGATATAATGAATGAAAAGTTTTCCAGTCTGTATACTCCCTACGAAGATATTAGCATAGACGAGTCCCTGTTGCTCTGGAAGGGTCGCCTAGGTTTCAAGCAGTGCATTCGCACTAAGGCGGCTCGGTTCGGCATTAAAACCTATGAGCTGTGCGAATCGTCAACAGGGTACTTGTACCGCTTTATTATGTATGCGGGGAAGAATACAGAAGTCGAAGAGAACCATCTTGGGTTTTCGGGTAAAACTTCAAAAGTTGTACTCAAACTCATGGAGGGGCTCTTTGACAAAGGGTACTGCCTCTACATGGACAATTTTTATAATAGCATGCCATTGACTAGGTACCTGAAACAAAGGAATACCGATCTTATCGGTACCCTCAATCGCCGCCGAAAGATGGTACCTCAAATCATTAAAAGCATGAAGAAGAGTGTGCCACGGCTTACTATCATTGGTAGACACTATGGTGACATGTCAGTCGTTGCCTGGAATGACATTAAAATTGTCACCATGGTGTCTACCTACCACAACAGCGACACGGTTGAGGGTAAAAGAGGGTTAGAGAAATACCAAATGCCTCTATCTGTGGTCCAGTACAATCGCTTCATGGGGGGAGTGGATACCAAAGATTCGCTGTTATCCACTTACCGCATGGAGAGAACGCGGGGTTACAAATGGTACATTAAGGTATTTCGTCGCCTGCTCAATGTCAGCATCCTGAATAGCATGGTGATATTTAGGCAGCTTCACCAAGAAGACCCAGGGAAGCCAATATTGCACCGCGCATTCAGGATGAAATTGGCATCTGAGCTTGTAGAGCGACACTATCCCTCTTTGATTAAACCCGCACCGAGCGCTTCCATCGTCGGAGCCACTCTTAGATTAAATCGTTCTCTTGACCATTTTCCAGATGAAACCCCAAAGATGGACAGTAAGAATCGACGCATTCGCAGAAGGTGCTTACTATGTTCACATCGTAAAATACGCAAGGATGTTTCTACGATTTGCGTAGCGTGCGATGTTTTCCTTTGCATTGGGGGGTGTTTTAAACAATACCACACTCTAGAACATTTATAATTTATTTTTTCAAATCGTTTTTTTCCATTTAGATTCTTTTTTTTATACAAAATTTTAAAAATTGCCATGAAGAGGAAATTCATCATACCTAATAGTGGCAGTCCCATAATTACAGTTCAGGAATTGTATCGCTATTTCTTGCATTAGTGTTGTTGTTTGTTATAATGTTATTGTTTGTTATAATGTTATTGTTTGTTATAATGTTATTGTTTGTCATAATGTTATTGTTTGTTATAATGTTATTGTTCTTTGAATGTTGGTTGCGGTTGTTATTTGTTGAATGTGTGTTATCATTTGTTACTTGGATTTTGTTATCTGTGATTGTAATTTGGTACTGGTTGTTGTTATTTATGGTTTTAAATATTTATTGAATGGGTGTATTTGTGCATTATTTGAATAAAAATGTTTACTGAAACAAGTGCATTGTGCATCTTTGCATTGTTTGAATTTTCGTTTCCATTCATTGTATCTTCCACTTTTGAGGAGGACAGAAACAGTGTCTAAAAATTTGAATATTATAATAATAAATTTATGTATGTGAAAAATGATTTTTTTCGCAGTCTCTCGACCAAAGATTAAAAAAACGTGTTTCATGTACCTGTTCTAAAACTGAAATAAATATGATGATTTTTTTTTCTTATTTATTTTGAACCACACAGTATCTGAATTTAAAAAAAAACGTATTTAAATAAATAAATAAATATTAATAAAAAAATATTAGCAAATTTTATTTTTATTCCTCGAGTCATGATTTTTTTGTCACCCTGTTCTTTCGAACACATCTGTACACGGATGCCGGCGGCCATTTATAGCGGGCGAATTGACAACAATGCAGAAACGTCGCGAATTTTTATAAGGTAACCTCTTACTTCTTTCATTATTTTTTATATAAATTGATTGTGGAAATAATAGATTTGAGGTATCATCAGAAAGATAGTTTTATCTACATTATTTTGATGTAATTTTTATAATATTTCACCCAAGAAAAGTGATGAAAATTTACTTCGTAAGAAATGTCAAAATTTTTACGTCCTAATGAATAATTTTATTATTAGCATTATTTATTTACAGGTTTCTTGTACAAAATAATATTATTAGTAACAACAGTTGTATAAACTACCGAAATCTGGAAGAATTGTTATCATATACTTATAAAATACGACACAAAAAATTTTTAAGTGGACACTTGACGTTTGATTTTTTTTTTGAATAAATGAAAATATTTTACATTTTCAAAGAAGTGTCAATGGCATTACTTCTTCGAAAAAACCTTTGGATTATTTTTTTTCACGAGGGGTTTATTCAGGTTTGTGTAGAAATAAAAAAATCAGTTAATTTTCTTATGAATATATTTTTTTTACATTTGTTTGCCGAATGGGAAAATTTTTACACTTTTTTTTTGTTAAAGTTAGCTATTCTGGGAAAACTTGTAACAATATTATCATGTAATATATATGAATAATAAGATACATTATCTGATAAACAGAAAACAATCGCAAAATAAACAATTTCTTTGTTTTTAAACGGATGTTTGACCAAAAGGCAGGAGAGTAATTTGCGCGCGGCTTTTTTCAAAAAAGCTTGGAATTTCCGGGCATTCAACAGGTTGTGAAGTATCTGTCAATGAAGACCTGTATTTCGATTTAATAAACTTCATTGTTGAATATGCACTTTCACAAAGGTAGGTACTGCCCATCATCGAGCCCATTTTTTGCCCGAAATTCGTCAGTTTCGGGAAACGTTCAGCGAGGAGCTTAAAAAAATCAATTCCTGTTTCTGTTCTGCCCTTGTAAAAGGGGTCTGATTGCAGATCACACAGTTCCAATTGATAATCAATCTTCACACTCGCAACTGCGATCGTTAATGGATGAGTAAAGAGAGCTATATCACTCTCAATTTTTTTAAAATCTGCAAAACGCCGCTCAAATTCGACGATTATTTCGTCCATGTATTTGAGGTGGTCCAAAAAATTACATTCTTCAAAATTTTTCATCTCTAAATAATGTTCTTTACAACTTGAAAAAAAAGAAAAATCATTTTTTTTTTTTTTTTTTTTTTTTTTTTTTTATATTTACTCCACACAGGAGGCCCTGAAGAAAATAATTTCCCTCAGGGCCTATGTCATCTTTGGGGATGCTGTGTGGAGGGTCTTTTTGTGGAGAGGAAGGAGTGAACATGGGTCTTGAAGAGTCCCATGTTGTAGGAGGGAGGAAACACAGAGGCCGGCAGTTCGTTCCACAGCCGAGCTGTTGAACTTAAGAACGAATCGTAGAAGCGACCCGTTCTCATGTGACAAGTGTCAACTGTGTACAAATGTTGGGCGCGCGTTTGGCGTGTATCCCGGCTACGCACCGGTGCCGAAGGGATCAATGACGCTAGTTCCTCAGAGCATCTTCCATTGTAATACCGATAGAACAAGGACAGCATACCTACCTGACGCCTGTGCTCTAAAGAGTCCGTTTGTTAAGATTGGGGAATCTATCAAACGGACCGCCCGTTTCTGCACAGAGTCAAGGGTTTTTTTCAGGTATTTTGGGGCTCCAGACCAGAGATGGCTGCCAAATTCGACAGTAGGGCGCACTTGCGATTTGTACAGGGTGAGCAGTTGTGTACTATTAAAGTATCTGCGGGCCCTGTACAGTACGCCCAGCTTCTGAGAGGCCAACTTTACTCTGGCTTCGATGGAGCCCCCGTACCTGAGCTGGTCACTTATAGTTACACCAAGCATATCAATGGAAGGCCTGTTCGGAAGATTGCTTCCGTTGAAGGAGACTAGATTATCATTTGGATCCCTTTTAGACGTAATCAGACAGGATTGGGTCTTTGAAACATTAAATTCGACGAGATTATTTTTACCCCAGGAGGAAATACTCTCGAGATAACCGTCCATTCTCTGCTTCAAAGCCCTCCGAGCCGTTGGAGTTTGTGTGCCCTTTGGGGGCTTGTCAAACAAAAAGCTATCATGAACTGTACTGTCATCCGCGTAACAATGAATCGGTGCACATGTCAAAAGGTCATTGATGTGCAACAAAAACAAAGTCGGAGACAGAACCGATCCCTGTGGGACGCCAGCATTTATGGAGTGCGAGGAAGAGGTGAAACCGTCAGCAACCGCCTGAATCGACCTATCCCTTAAAAAGTCAGCAATCCACGTACACAGGGATGCGGGAAGTCCGTAAGAATGCAATTTGTTGACAAGTCCTCGGTGCCAGACCCGGTCAAAGGCCTTGGATATGTCTAGTGCGACCGTTTGGGTCTCACCGTGACGTTCCAGGCACCGCCCCCAAACATGCGTCACATACGCGAGAAGATCACCGCACGAGCGGTTCCGCCGGAATCCGTATTGACGGTCGTTGATAATTTTGTTCTTCTCGAGGTATGTGAGCAGTTTGTCGTTGATCACACGTTCCATCACTTTGGACAGAACTGATGTGATCGCTATGGGGCGGTAGTTGGCCGGCTGTTGTAGAGACGTTTTGAACAATTTCAGTTTACTTCTGAATCCATTCACATTTCCGTACATGTTGGCTATATTGAGGTTTTTACCTTGCAATTTTAAATTAAATTCATTCAAGTGTTGCGTCATATCAGTTAAAAACGCAAGATCAGCCAGAAACTGAGGATCTTGCATTTTATCTTGTAGTTCAGAAGTGTCAGATGATATCTCATTTTTTAGAAATAAAGGTATTTCTTTTCTTAAGGCGAAAAAGCGTTGCAAGCACTGGCCAGCACTTAGCCATCTGATTTCCGAATGCAATAGTAAATCTCCATAGTTTGCATCGATTTCACTTAAAAAGTCTCTAAATTTTCTATGTGTCAATGCCCTGTTTCCACCTCTAATCAAATTGGTTATCCTTATAACAACTTTCATAGCATTCATTTGACGCAAAGATTTTCCACACAAGGCTTCCTGATGTATAATACAATGCAACAACGGGCAATCAATGCCATTTTGTGTTAGAAGTCCCGCGAATCCTGTCACTGTCCCGGTCATAGCTTTTGCCCCATCGGTCACAATACAAGAACACTTACGAAATCCTCCATATTCTACTATAGTTTTGTTAACCGCTTCAAATATATCACTGCCTTTAGTTGTTCCATGAAATGGTATTAAATCCAGCATTTCTTCCGTGATTGTAAAATCTTTGGAAATGCAACGTATAAAGATTATTAATTGACTGACATCGGTCTGGTCGGTACTTTCATCCAAACATATTGAATAGTATTCGCAATCTACAAAGTAATCACATATTTTTTTTGTAATATAATTACCCATGTCCTCTATTCGTCGCGCCACCGTTTGATGAGATAATGCAACAGATTCAAACTTTTCCGCTAATTTCGGCTGCATAAAGCGTTTAGCCATTTCAACTGCGCATTTTTTTATTAAAACTCCATCACTAAATGGTTTTTTTGCTCTGGCTAATTGTAATGAAACTTCATATGAGGCAGCCAAGCTTTGTTCATTCTCAGTACTTACTTTTGAAAACATACTTGTTTGCTGTATTAGTTTTTTTTTGTACTCAGCCACCATAACTTTTCTTGCTTCACCGACATGTTTTTTATACTTTTCTTCATGTAAAGAAGTATAGTGTCGCTTAACATTATATTCTTTACTTACAGATAAAACTTGCATACAAATCAAACACTGAATTTTATTGTTATTGTTGGAGATAAAGTAGTCTAACTCCCATTTCGCATTGAATGTACGATTTTCTTCACTTAACTTCCTCTTCTTTGTAGACATGATGAAAAGTTCAATATACTCAAACACAAAGCGAACAACGTAATACCAAACTTTAAAATAATGTAAAAGTCTTTAATAACCTGAGAGTAACCTTGCGCAATCAAAACTTTCATTGCGTTGAATGACAAGTGACAAACAAATGCCCAATGAACGATGCGCGGTAGGTACCTATTTTGAGTTCGGGGAATTCCCCGAATTCTCGAGTCAATAGTGATGTGAGCGACGTGATCGAACATACCCAAAACGTTTGAATTTCGTCGCGAGAAAAATAGTTTGCTCATTAATGTATTTAAAACTTCGAACAAAGAAGATAATGAACTAAAATCTGAATAATAATTGCTTTCATACAAAATGTGACAAGAAATAAAGGTAAATTTTGGATAGGGCCTGACACGCTTATTACGAATAATTTTTAGAAAAAAACTTTATATTCGCCTTAATTACTATAAAAGAACACTTTTTGCATTTCGGGCGGCGGAAAATTATGCATTTTGATTTTCAATTGCATAAAACCAAAATTCACTTCGCGAATCGATGTGGCGACAACGCGACGCCATTAGGAACGCACTGTTATGTTGGTATCACTGATGCATTCAAGAGCTAAATACGACCGTTGCTATCTTCAATATGGTTTGTGATACAAAGGAAAGTGCCCCTTAATAACGCCTGCTCGCGTCAAGGCAAGAAAAACATCCCAGTTTTCAACTAGTTTACCGGCTACGCTAGGTTTGTGTAACATGGTTTGTGATACAAATCAATGTATCAGGGATACCAACATAACAGTGACGTACCTAATGGCAGCTGATTGCCGCTGCATCGATTCGCGAAGTGAATTTTGGTTAACGCAATTGAAAATTTAAATTCATAATTTTCCGCCGCCCGAAATGCAAAAAGTGTTCTTTTATAGTAATTAAGGCGAATATAAAGTTTTTTTCTAAAAAATATTCGTAATAAGCATGTCAGGCCCTATCCAAAAATTACCGAAATAAATAAAGGACTAAGTTAAAGCAATTATTAATTAAAATAAATATAGTTTAAAAAAACTAAAAAACACGCTTTTAAATAATATCGAACTAAAAACTTCAAAATAATTTTTAAAATAAGCTTAAAGCAATAATGAATGAAAAATGATAGTATTATTGTTAAAAAGCGTGGGCGCTTTGTGCCATATTTTTCGTATATCGTGCGCCCGACGCTTTTTCACAATAATACTATCATTTTTCATTCATTATTGCTTTAAGCTTATTTTAAAAATAATTTTGAAGTTTTTAGTTCGATATTATTTAAAAGCGTGTTTTTTAGTTTTTTTAAACTATATTTATTTTTCACTTTTTAGTTTCGTATGCTACAAAAGCGTGTTTTTTTAGTTTCTTTAAACTATATTTATTTAATGGTAGTTTCTTTATTACCGACTATGGTTCTAACAGGTAACTTTTATTCCGGAGAGGGAGCCTGAGAAACGGCTACCACTAGGGCCGAGGAAGGCAGCAGGAGAGTTACATACAAGCAAGCAAACAAGCAAGCAAGCAAGCAAACAAACATACATACAAGTGAAGTTAATAAAGTATTATTATATGCAGTGGGTACACCTACAGACCTCTTTGTAGTCGGTGTAACCGAACCGGACTTTTTTTTGAAGTCGGTTAAAAAAAGGTTCAATGGGCCGCAATAATCTAAACCGCGGCCCGCGGGCCGTGGTTTGGACAGCCCTGATCTAGTCAATCAACATTATGTAAGTGCATTATATAAGCAAAATAAATACAAGAACAACACGTCAACTCACAAGAGATCAAATGGGAAAATAATTCACCGACTCCAGATATTTTCATATCAGAGGGTTCGGCTCGGTAGAAATTCTAACAGGGCCTATAAATCCTACTGATCCCTCAACATAAATATTTAAAAAATCTTTTGTTATCCTACATGTATTCAAAATGACCGACTTTTGCATCTTTATATATAATTTTTTGAAAGATCTAATACGCCTAAATTTTTAATTAGAGAGCTAGGTATAATGCCAGTAGCCGAAATAACGAATGGTAATATTTTTATAGTCTGAGAATGCCAAATTCTTTTTATTTCATTTCCTAAATCTGTGTATTTTCTTAATTTTTCGCTAACAGATTTTTGAATATTACAGGAATTTGGTATAGCGACATCAATGATATAAGTTATTTTTTTAATTTTGTCATGTAAAACTATATCGGGTCTTTTATGACTTTATTTATTATACTGTTATACTTGGTGGAATTATATATTATTAAAATAGAAAATAAAACATTTTTTAACTTATTTCCACTTGTTTATTTTACCACTACCGGTTTCATCCTATTATGGACATCTTCAGGCTGGCAATTGAAATTCTTTTGTTACAGAATTTATACAAAATTAGGTACACAATGTCAAGGTAGGTACATATGATTGGGTTATTAAATTACAATGGTTCTTTAAGGTTAATATGTCATAAATAAGAAATAATATTTCTTCATATGAAGCTGTTACTTTGTGATGTGACATTATAATTTAAAATTAAACAGTAACTTTGTAAACACAAAGTTACTGTTTAATTTTAAGAAATAAAAATATAACAATGGTCACTATAGCAGAATAATCGATAATTTAGTAAATAAAATAATGAATTTTCCTGCATACCATGCAGGACAATCCGGAAGAGAAGAATCAAACTGTACAAAAGAACACCTCCTTAGTTGAGCAAATCAAAAAGTGGGGGGGGGGGATTATGATCTATTGAACATAATTTTGCATTTACCAGAAAACAAAAATTATTTCTATCAAGATAGAGATGTCAAAACTCTTAACGTTTGTAACAAAGGATCAGAAGATTACATAATTAAATTACACAACTGTTATTTAAGGTAAATAAGTCATGAATATCAAAATGTTCAATAATCATCAATACATACATCGCAAATTACTTAGAATAAAATGTTACCTCAGAGTCTAAGGTAACATTATTAAAATTAATTACAATGGATATATTAATGGTGACTGAGCACCATGTTCCAACTGTTTATTCATGACATATTTACGATCAATTTTCTTCGTTAGGCGATTAATTTCTAGTAATTCTAATCTGTCTAATTTCTGTCCCTTTTCACAAACGTGAAGAACCTTGACATCTCTATCCTTGTCAAAAGTATGTTGGTTCTCTAGCAAATGCAAGGCTACGTTCGATAAATCTCCCTTTCGATTTACCCAACATGCGAAATGCTCCTTTATACGGGTCGATACTGCTCTTCCTGTCTGTCCCACGTAACATGCAGGGCAATTCGAGCAATTCACTTGGTAAATTCCAGAGTTCTCCAATTTATCTCTCTTATCCTTATTGTTTATTAATATCTTACCCAAAGAATTCACGCTACAAAAAGATGTCTTACACTTCTTGTCACTGTCTATCAATTTCGAAACTTTATTTGATACTTTCCCAAGGTATGGTATTTTACACCATTGTTTTGTTTCAATTTCATTTTCTGGTGTAAGGCCATATGTAATTGAAGTTATAGTGAGTTTTTTATTTTTCTTTTTTATTAAATTATCTATTATTCCGCTATCGTAACCATTATTCACCGCAATAGCTTTGATAACATTCAATTCATTATTGTAATCTATATCATTCAATGGTACATGTAACAGTCTATGGATTAGACAATGGAATATCGACATTTTGTGTGAGATGTGATGTCTCGAAGAGCTGTGGATGATATTATCACTATATGTAGGCTTCCTGTATATTGAAAATTCCAACTTGTTATTAACAATCCTAATTCCTACATCTAAAAAGTTGATTCTATCTCCTCCTATCTCCATAGTGAATTGAATCGACCTATTGATTTGATTTATCTCCTTGATGAAGATATCCAGCTGCCTCTGTGTACCAGTCCATACGATCAAAATGTCATCCACGTATCTCCGATAGAAAACAACATTCTTAAAGGACACTAACCTCTCAATGGTCTCTTCTAAGTGGTCCATCATGATCTCTGCTAAAATTGGAGAGATTGGGCTACCCATTGCCAACCCTTTCGATTGTAAATAGAATTTATTATCAAATCTAAAAAAGTTTTGTTTTATGCACACATTTATTATTTGATTAATTTCTCTCTTTTTTATAATATTTATGTTGGATTTCTCCATGTAGTTATTGATTATTATTTTTAATTCATCTGTAGGTACACTTGTGAATAGACTAACAACGTCAAATGACACTAGAGAGGCGTTGTTTGGTATATTTATATCTTTTATCAGGTGTATTAGTTGTAAACAATTTTTAATACCATATTTTGGTTTGAAATTTAAAGTATTTTTAATGATTCTATTGGCGTATTTTGCTAGTTTGTAGGCTGGTGCTGAGTTATAAGCTACGACGGGTCTCACTGGTATATCTAATTTGTGAACTTTAGGTTGTCCATACAATCGTGGACATTGGGGGTTCATGACAGTGAGGTAGGATTTTTGGAATTTATCTTTAACAAGTGTTTTGCATGTACTAAGAATTGAATTTATTTCTGCGGTAAATTTTGGGGTTGGATCTTTATTCAATAAAATTACATCACTAGAGTTTAGTACATTTTGCACTTTTTCAATATAAATATTTTTTGGTAGAATTACTGTGCTATTCCCTTTATCAGCTTTTGAGATAATTAAATTATTGTCTTTAATTTTATTTTTAATTGATTTTATTGTATGAGCTTCATTTGAAAACTTATTATTAATTATAGCATTTTTTATTATTTTTGAAAGTGACCATTGTTATATTATTATTTCTTATTTATGACATATTAACCTTAAAGAACCATTGTAATTTAATAACCCAATCATATGTACCTACCTTGACATTGTGTACCTAATTTTGTATAAATTCTGTAACAAAAGAATTTCAATTGCCAGCCTGAAGATGTCCATAATAGGATGAAACCGGTACTGGTAAAATAAACAAGTGGAAATAAGTTAAAAAATGTTTTATTTTCTATTTTAATATATCGGGTCTATTATGACTAATCGCTCGGTCTGTTAGTATAGTTTTATCATAATATATTTTATAAAATTCGTTTTCTATCTACCATCTTTTGAGACTCTTCGTACGAATAAAATTACTTTCCCTGTCTCATATCCAGATCATTATAGTTTGGTAAATATTGAAATAGTTTGCTAAATCATTACAATCCGCATAGCTTCTTAACGGGAATTGCATGGAAATTAGGCCTAGAAGGAGGCGATTACTCTTACGATGAACTTGTAGTAAAATTAATTATTTCTTCTTCAGAAAAAACTTAGGACGGACTTTGATCTCATCTGCATTTTGTAAATTATTAACAGTATGATTGACTCATATCCATCAAAACCTTCACTTGACATTCTCTTTAATTATTATAAGTGTTTTGGTGCCCTATGCTGTATTGTAACATTTCTCCTTGCAATTAACTTCCCGTAAGTTAGTAAATACATAAATAAGTCATACAGCAGTCAATTCAAATCTCCCGGTAAAATGCGGACTTCAAGCTACGACTTTCTAACCAATCAGCGATCTACACCATGTATGAGCGAACCTTGTTTAATATTCTTTCGAACCTTGAGCTTACACCGTGGACCTAAAATGCCCTCAGATAAGTTTGCAAGTCGGTAAATTATAATTAACGTTAAGTAAATATAAGTACTAACCGGCTACAACCAGAAAATCCAAAATGGAAAAATCGATCAAATTTTTGGTCATCACGGCACACGCAGCAAGATATAATGGCGTGTCTCCTCTCGATGTCGTGGTATTTATATCCGCACCTAAAAATATTTAAGTGATAAACATTGCCTGCATCTAAGCACAACATTTACGTACCTATTAGAACTTATTGTGAAACTCTGCAAAATATTTTCACAAGGGAAATATTTTTAAATACCAGATAAGAAATTTTTATTCCTTTACCTTTTTTAAGCATTAACAGCACTATTTCTTTGCACCCGGAGGCGCATGCTTTCTGAAAAATAACATGTCAGTAAACAAATAAAACAAAATAATAATCAATTAGTCCTAGGATGTGGCAAATGAGTAACACAACATATCTAAATATTATTAAATTTTGTAAAATAAATATTATTTTTTTACCAGGAATGGCGTGCTGCCTCCGATTTTAAAATTAATTGTCTCTGGACGTGTTCCAATGTGGTATAAACAGTGTTCTTTTTGATCATGGTTGTGGAAAGATAGCTGAAAACAATAGTAGTAACAAAAAATTAAAACGATAACATGTATAAATAAATCGATAAACTTGTTACAAAACGATTTACTTACACCAATGGTTCTGATCATTTTTGATGCATTCTTTCTCAATATTTCAGTTTTTTTATTTTTATTTTTATTAAATTCTATAACCTTTTGAATAATTTTGAAAAGTGCTGCAATTATAAGTAATGAAATAAGAATATTCAAAAACATATTTCTTTAGGCCGGAATTTGCTGTGGAATAAAACATTAATTATTAATGTTTCTTTTTTGTCACTTTATTGAAATATTTAAAGAAAGATTATGTTTGCCAAACAATCTACCTGTGTATATGTTTATAAATTGTTTATAAAATGCTGTGTATATGTTTATAAAAGCACACACGAAGATGTGAAAAATAAAAAATAAAGCTAACTCGAAAATAAATAAATATGTAAACTGTCAGAAATATTGAAAAAACATTCTCGCTTTAGGTACATTCGATTCCAGAGAAATGTTTTGAAAATACTTCTAAATAAAATACTGACATTCAAAACAAGTACTGTTTCTGATTTTAGTATAACAATCACATATTATGCAACTGAAAATATTCTGCTTGTTTTTGCGTTTATTATGGGCCGGTATGTCAGTTGCTCTGGCTAGCTAAGATTCATATTGCCCGTCGAGGTGCTCTCCCGTAGAAGTCATTAGCCTAGTTATACTATTACCAAGTAAGTATAGTAAATAATATAGAGGCAAAAAAAATAGTGCTCGTAGATTACATTCCTGAAAAACACAACAAAAATTAATCCAACAACCCTCCCACGTGAATGCTACAGCTATACGCCCTTGACAATTGCAAAAAATACCTTTGTTCCGGGCCATCAGGTCTATAATATTCGCCATTTTTTTCTGTATTATGGGCCGGTACGTCGGATTCTCTTTATCCTCGTTAGCGAGATATTTACGTCCGTCAAGTTGCTATGTGGTAGGAGCCCTGGCAAGGTAAGCCTGGTGATACTATTACGAAATTTTAATGTAACAGACCATGGTATAAGTTCGTTAACAATACAATAGTTAATTAATATTTTTGTTTTGTATCTTAAATTGGGTATACTTTTTGTGAACAGACGAACAATTTATAACTACCTTATATAAGTTAGGAATGATTTACGAATCCCAGATATAAATAATACGATGTTTGTTTGTTAAATAGGTTGGCATTGCGCTCTGGCCATGTATGCTACTTTCTGTGCACGCTGAATTATTTCTGCACATCGTTTCTTTCTCATGAGTCGACAGTCTTGGAAGAAACCTTCGTTTCTAGGGAATCCATTGCTTCCGTCACTGAATGTGACTATGCCTGCAATCCAAAAGATTTAATGTGTTAATTTAGACCTTAACAATCATTTTTATAACAATAATTTGATACCTGGCTTTGCCGGAGTTTTAAAACCTACTTTTTCATAATACTTTCTTACTGCACAGTGAAAAAATATTGAATAATAATATAAAATATAATGTCTCATCTTATTTTTTATTTAAACGGTTATTTCTCAGCTACACAGCTTATATTGGGATTGAATGATCTTGCGGGCTGAAAGTTCCTAATGAACCTTAGAAATTATCACAGCAAAAACACTATGCAAATTTCAGACAGATAGATTATAATATCCTTTATAGATAAGTAAATTATTATCAATTTGGACATCAATGTCAGATTTAAATGTGGATTAATTTTCAAGGATTAACTATCAGATTTAAAATAAGAAAGACAATATTACCAAGACCCCAAATCCTCCCTCCTCTGAATTCCCCTTCGTACTTCATTCCATCTGCTCTCCAAAACACCCCGTGGCCGTGGAACCACCCCTGCATGAACTCGCCTTCAAATCTAATCAAACAAACACAACATGATTACAATCAGCTGGTGGTTGGGCCAATTATTAATAGTGTCACATTTCCCCTCAAACTCTATTGTCACTGACTGTTTGCCTTTATTTGGAACAACAATACGTGACCGCACCAGGACTAAATAAAGTCCTTGAGTCGTTTTCCAACATAAAGTCTTCCAAGAAAGTCTAGAATTTTAATAAAATGGCATTAAAATTTTACGTTACTGTGGCAACACTGAGTAACACCGATTTGGAAAAAATTTTAGAACATTCAGTGTGAGGTTATGCTTGACTCCAGAATTTGATAATTGACATTTACAGGAAAATTATCATAATTTTTTTTTTTTTGCTAATGCTGTGTGTTTCTTCCACTCAATTTAATTAATTTATATTGAACTTCGGAATGCCGAGCTCCTGTCAACTAATCCATATGGATACGCCAGCGCTCAAGGGATACAATTTTTTTATCCAATGGGTACTTTTGGCGCTTGAGAAGTTAAACATCTTAAAATTGCTTCATTGATAAATTCATTATGTACCTACATCAAAAAAAAACTTCCATGCAATGGCCATTCTACACGCTAATATAAAACAATGAGGTAGTTAGAATATGATGTAGGATTATTTCCTTTTAGAAAGTGGCACTAATTTCTAAACCCCGTTTTACGTTGATGTGAAAAATATTCACTTGGACCGTAGTTCTTTTTTAAAGTTACAAGTGCTGTTGGCTGTTCAACACACTTCGTTAGTATGACAGAAGTAAAAGTTCCCATAGCCGTTCCGTACAACGAGCACATAAACCAAAAAAAAGTGTGGGACGCGGACTAGCATCACCAGATCCAACTTCGGGTAGGTGGATTTATTAACCTAAACTTCCCATCTCGATAACACGAAATTTATTTACAGTCAACTCCTTTAAACTACCACTGGCAGGTTCCTGCTTTTTGACATACCTTAATACTAAGGTTTAAGAATCATAATATGAAACAGAAACATTGACATAACGAAAATATGCACACACAGTAAAACAATCTGATAACAAAAGCAGTTGTGATCTGTTAACAAGTCATCAATAACGAATAATTATTGTATGAAAAACAAATGTGAAATCTACGCAAGTTTAAGGGCAGTTTATTAGTACGAGAAACTTTAAAACTTACTTGGCACCATCGGGGAATGTCATAACACCCAAGCCGGAAGACAGTCCATTAGTAAAGGCTCCGTCGTACCTAGTACCGTCTGGCAACACCAGGTGTCCCATCCCGTGCTTCTGTCCTCGGGAGTTCCATTCCCCGATATAGCGAGTCGTATCCTCGTATTTATAGGCCCCTGTCTTTGCCACTCCTGGATCCATCACTGCCAAACAGATTTATATACATAAACACGTCACTATTCAACTATCTCAACCGTTTGGAGCCAGTGAGACTACGGCATATGCAATTGGCGTATTTTGTGAGGTGGAAGGTAGTGGGGAAGGGAAGGTGATGGGGAAGAAGAAGGTTGGGAAGTACCTACCTGGCTATTCAGACCTGGTCACCAAACAAAGCTATTTGAAGCAACATTTTAATTCTGAACGGTGGTTTTACATATTTTAAATATAGTAAAAATATATTATTTTTAATTGATAAATTGTAAAATGAAAAAAAGTAATCAAAGAAAATTTACTTGCGACCTCCGAATTCGTAGCCGAGGATTGTAACCACTCGGCCACGGAAGCCGTTAGATAAATGTAAGTATGAAGTGAACGTCTTCACTAATCAGAAGTTTACACTAACAATCAATTGAAGATTATTAGTTAATATGAGCTACTACCTAGTACCGTCTGATTTTTATCTTTTTAATAAAGTAAATTAATGTAACAACACACACCACAATAAATTTATGAAAAAATCTTCAGAATGTATTTTATTTCACCATCTGAATGCTTATAACTATTCAATTTTAAATATTTGCAAAGAAAGTTAATGAAAATTTTCCATACCTTCAACCATTTTGGATGTTTGTAGGTTAGCTGCACAAATGACAGTGGATATTCATCGATACAAACATTGAAGTGTTTTTCTAAGGTTTCCCAGCGGACAGCCTTGTAATCGAATTAAGTACACAGACTTAGCCCATGTAAACTTCATCACCCTACTTTAAATAATGCTACTAATTGGAAACATTCATATAACTATCTAGAATATTGCTTTTTATGTGGATATCATTAGTTATGTATTAGACAAGGATGGGTTGTTTCACAGAATTTGAAAAATTCATCAAATTTATAAGTTTCCTATTTACGTTCTGTTTTTATCGAAGTCAATTTTGTCAATGTTTAATTAATTATTTATCACATAAAATATTAACTGAATCGGAATTGTATAACTCACTATAATTATGAATAATATTAAAATCTTCAATCTGTAAAATTCACTCGCCATAACAGAGGCATCCATCACATGGCGGTTGAAATAATATTCAAAATGTATCATCCAATGCAAATTTTCTTTGAAATAAAAATAAATAAAAAACGGCGTAACAACCGCCCCATGACTTGTATTTTAACATTGAAATTTGATGAATTTTCCAATTCTGTGAAACAATTCGTTTTTAGTGTTATCTATGGGTTGTCTCGCAAATTTTTTTAAATAATCAACATCTAATAATTTCCAATGGTATTTACCTCTCAATCCCTGCATTATAGACAGCTTTTGGTTCTTCGTACGCAAAGATTTTTACAAGACTGTTACGCAACCTACCAATATATGCTACTCTTTAAAGCTGGTTTCTTTACACGGCACTGCCTGAATTATACTGAACTTGATCATTCTTTAAGTGCAGTCATGGAATTAATACAATGTCAAGGGACTCTAGCGACGAAGACAATAATATTGTTCGTCTTCATACATATTTACAAGCATAAAAAACGATATAAAGATGATTTAAGGTTCATCCAAACAACGAAATAAATGTTAATTGGAGGACATTTGTCGCCACCAAGGAACTACATGAGAATGATGTCAAATTGACTTTTCTTTCGAACCTCAATCCACAACATGTATTCTGGTAAATTATAGTTATATAAACATGGATATTTTCCTACCTCCAGAATGAATTTAACATTCAAATCGTGTTCGAACATCATCTCTGACAAACGAGTAGTAGATGCGAATGCAAGACGTGTAGTGTGCTACCAGTACTATCAGCAGCGTGCAAGTGACGTCAAACCAATAGTCAATGCGTAACATTGTGTGCGAACACTAGCAAAATAGTATGAAGGACACTCACGAGCAGCATGTATGCTACACGACAAACTCGAGTCGCTTGTAAGTATCTCCTTGTATGAATGGCCTTATTGTTACCAATGCCATCTATAAGTAACCTCTTAAACTACTATCTAAGATATCACACCTAGTATTTTATATTTAAGAATATTCTCAGAGGAGCAAATTCCCTTCAATAAAGCTCACCCAGGTTGTACCTGGATATAATTATGGTAAAAAAATTTAAAATAAAAACACAACAGGTTAATAAAATTAATAAAAATACTAGATAGAGATTGAGAAGTAAAAAAATATATAATTTATGTTTAGTTTTTTACACAATACATAATGCCTTTTCATATATTTTTTTAATTAAGATGCAAGTAGCCTATTCAAGTAGATTCTTCATCAACATCATCTTCTTCACTCTCCGAATCAGCAGTTCCTCTTCCACTAGATTCACTTCCCGAATGGTGCTCATCTACTTCCATTTGTTCTTCATTCTGTCGATTGCGTTTCCCGAGATCCTGAATGTATTGCATTGTATACTTGTTAAAATCGCAGCTGTAAAAAAAAAGACAAATTTGTAATTAAGATCTGGGGTTCAAATGTCAATTTCACCAGTTTCACAATTTCAGAAAAATGAACATTTGATGCCTCCATTCGACAGACAAGCATTCAATCATCGAGTCAGCAAGTAATAACAAAATATTATCTGTTTAATTGTGCGGGAAGAACTCACATTTCAGACAGCTGTTGATATTTTCTAGAAAGTGTTTTTTCTAAAGCCAGAAGTGTGGGCATAGCGAACATTCCCTGCAGACGAGAATTGTGTATTGTTGTCGCATAGCTGATCCAATGCAGGTATAACTCTATGTGGCGGCTGTCCTCAAACAAAGTGGAAATCGCTTTGAGAAGCCGGTGCAAGTATTCATCGGGAAGACTTGCAATAGTAAGCTGGACTGAAATAAATTAAAAAAACTAATAAATAAACAATAATTAATTTATTTGTATTAAAAACTAAATCGGTTGCAAGTTCGATGTTACAACAAGGTGTCTGCGGGAAAAGTTGAATTGTTTATATGGGAAAATAAATAATCTTCTACAGAAAAATATTATGGGAAAAAAAGTTGGAATTTAAAAAAACTTATTTATACATTTTACTTGTACCATCATGTAAAATAATCACCTACCGAAGTCAGCGCACTTTACCCCTGGACACCCTGTATAATAATTTAGTGATATTCCATTTATAGATGGTTTTTAAGAAACAAACAGGAAAGATCTGTTCCAGAGCATGGAAAATACTAAGTAATGTGAAACAGTGTAATTTTATTTATGTAACCCTTTGCTTGTCCTTAATTACTATTGATTTATCTGCCACCAATTCATAATTAATAATTAATGAAGAATTTGACGTTTTTAGATTGTGTTACAAAGAATTCGGATATAATAAATCAGATTTAAACATTTTTAAATATTTTAAAATGTCGAGTTAGACTCGACATAAGAGTAGACGGAAGTGACAGCGACAGCACTATGTAATTCTACTATTGTTACTGATTTATTGTAATGATTCGATTTATTTTGGGATGGTTTGCAGCCATAGGTATACAAAAGTATTAACTGTTTGTGCAAACTTACTATCACTGATAGATACTCGTTCAACAGCCTCCTGAATGATTTTCATCTCATTCAGCTGCAGAGCGGCCATCAAGGCCTCCGTCCACTCCTGCTTATTGAGGGCCTCCTTCACCATCTGAGGAGTGGCATTGAGCTGAAGTTCAAACGGCTGGAACACTCCACCTGTGTTCAGGGAATACTGCATCAATCCTTCTGTTGTAGCCACTGAGAAGCTCTGACCAGTGGGAGAGAATTGTACACAGAATACTCGCACCTGAAAGGATTAAATTAAAAATAGTATAATTTACATTGCTATAAAATTAAATTTATAAGGCTGATATCGTGCAGAACAGAACTAAGAAATAAGCAGGGATTTCAATTAGGGAGGCGGGTATGGGTACCGCCGCTCCGGAACCATTTATTGGATAACCGACACATCTGTCATAGGTCACCTCAAGCAGTTCGTTTGGTGACTTAACAGGGCTTGCCGGGTTCATGGGATGAGGTTTATCCGGATCTTGGCGAGCGACGCGTCTGTCCACCAAACGCATGGTGGGCCAGATCAGGAGACTGGTTGAGGGAGAACTTTTGACCACTCCAACAGGGCTTTTTCGGAACAACGCATTCATGAATTTGTAGCAGAAGAATCCAGATTAATTCATTAATAATAAGCAGCTCGACGCTACTTAGGTACGTACTTGCTACTTAGGTACGTACTCGCAGTCGAAATCAAAACAGAGCAACCTACGTACTACAAGCACCTACTTGTCTAACGACGACAATAATATCGCAAGTCGGTCTTTCACATTATGAGAACTCGCCAGAAGGTTCAAGTCTGCCGCCTAGGCATAATTGCCACGCCGCCGAAACTTCGGGAAAGGGCCAGACCGAGCGAGTGGCCTCGATTTAGTTGCCATTTAACTACCTGCTGTTGCCACCAGCCGAACAATATAAATAAGCCCGACGCAGCGAGCATAATTATTAGTATTCAGTATTTACTATCGTCAACAGCTGCTACCTACGAGTACTACGACCTAGTTTCGCGAACATTCCATAGTATTTGTGCATAAATAAACGTGAAATATTGTGAGTGTAAATCAGCTTTCAACTTATAAATAAACACTATACCTGAGTTGGAGAGATCTTTCATTTATACACCACGATAACCACAAATTCATATGTCTGTCACTCCTGGACACACTCCTTCTCCTTCTTTTACTAAAAATACCCTCCACACAGCATCCTAAAGATGACATAGGCCCCGAGGATAATTATTTTCCTCAGGGCCTCCTATGTGGAGCTAATGTAACAAAAAAGAAAATGGCATCTAAAAGAGCCTGATTGATTCTATAATATTATTTAACAAACCTCTGGTTTAAAGTTTCTATCGGCCATGTCGCCTTGCTTCACCCCTGGTAACCTTAGTTTAACATCGCCTCCTTCTAATTCACTCCTTTTCTCCACAAGCATCAGATTTCCAAATTCCGTCAGGTTGCGCCGACTCACAAAATCCTGAAAATATTCAATATTAATTTCTAAATAAAAACATTACATGGATGTAGGTTATAACATGTTATGTTAATGTGAATTTACGGAATTTGTAAAAATAAACTGTATACTTACGCCCATTGCATCTAATGATTTGTTTAATGTGATTTGGAATTTCTTTAAAAGTACTGATTCGTTAATACTGTAAATGCAGATATTCTTGGATTGTCCTCCGGCTAAAACACATTTCCCGTCAGCCGAATAACATAGAGATGTGTCCAAATGGACAAAATTCAATTGTATCAATGTCCAAATGGACAAAGTTCAATTGTATCAATGTCCAAATGGACAAAGTTCCAATGGATGAATGTCCAAATGGACAAAGTTCAATTGTATCAATGTCCAAATGGACAAAGTTCAATTGTATCAATGTCCAAATGGACAAATTTCAATTGTATCAATGTCCAAATGGACAAAGTTCATTTGTATCAATGTCCAAATGGACAAAGTTCCAATGGATGAATGTCCAAATGGACAAAATTCAATTGTATCAATGTCCAAATGGACAAAGTTCAATTATATCAATGTCCAAATGGACAAAATTCAATTGAATCAATGTCCAAATGGACAAAGTTCAATTGTATCAATGTCCAAATGGACAAAGTTCAATTGTATCAATGTCCAAATGGACAAAGTTCAATTGTATCAATGTCCAAATGGACAAAGTTCAATTATATCAATGTCCAAATGGACAAAATTCAATTATATCAATGTTCAAATGGACAAATTTCAATTGTATCAATGTCCAAATGGACAAAGTTCAATTGTATCAATGTCCAAATGGACAAAGTTCAAATGGATCAATAACCGAATGGATAAAGTTCAAATGGATGAATGTCCAAATGGACAAAGTTCAATTGTATCAATGTCCAAATGGACAAAGTTCAATTGTATCAATGTCCAAATGGACAAAGTTCAATTGTATCAATGTCCAAATGGACAAAGTTCCAATGGATGAATGTCCAAATGGACAAAGTTCAATTGTATCAATGTCCAAATCGACAAAGTTTAATTGTATCAATGTCCAAATGGACAAAGTTCAATTGTATCAATGTCCAAATGGACAAAGTTCAATTGTATCAATGTCCAAATGGACAAAGTTCAATTGTATCAATGTCCAAATGGACAAAGTTCAATTGTATCAATGTCCAAATGGACAAAGTTCCAATGGATGAATGTCCAAATGGACAAAGTTCAATTGTATCAGTGTCCAAATCGACAAAGTTCAATTGTATCAATGTCCAAATGGACAAAGTTCAATTGTATCAATGTCCAAATGGACAAAGTTCAATTGTATCAATTAATGAAGGTCTAAATGGACAAAGTTCAATTGCATCAATGTCCAAATGGACAAAGTTCAATTGTTTCAATGTCCAAATGAGCAAATTTCAATTGTATCAATGTCCAAATTGATACAATTGAATTTTGTCAAGTTTTGTCAAATTTTGGACAAAATTCAATTGTATCAATGTCCAAAGACAAAGTTCCAATGAATGAATGTCCAAATGGACAAAATTCAATTGTATCAATGTCCAAATCGACAAAGTTCAATTGTATCAATGTCCAAATGGACAAAGTTCAATTGTATTAATGTCCAAATGGACAAAGTTCCAATGAATGAAGGTCTAAATGGACAAAGTTCAATTGTATCAATGTCCAAATGGACAAAGTTCAATTGTTTCAATGTCCAAATGGACAAAGTTCCAATGAATGAAGGTCTAAATGGACAAAGTTCAATTAAATCAATGTCCAAATGGACAAAGTTCAATTGTATCAATGTCCAAATGGACAAAGTTCAATTGTATCAATGTCCAAATGGACATATTGATACAATTGAATTTTGTCCATTTGGACATTGATACAATTGAACTTTGTCCATTTAGACCTTCATTCATTGGAACTTTGTCCATTTGGACAATGATACAATTGAACTTTGTCCATTTGGACATTGATACAATTGAACTTTGTCCATTTGGACATTCATTCATTGGAACTTTGTCCATTTGGACATTGATTCCATTTGGACATTGATTCATTGGAACATTGTCCATTTTGATACAATTTAACTTTGTCCATTTGGACATTGATACAATTGAACTTTGTCTATTTAGACCTTTATTCATTGGAATTTTGTCGATTTGGACATTGATACAATTGAACTTTGTCCATTTGGACATTGATACAATTGAATTTTGTCCATTTGGATATTCATTCATTGGAACTTTGTCCATTTGGACATTGATACAATTGAACTTTGTCCATTTGGACATTGATTCATTGGAACATTGTCCATTCGGACATTGATACAATTTTACTTTGTCCATTTGGACATTGATACAATTGAACTTTGTCTATTTAGACCTTCATTCATTGGAACTTTGTCGATTTGGACATTGATACAATTGAACTTTGTCCATTTGGACATTGATTCAAATGAATTTTGTCCATTTGGACATTCATTCATTGGAACTTTGTCCATTTGGACATTGATGCAATTGAACTTTGTCCATTTGGACATTGATACAATTGAACTTTGTCCATTTGGCAATTGATTCAATTTAACTTTGTCCATTTGGACATGATCTTTCAACTGTCAAAAAAACAAAATGGCATTTGATGACAAAGTTACATTTGAATTTCTCTGAAACAACCCGCCTTAAATCTTTTAGAAGTGAGCACTTCTTCCATGGGAACCTTATGTGCGGTTTTAATTAATACTCACTGCCAAAATGGAAAGTCTCCAATTAGCCTCCATAAAAAAGATGGTTTTTCTAAAAATACAACTTTATGGAGATTTTGTGACTGAGTTCGATTTGGATAACGATTCTTATCACTATTCCAATATTTCAGCCAGTTTGGTCCCATAGAACCTGAAAAAACTGCTTCTAAAGTTCGAACCCAAGTCTGAAATTAGCGTCCATAAAAATCATGATTTTTCTAAAAATACAACTTTATGGAGATTTTGTAACTGAGTTCGATTTGGATATCGATTCTTATCACTATTCAAAAAATTCAGCCATTTTGGTCGCATAGAACCTGAGAAAACTGCTTCTAAAGTTCGAACCCAAGTCTGAAATTAGAGTCAGTAAAAATCATGATTTTTCTAAAAATACAATTTTATGGAGATTTTGTGACTGATTTCGATTTGTACCATGCTTCTTATCACTTTTCCTAAATTTCAGCCAATTTGGTCCCATAGAACCTGAGAAAACTGCTTCCAAAGTTCGAACCCAAGTCTGAAATTAGCGTCCAAAAAAATTAAAAATTTTCTAAAAATACAACTTTATGGAGATTTTGTGACTGAATTCAATTTGGTTAGCGATTCTTATCAATATTAGAAAATTTCAGCCAGTTTGGTCCCATAGAACCTGAGAAAACTGCTTCCCAAGTTCGAAGATTTTGTGACTGAGTTCGATTTGGTTAACGATTCTTATCACTATTCCAATATTTCAGCCCGTTTGGTCCCTTAAAACCTGAGAAAACTGCTTGCAAAGTTCGAACCCAAGTCTGAAATTTGCGTCACTAAAAATCATAATTTTTCTAAAAATACATTTTTATGGAGATTTTATGACTGATTTCGATTTGTACCATGCTTCTAATAACTTTTCCTTAATTTCAGCCAATTTGGTCCCATAGAACCTGAGAAAACTGCTTACAAAGTTGGAACCCAAGGCTGGAATTAGGCTCCATAAAAAAGATGGTTTTTCTAAAAAGTTAACTTTATGAAGATTTTGTGACTGAGTTCGATTTGGATAACGATTCTTATCACTATTCCAATATTTCAGCCCGTTTGGTCCCTTAAAACCTGAGAAAACTGCTTGCAAAGTTCGAACCCAAGTCTGAAATTTGCGTCACTGAAAATCATAATTTTTCTAAAAATACAACTTTATGGAGATTTTGTGAATGATTTCGATTTGTACCATGCTTCTTATCCTTTTTCCTAAATTTCAGCCAATTTGGTCCATAGAACCTGACAAAACTGCTTCAAAAGTTCGAACCCAAGTCTGAAATTAGCGTCCATCAAAATAATAATTTTTCTTAAAATAAAATTTTATGGAGATTTTGTGACTGAATTCAATTTGGTTAGCGATTCTTATCAATATTAGAAAATTTCAGCCAGTTTGGTCCCATAGAACCTGAGAAAACTGCTTCCCAAGTTTGAACCCAAGGCTGAAATTAGGCTCCATAAAAAAGATGGTTTTTCTTAAAATTAAACTTTATGAAGATTTTGTGACTGAGTTCGATTTGGTTAACGATTCTTATCACTATTCCATTATTTCAGCCAGTTTGGTCGCATAGAACCTGAGAAAACTGCTTCTAAATTTCGAACCCAAGTCTGAAATTAGCGTCCATAAAAATCATAATTTTTCTAAAAATACAACTTTATGGAGATTTGTAACTGATTTCGATTTGTACCATGCTTCTTATCGCTTTTCCTTAATTTCAGCCAATTTAGTCCCATACAACCTGAGAAAACTGCTTACAAAGTTCGAACCCAAGGCTGAAATAAGGCTCCATAAAAAGGATGGTTTTTCTAAAAAGACAACTTTATGAGAATTTTTGACTGAGTTCGATTTGGATAACGATTCTTATCACTATTCCAATATTTCAGCCCGTTTGGTCCCTTAAAACCTGAGAAAACTGCTTGCAAAGTTCGAACCCAAGTCTGAAATTTGCGTCACTAAAAATCATAATTTTTCTAAAAATACATTTTTATGGAGATTTTATGACTGATTTCGATTTGTACCATGCTTCTAATAACTTTTCCTAAATTTCAGCCAATTTGGTCCATAGAACCTGACAAAACTGCTTCAAAAGTTCGAACCCAAGTCTGAAATTAGCGTCCATCAAAATAATAATTTTTCTTAAAATAAAATTTTATGGAGATTTTGTGACTGAATTCAATTTGGTTAGCGATTCTTATGACTATTTCGAAATTTCAGCCAGTTTGGTCACATAGAACCTGGGAAAACTGCTTCTAAAGTTCGAACCCAAGTTTGAAATTAGCGTCAGTAAAAATCATAATTTTTCTAAAAATACAACTTTATGGAGATTTTGTGAATGATTTCGATTTGTACCATGCTTCTTATCACTTTTCCTAAATTTCAGCCAATTTGGTCCATAGAACCTGAGAAAACTGCTTCAAAAGTTCGAACCCAAGTCTGAAATTAGCGTCCATCAAAATAATAATTTTTCTTAAAATAAAATTTTATGGAGATTTTGTGACTGAATTCAATTTGGTTAGCGATTCTTATGACTATTTCGAAATTTCAGCCAGTATGGTCACATAGAACCTGGGAAAACTGCTTCTAAAGTTCGAACCCAAGTTTGAAATTAGCGTCAGTAAAAATCATAATTTTTCTAAAAATACAACTTTATGGAGATTTGTAACTGATTTCGATTTGTACCATGCTTCTTATCACTTTTCCTTAATTTCAGCCAATTTAGTCCCATACAACCTGAGAAAACTGCTTACAAAGTTCGAACCCAAGGCTGAAATAAGGCTCCATAAAAAAGATGGTTTTTCTAAAAAGACAACTTTATGAAGATTTTTTGACTGAGTTCGATTTGGATGGCGATTCTTATCACTATTCCAATATTTCAGCCCGTTTGGTCCCTTAAAACCTGAGAAAACTGCTTGCAAAGTTCGAACCCAAGTCTGAAATTTGCGTCACTAAAAATCATAATTTTTCTAAAAATACATTTTTATGGAGATTTTATGACTGATTTCGATTTGTACCATGCTTCTAATAACTTTTCCTTAATTTCTGCCAATTTGGTCCCATAGAACCTGAGAAAACTGCTTACAAAGTTGGAACCCAAGGCTGGAATTAGGCTCCATAAAAAAGATGGTTTTTCTAAAAAGTTAACTTTATGAAGATTTTGTGACTGATTTCGATTTGGATAACGATTCTTATCACTATTCCAATATTTCAGCCCGTTTGGTCCCTTAAAACCTGAGAAAACTGCTTGCAAAGTTCGAACCCAAGTCTGAAATTTGCGTCACTGAAAATCATAATTTTTCTAAAAATACAACTTTATGGAGATTTTGTGAATGATTTCGATTTGTACCATGCTTCTTATCCTTTTTCCTAAATTTCAGCCAATTTGGTCCATAGAACCTGACAAAACTGCTTCAAAAGTTCGAACCCAAGTCTGAAATTAGCGTCCATCAAAATAATAATTTTTCTTAAAATAAAATTTTATGGAGATTTTGTGACTGAATTCAATTTGGTTAGCGATTCTTATCAATATTAGAAAATTTCAGCCAGTTTGGTCCCATAGAACCTGAGAAAACTGCTTCCCAAGTTTGAACCCAAGGCTGAAATTAGGCTCCATAAAAAAGATGGTTTTTCTTAAAATTAAACTTTATGAAGATTTTGTGACTGAGTTCGATTTGGTTAACGATTCTTATCACTATTCCATTATTTCAGCCAGTTTGGTCGCATAGAACCTGAGAAAACTGCTTCTAAATTTCGAACCCAAGTCTGAAATTAGCGTCCATAAAAATCATAATTTTTCTAAAAATACAACTTTATGGAGATTTGTAACTGATTTCGATTTGTACCATGCTTCTTATCACTTTTCCTTAATTTCAGCCAATTTAGTCCCATACAACCTGAGAAAACTGCTTACAAAGTTCGAACCCAAGGCTGAAATAAGGCTCCATAAAAAGGATGGTTTTTCTAAAAAGACAACTTTATGAGAATTTTTGACTGAGTTCGATTTGGATAACGATTCTTATCACTATTCCAATATTTCAGCCCGTTTGGTCCCTTAAAACCTGAGAAAACTGCTTGCAAAGTTCGAACCCAAGTCTGAAATTTGCGTCACTAAAAATCATAATTTTTCTAAAAATACATTTTTATGGAGATTTTATGACTGATTTCGATTTGTACCATGCTTCTAATAACTTTTCCTAAATTTCAGCCAATTTGGTCCATAGAACCTGACAAAACTGCTTCAAAAGTTCGAACCCAAGTCTGAAATTAGCGTCCATCAAAATAATAATTTTTCTTAAAATAAAATTTTATGGAGATTTTGTGACTGAATTCAATTTGGTTAGCGATTCTTATGACTATTTCGAAATTTCAGCCAGTTTGGTCACATAGAACCTGGGAAAACTGCTTCTAAAGTTCGAACCCAAGTTTGAAATTAGCGTCAGTAAAAATCATAATTTTTCTAAAAATACAACTTTATGGAGATTTTGTGAATGATTTCGATTTGTACCATGCTTCTTATCCTTTTTCCTAAATTTCAGCCAATTTGGTCCATAGAACCTGACAAAACTGCTTCTAAAGTTCGTACCCAAGATTTTTACTGACGATAATTTCAGACTTGGGTTCGAACTTTAGAAGCAGTTTTCTCAGGTTCTATGCGACCAAAATGGCTGAAATTTTTGAATAGTGATAAGAATCGTAATAGCAATAAACGCCCGGGTTTCCGGCAATTAATTAATAATAATAATAATAATCGATATCCAAATCGAACTCAGTTACAAAATCTCCATAAAGTTGTATTTTTAGAAAAATCATGATTTTTATGGACGCTAATTTCAGACTTGGGTTCGAACTTTAGAAGCAGTTTTTTCAGGTTCTATGGGACCAAACTGGCTGAAATATTGGAATAGTGATAAGAATCGTTATCCAAATCGAACTCAGTCACAAAATCTCCATAAAGTTGTATTTTTAGAAAAATTATGATTTTTATGGACGCTTATTTCAGACTTGGGTTCGAAATTTGGAAGCAGTTTTCTCAGGTTCTATGGGACCAAACTGGCTGAAATTTTGTAATAGTGATAAGAATCGCAATCAAAATCGAACTCAGTCACAAAATCTCCATAAAGTCGTATTTTTAGAAAAATTATGATTTTTATGGACGCTAATTTCAGACTTGGGTTCGAAATTTAGAAGCAGTTTTCTCAGGTTCTATGCGACCAAACTGGCTGAAATAATGGAATAGTGATAAGAATCGTTAACCAAATCGAACTCAGTCACAAAATCTTCATAAAGTTTAATTTTAAGAAAAACCATCTTTTTTATGGAGGCTAATTTGAGACTTGGGTACGAACTTTAGAAGCAGTCTTCTCAGGTTCTATGCATCCAAACTGGCAGAAATTTTGAAATAGTGATAAGAATCGCTATCCAAATCGAATTCAGTCACAAAATCTCCATAAAGTTCTCTTTTTAGAAAAACCATCATTTTTATGGAGCTTTTCCAGCCATGGGATCCGACTTTGGAAGCAGTTTTCTCAGGTCGTATGGGACTAAATTGGCTGAAATTAAGGAAAATTGATAAGAAGCATGGGACAAATCGAAATCAGTTACAAATCTCCATAAAGTTGTATTTTTAGAAAAATTATGATTTTTATGGACGCACATTTCAGACTTGGGTTCGAACTTTGAAAGCAGTTTTCTCAGGTTTTATGGGACCAAACGGGCTGAAATATTGGAATAGTGATAAGAATCGTTAACCAAATCGAACTCAGTCACAAAATCTGCATAAAGTTTAATTATAAGAAAAACCATCTTTTTTATGGAGCCTAATTTCAGCCTTGGGTTCAAACTTGGGAAGCAGTTTTCTCAGGTTCTATGGGACCAAACTGGCTGAAATTTTCTAATATTGATGAGAATCGCTAACCAAATTGAATTCAGTCACAAAATCTCCATAAAGTTGTATTTTTAGAAAATTTTTAATTTTTTTGGACGCTAATTTCAGACTTGGGTTCGAACTTTGGAAGCAGTTTTCTCAGGTTCTATGGGACCAAATTGGCTGAAATTTAGGAAAAGTGATAAGAAGCATGGTACAAATCGAAATCAGTCACAAAATCTCCATAAAATTGTATTTTTAGAAAAATTATTATTTTTATGGACGCTTATTTCAGACTTGGGTTCGAAATTTGGAAGCAGTTTTCTCAGGTTCTATGGGACCAAACTGGCTGAAATTTTGTAATAGTGATAAGAATCGCAATCAAAATCGAACTCAGTCACAAAATCTCCATAAAGTCGTATTTTTAGAAAAATTATGATTTTTATGGACGCTAATTTCAGACTTGGGTTCGAACTTTAGAAGCAGTTTTCTCAGGTTCTATGCGACCAAACTGGCTGAAATTTCGAAATAGTCATAAGAATCGCTAACCAAATTGAATTCAGTCACAAAATCTCCATAAAATTTTATTTTAAGAAAAATTATTATTTTGATGGACGCTAATTTCAGACTTGGGTTCGAACTTTTGAAGCAGTTTTGTCAGGTTCTATGGACCAAATTGGCTGAAATTTAGGAAAAGTTATTAGAAGCATGGTACAAATCGAAATCAGTCATAAAATCTCCATAAAAATGTATTTTTAGAAAAATTATGATTTTTAGTGACGCAAATTTCAGACTTGGGTTCGAACTTTGCAAGCAGTTTTCTCAGGTTTTAAGGGACCAAACGGGCTGAAATATTGGAATAGTGATAAGAATCGTTATCCAAATCGAACTCAGTCAAAAAATTCTCATAAAGTTGTCTTTTTAGAAAAACCATCTTTTTTATGGAGCCTTATTTCAGCCTTGGGTTCGAACTTTGTAAGCAGTTTTCTCAGGTTGTATGGGACTAAATTGGCTGAAATTAAGGAAAAGTGATAAGAAGCATGGTACAAATCGAAATCAGTTACAAATCTCCATAAAGTTGTATTTTGAGAAAAATTATTATTTTGATGGACGCTAATTTCAGACTTGGGTTCGAACTTTTGAAGCAGTTTTTTCAGGTTCTATGGGACCAAACTGGCTGAAATATTGGAATAAAGATAAGAATCGTTATCCAAATCTAACTCAGTCACAAAATCTCCATAAAGTTCTTTTTTTAGAAAAACCATCTTTTTTATGGAGCCTAATTCCAGCCTTGGGTTCCAACTTTGTAAGCAGTTTTCTCAGGTTGTATGGGACAAAATTGGCTGAAATTAAGGAAAGGTGATAAGAAGCATGGTACAAATCGAAATCAGTTACAAATCTCCATAAAGTTGTATTTTTAGAAAAATTATGATTTTTATGGACGCTAATTTCAGACTTGGGTTCGAACTTTAGAAGCAGTTTTCTCAGTTTCTATGGGACCAAACTGGCTGAAATATTGGAATAGTGATAAGAATCGATATCCAAATTGAACTCAGTCACAAAATCTCCATAAAGTTGTATTTTTAGAAAAATCATGATTTTTATGGACGCTAATTTCAGACTTGGGTTCGAACTTTAGAAACAGTTTTCTCAGGTTCTATGGGACCAAACTGGCTGAAATATACGAATAGTGATAAGAATCGTTATCCAAATCGAACTCTGTCACAAAATCTCCATAAAGTTGTATTTTTAGAAAAACCATCTTTTTTATGGAGGCTAATTTGAGACTTGGGTTCGAACTTTAGAAGCAGTTTTCTCAGGTTCTATGCGACCAAACTGGCTGAAATTTTGAAATAGTGATAAGAATCGCTATCCAAATCGAATTCAGTCACAAAATCTCCATAAAAGTGAATTTTTTAAAAAATTATGATTTATATGGGCGCTTATTTCAGACTTGGGTTCTCGAACTCTAAAAGCAGTTTTCTCAGGTTCTAAGGGACCAAATTGGCTGAAATTTAGGAAAAGTTATAAGAAGCATGGTACAAATCGAAATCAGTCATAAAATCTCCATAAAAAAGTATTTTTAGAAAAATTATGATTTTTAGTGACGCAAATTTCAGACTTGGGTTCGAACTTTGCAAGCAGTTTTCTCAGGTTTTAAGGGACCAAACGGGCTGAAATATTGGAATAGTGATAAGAATCGTTATCCAAATCGAACTCAGTCAAAAAATCTTCATAAAGTTGTCTTTTTAGAAAAACCATCTTTTTTATGGAGCCTTATTTCAGCCTTGGGTTCGAACTTTGTAAGCAGTTTTCTCAGGTTGTATGGGACTAAATTGGCTGAAATTAAGGAAAAGTGATAAGAAGCATGGTACAAATCGAAATCAGTTACAAATCTCCATAAAGTTGTATTTTTAGAAAAATTATGATTTTTACTGACGCTAATTTCAGACTTGGGTTCGAACTTTAGAAGCAGTTTTCCCAGGTTCTATGTGACCAAACTGGCTGAAATTTCGAAATAGTCATAAGAATCGCTAACCAAATTGAATTCAGTCACAAAATCTCCATAAAATTTTATTTTAAGAAAAATTATTATTTTGATGGACGCTAATTTCAGACTTGGGTTCGAACTTTTGAAGCAGTTTTCTCAGGTTCTATGGACCAAATTGGCTGAAATTTAGGAAAAGTGATAAGAAGCATGGTACAAATCGAAATCATTCACAAAATCTCCATAAAGTTGTATTTTTAGAAAAATTAGGATTTTTAGTGACGCAAATTTCAGACTTGGGTTCGAACTTTGCAAGCAGTTTTCTCAGGTTTTAAGGGACCAAACGGGCTGAAATATTGGAATAGTGATAAGAATCGTTATCCAAATCGAACTCAGTCACAAAATCTCCATTAAGTTGTATTTTTAGAAAAACCATCTTTTTTATTGAGCCTAATTTCAGCCTTGGGTTCGAACTTTGGAAGCAGTTTTTTCTGGTTTTAAGGAACCAAACGGGCTGAAATATTGGAATAGTGATAAGAATCGTTATCCAAATCGAACTCATTCAAAAAATCTTCATAAAGTTGTCTTTTTAGAAAAACCATCTTTTTATGGAGCCTTATTTCAGCCTTGGGTTCGAACTTTGTAAGCAGTTTCCTCAGGTTGTATGGGACTAAATTGGCTGAAATTAAGGAAAAGTGATAAGAAGCATGGTACAAATCGAAATCAGTTACAAATCTCCATTAAGTTGTATTTTTAGAAAAATTATGATTTTTACTGACGCTAATTTCAGACTTGGGTTCGAACTTTAGAAGCAGTTTTCTCAGGTTCTATGCGACCAAACTGGCTGAAATTTCGAAAAAGTCATAAGAATCGCTAACCAAATTGAATTCAGTCACAAAATCTCCATAAAGTTGTATTCTTAGAAAAATTTTAATTTTTTTGGACGCTAATTTCAGACTTGGGTTCGAACTTTGGAAGCAGTTTTCTCAGATTCTATGGGACGAAATTGGCTGAAATTAAGGAAAAGTGATAAGAAGGATGGTACAAATCGAAATCAGTCACAAAATCTCCATTAAATTGTATTTTTAGAAAAATCATGATTTTTACTGACGCTAATTTCAGACTTGGGTTCGAACTTTAGAAGCAGTTTTCTCAGGTTCTATGCGACCAAAATGGCTGAAATTTTTGAATAGTGATAAGAATCGATATCCAAATCGAACTCAGTTACAAAATCTCCATAAAGTTGTATTTTTCGAAAAATCATGATTTTTATGGACGCTAATTTCAGATTTGGGTTCGAACTTTAGAAGCAGTTTTCTCAGGTTCTATGGGACCAAACTGGCTGAAATATTGGAATAGTGATAAGAATCGTTATCCTAATCGAACTCAGTCACAAAATCTCCATAAAGTTGTATTTTTAGAAAAACCATCTTTTTTATGGAGGCTAATTGGAGACTTGGGTTCGAACTTTAGAAGCAGTTTTCTCAGGTTCTATGCAACCAAACTGGCTGAAATTTTGTAATAGTGATAAGAATCGCTATCCAAATCGAACTCAGTCATAAAATCTCCATAAAGTTGTAGAAAAATTATGATTTTTATGGACGCAAATTTCAGACTTGGGTTCAAACTTTAGAAGCCATTTTCTCAGGTTCTATGGAACCAAACGGGCTGAAATATTGGAAAAGTTATAAGAAGCATGGTACAAATCGAAATCAGTCATAAAATCTCCATAAAAAAGTATTTTTAGAAAAATTATGATTTTTAGTGACGCAAATTTCAGACTTGGGTTCGAACTTTGCAAGCAGTTTTCTCAGGTTTTAAGGGACCAAACGGGCTGAAATATTGGAATAGTGATAAGAATCGTTATCCAAATCGAACTCAGTCAAAAAATCTTCATACAGTTGTCTTTTTAGAAAAACCATCTTTTTTATGGAGCCTTATTTCAGCCTTGGGTTCGAACTTTGTAAGCAGTTTTCTCAGGTTGTATGGGACTAAATTGGCTGAAATTAAGGAAAAGTGATAAGAAGCATGGTACAAATCGAAATCAGTTACAAATCTCCATAAAGTTGTATTTTTAGAAAAATTATGATTTTTACTGACGCTAATTTCAGACTTGGGTTCGAACTTTAGAAGCAGTTTTCCCAGGTTCTATGTGACCAAACTGGCTGAAATTTCGAAATAGTCATAAGAATCGCTAACCAAATTGAATTCAGTCACAAAATCTCCATAAAATTTTATTTTAAGAAAAATTATTATTTTGATGGACGCTAATTTCAGACTTGGGTTCGAACTTTTGAAGCAGTTTTCTCAGGTTCTATGGACCAAATTGGCTGAAATTTAGGAAAAGTGATAAGAAGCATGGTACAAATCGAAATCATTCACAAAATCTCCATAAAGTTGTATTTTTAGAAAAATTAGGATTTTTAGTGACGCAAATTTCAGACTTGGGTTCGAACTTTGCAAGCAGTTTTCTCAGGTTTTATGGGACCAAACGGGCTGAAATATTGGAATAGTGATAAGAATCGTTATCCAAATCGAACTCAGTCACAAAATCTCCATTAAGTTGTATTTTTAGAAAAACCATCTTTTTTATTGAGCCTAATTTCAGCCTTGGGTTCGAACTTTGGAAGCAGTTTTTTCAGGTTTTAAGGAACCAAACGGGCTGAAATATTGGAATAGTGATAAGAATCGTTATCCAAATCGAACTCAGTCAAAAAATCTTCATAAAGTTGTCTTTTTAGAAAAACCATCTTTTTATGGAGCCTTATTTCAGCCTTGGGTTCGAACTTTGTAAGCAGTTTCCTGAGGTTGTATGGGACTAAATTGGCTGAAATTAAGGAAAAGTGATAAGAAGCATGGTACAAATCGAAATCAGTTACAAATCTCCATTAAGTTGTATTTTTAGAAAAATTATGATTTTTACTGACGCTAATTTCAGACTTGGGTTCGAACTTTAGAAGCAGTTTTCTCAGGTTCTATGCGACCAAACTGGCTGAAATTTTGAAATAGTGATAAGAATCGCTATCCAAATCGAATTCAGTCACAAAATCTCCATAAAAGTGAATTTTTTAAAAAATTATGATTTATATGGGCGCTTATTTCAGACTTGGGTTCTCGAACTCTAAAAGCAGTTTTCTCAGGTTCTAAGGGACCAAATTGGCTGAAATTTAGGAAAAGTTATAAGAAGCATGGTACAAATCGAAATCAGTCATAAAATCTCCATAAAAAAGTATTTTTAGAAAAATTATGATTTTTAGTGACGCAAATTTCAGACTTGGGTTCGAACTTTGCAAGCAGTTTTCTCAGGTTTTAAGGGACCAAACGGGCTGAAATATTGGAATAGTGATAAGAATCGTTATCCAAATCGAACTCAGTCAAAAAATCTTCATAAAGTTGTCTTTTTAGAAAAACCATCTTTTTTATGGAGCCTTATTTCAGCCTTGGGTTCGAACTTTGTAAGCAGTTTTCTCAGGTTGTATGGGACTAAATTGGCTGAAATTAAGGAAAAGTGATAAGAAGCATGGTACAAATCGAAATCAGTTACAAATCTCCATAAAGTTGTATTTTTAGAAAAATTATGATTTTTACTGACGCTAATTTCAGACTTGGGTTCGAACTTTAGAAGCAGTTTTCCCAGGTTCTATGTGACCAAACTGGCTGAAATTTCGAAATAGTCATAAGAATCGCTAACCAAATTGAATTCAGTCACAAAATCTCCATAAAATTTTATTTTAAGAAAAATTATTATTTTGATGGACGCTAATTTCAGACTTGGGTTCGAACTTTTGAAGCAGTTTTCTCAGGTTCTATGGACCAAATTGGCTGAAATTTAGGAAAAGTGATAAGAAGCATGGTACAAATCGAAATCATTCACAAAATCTCCATAAAGTTGTATTTTTAGAAAAATTAGGATTTTTAGTGACGCAAATTTCAGACTTGGGTTCGAACTTTGCAAGCAGTTTTCTCAGGTTTTATGGGACCAAACGGGCTGAATTATTGGAATAGTGATAAGAATCGTTATCCAAATCGAACTCAGTCACAAAATCTCCATTAAGTTGTATTTTTAGAAAAACCATCTTTTTTATTGAGCCTAATTTCAGCCTTGGGTTCGAACTTTGGAAGCAGTTTTTTCTGGTTTTAAGGAACCAAACGGGCTGAAATATTGGAATAGTGATAAGAATCGTTATCCAAATCGAACTCAGTCACAAAATCTCCATTAAGTTGTCTTTTTAGAAAAACCATCTTTTTATGGAGCCTTATTTCAGCCTTGGGTTCGAACTTTGTAAGCAGTTTCCTGAGGTTGTATGGGACTAAATTGGCTGAAATTAAGGAAAAGTGATAAGAAGCATGGTACAAATCGAAATCAGTTACAAATCTCCATTAAGTTGTATTTTTAGAAAAATTATGATTTTTACTGACGCTAATTTCAGACTTGGGTTCGAACTTTAGAAGCAGTTTTCTCAGGTTCTATGCGACCAAAATGGCTGAAATTTTTGAATAGTGATAAGAATCGATATCCAAATCGAACTCAGTTACAAAATCTCCATAAAGTTGTATTTTTAGGAAAATCATGATTTTTATGGACGCTAATTTCAGACATGGGTTCGAACTTTAGAAGCAGTTTTTTCAGGTTCTATGGGACCAAACTGGCTGAAATATTGGAATAAAGATAAGAATCGTTATCCAAATCTAACTCAGTCACAAAATCTCCATTAAGTTGTATTTTTAGAAAAACCATCTTTTTTATGGAGGCTAATTTGAGACTTGGGTACGAACTTTAGAAGCAGTTTTCTCAGGTTCTATGCAACCAAACTGGCTGAAATTTTGAAATAGTGATAAGAATCGCTATCCAAATCGAATTCAGTCACAAAATCTCCATAAAGTTCTTTTTTTAGAAAAACCATCTTTTTTATGGAGCCTAATTCCAGCCTTGGGTTCCAACTTTGTAAGCAGTTTTCTCAGGTTGTATGGGACTAAATTGGCTGAAATTAAGGAAAGGTGATAAGAAGCATGGTACAAATCGAAATCAGTTACAAATCTCCATAAAGTTGTATTTTTAGAAAAATTATGATTTTTATGGACGCTAATTTCAGACTTGGGTTCGAACTTTAGAAGCAGTTTTCTCAGTTTCTATGGGACCAAACTGGCTGAAATATTGGAATAGTGATAAGAATCGATATCCAAATTGAACTCAGTCACAAAATCTCCATAAAGTTGTATTTTTAGAAAAATCATGATTTTTATGGACGCTAATTTCAGACTTGGGTTCGAACTTTAGAAACAGTTTTCTCAGGTTCTATGGGACCAAACTGGCTGAAATATACGAATAGTGATAAGAATCGTTATCCAAATCGAACTCTGTCACAAAATCTCCATAAAGTTGTATTTTTAGAAAAACCATCTTTTTTATGGAGGCTAATTTGAGACTTGGGTTCGAACTTTAGAAGCAGTTTTCTCAGGTTCTATGCGACCAAACTGGCTGAAATTTTGAAATAGTGATAAGAATCGCTATCCAAATCGAATTCAGTCACAAAATCTCCATAAAAGTGAATTTTTTAAAAAATTATGATTTATATGGGCGCTTATTTCAGACTTGGGTTCTCGAACTCTAAAAGCAGTTTTCTCAGGTTCTAAGGGACCAAATTGGCTGAAATTTAGGAAAAGTTATAAGAAGCATGGTACAAATCGAAATCAGTCATAAAATCTCCATAAAAAAGTATTTTTAGAAAAATTATGATTTTTAGTGACGCAAATTTCAGACTTGGGTTCGAACTTTGCAAGCAGTTTTCTCAGGTTTTAAGGGACCAAACGGGCTGAAATATTGGAATAGTGATAAGAATCGTTATCCAAATCGAACTCAGTCAAAAAATCTTCATAAAGTTGTCTTTTTAGAAAAACCATCTTTTTTATGGAGCCTTATTTCAGCCTTGGGTTCGAACTTTGTAAGCAGTTTTCTCAGGTTGTATGGGACTAAATTGGCTGAAATTAAGGAAAAGTGATAAGAAGCATGGTACAAATCGAAATCAGTTACAAATCTCCATAAAGTTGTATTTTTAGAAAAATTATGATTTTTACTGACGCTAATTTCAGACTTGGGTTCGAACTTTAGAAGCAGTTTTCCTAGGTTCTATGTGACCAAACTGGCTGAAATTTCGAAATAGTCATAAGAATCGCTAACCAAATTGAATTCAGTCACAAAATCTCCATAAAATTTTATTTTAAGAAAAATTATTATTTTGATGGACGCTAATTTCAGACTTGGGTTCGAACTTTTGAAGCAGTTTTCTCAGGTTCTATGGACCAAATTGGCTGAAATTTAGGAAAAGTGATAAGAAGCATGGTACAAATCGAAATCATTCACAAAATCTCCATAAAGTTGTATTTTTAGAAAAATTAGGATTTTTAGTGACGCAAATTTCAGACTTGGGTTCGAACTTTGCAAGCAGTTTTCTCAGGTTTTATGGGACCAAACGGGCTGAAATATTGGAATAGTGATAAGAATCGTTATCCAAATCGAACTCAGTCACAAAATCTCCATTAAGTTGTATTTTTAGAAAAACCATCTTTTTTATTGAGCCTAATTTCAGCCTTGGGTTCGAACTTTGGAAGCAGTTTTTTCTGGTTTTAAGGAACCAAACGGGCTGAAATATTGGAATAGTGATAAGAATCGTTATCCAAATCGAACTCATTCAAAAAATCTTCATAAAGTTGTCTTTTTAGAAAAACCATCTTTTTATGGAGCCTTATTTCAGCCTTGGGTTCGAACTTTGTAAGCAGTTTCCTCAGGTTGTATGGGACTAAATTGGCTGAAATTAAGGAAAAGTGATAAGAAGCATGGTACAAATCGAAATCAGTTACAAATCTCCATTAAGTTGTATTTTTAGAAAAATTATGATTTTTACTGACGCTAATTTCAGACTTGGGTTCGAACTTTAGAAGCAGTTTTCTCAGGTTCTATGCGACCAAACTGGCTGAAATTTCGAAAAAGTCATAAGAATCGCTAACCAAATTGAATTCAGTCACAAAATCTCCATAAAGTTGTATTCTTAGAAAAATTTTAATTTTTTTGGACGCTAATTTCAGACTTGGGTTCGAACTTTGGAAGCAGTTTTCTCAGATTCTATGGGACGAAATTGGCTGAAATTTAGGAAAAGTGATAAGAAGGATGGTACAAATCGAAATCAGTCACAAAATCTCCATTAAATTGTATTTTTAGAAAAATCATGATTTTTACTGACGCTAATTTCAGACTTGGGTTCGAACTTTAGAAGCAGTTTTCTCAGGTTCTATGCGACCAAAATGGCTGAAATTTTTGAATAGTGATAAGAATCGATATCCAAATCGAACTCAGTTACAAAATCTCCATAAAGTTTTATTTTTCGAAAAATCATGATTTTTATGGACGCTAATTTCAGATTTGGGTTCGAACTTTAGAAGCAGTTTTCTCAGGTTCTATGGGACCAAACTGGCTGAAATATTGGAATAGTGATAAGAATCGCTATCCAAATCGAACTCAGTCATAAAATCTCCATAAAGTTGTATTTTTAGGAAAATCATGATTTTTATGGACGCTAATTTCAGATTTGGGTTCGAACTTTAGAAGCAGTTTTCTCAGGTTCTATGGGACCAAACTGGCTGAAATATTGGAATAGTGATAAGAATCGTTATCCTAATCGAACTCAGTCACAAAATCTCCATAAAGTTGTATTTTTAGAAAAACCATCTTTTTTATGGAGGCTAATTGGAGACTTGGGTTCGAACTTTAGAAGCAGTTTTCTCAGGTTCTATGCAACCAAACTGGCTGAAATTTTGTAATAGTGATAAGAATCGCTATCCAAATCGAACTCAGTCATAAAATCTCCATAAAGTTGTATTTTTAGGAAAATCATGATTTTTATGGACGCTAATTTCAGACATGGGTTCGAACTTTAGAAGCAGTTTTTTCAGGTTCTATGGGACCAAACTGGCTGAAATATTGGAATAAAGATAAGAATCGTTATCCAAATCTAACTCAGTCACAAAATCTCCATTAAGTTGTATTTTTAGAAAAACCATCTTTTTTATGGAGGCTAATTTGAGACTTGGGTACGAACTTTAGAAGCAGTTTTCTCAGGTTCTATGCAACCAAACTGGCTGAAATTTTGAAATAGTGATAAGAATCGCTATCCAAATCGAATTCAGTCACAAAATCTCCATAAAGTTCTTTTTTTAGAAAAACCATCTTTTTTATGGAGCCTAATTCCAGCCTTGGGTTCCAACTTTGTAAGCAGTTTTCTCAGGTTGTATGGGACTAAATTGGCTGAAATTAAGGAAAGGTGATAAGAAGCATGGTACAAATCGAAATCAGTTACAAATCTCCATAAAGTTGTATTTTTAGAAAAATTATGATTTTTATGGACGCTAATTTCAGACTTGGGTTCGAACTTTAGAAGCAGTTTTCTCAGTTTCTATGGGACCAAACTGGCTGAAATATTGGAATAGTGATAAGAATCGATATCCAAATTGAACTCAGTCACAAAATCTCCATAAAGTTGTATTTTTAGAAAAACCATCTTTTTTATGGAGGCTAATTGGAGACTTGGGTTCGAACTTTAGAAGCAGTTTTCTCAGGTTCTATGCGACCAAAATGGCTGAAATTTTTGAATAGTGATAAGAATCGATATCCAAATCGAACTCAGTTACAAAATCTCCATAAAGTTGTATTTTTAGGAAAATCATGATTTTTATGGACGCTAATTTCAGACATGGGTTCGAACTTTAGAAGCAGTTTTTTCAGGTTCTATGGGACCAAACTGGCTGAAATATTGGAATAAAGATAAGAATCGTTATCCAAATCTAACTCAGTCACAAAATCTCCATTAAGTTGTATTTTTAGAAAAACCATCTTTTTTATGGAGGCTAATTTGAGACTTGGGTACGAACTTTAGAAGCAGTTTTCTCAGGTTCTATGCAACCAAACTGGCTAAAATTTTGAAATAGTGATAAGAATCGCTATCCAAATCGAATTCAGTCACAAAATCTCCATAAAGTTCTTTTTTTAGAAAAACCATCTTTTTTATGGAGCCTAATTCCAGCCTTGGGTTCCAACTTTGTAAGCAGTTTTCTCAGGTTGTATGGGACATAATTGGCTGAAATTAAGGAAAGGTGATAAGAAGCATGGTACAAATCGAAATCAGTTACAAATCTCCATAAAGTTGTATTTTTAGAAAAATTATGATTTTTATGGACGCTAATTTCAGACTTGGGTTCGAACTTTAGAAGCAGTTTTCTCAGTTTCTATGGGACCAAACTGGCTGAAATATTGGAATAGTGATTCGCATTTTGTAAGCAATTTTCTCAGGTTGTATGGGACTAAATTGGCTGAAATTTGGGAAAAGTGATTAGAAGCATGGTACAAATCAAAATCAGTCATAAAGTTGTATTTTAAGAAAAATCATGATTTTTACTGACGCTAATTTCAGACTTGGGTTCGAACTTAAGAAGCAGTTTTCTCAGGTTCTATGCGACCAAACTGGCTGAAATTTCGAAATAGTCATAAGAATCGCTAACCAAATTGAATTCAGTCACAAAATCTCCATAAAATTGTATTTTTAGAAAAATTATTATTTTTATGGACGCTAATTTCAGACTTGGGTTCGAACTTTTGAAGCAGTTTTCTCAGGTTCTATGTACCAAATTGGCTGAAATTTAGGAAAAGTGATAAGAAGCATGGTACAAATCGAAATCATTCACAAAATCTCCATAAAGTTGTATTTTTAGAAAAATTATGATGTTTAGTGACGCAAATTTCAGACTTGGGTTCGAACTTTGCAAGCAGTTTTCTCAGGTTTTATGGGACCAAACGGGCTGAAATATTGGAATAGTGATAAGAATCGTTATCCAAATCGAACTCAGTCACAAAATCTCCATTAAGTTGTATTTTAAAAAAACCATCTTTTTTATTGAGCCTAATTTCAGCCTTGGGTTCGAACTTTGGAAGCAGTTTTTTCAGGTTTTAAGGGACCAAACGGGCTGAAATATTGGAATAGTGATAAGAATCGTTATCTAAATCGAACTCAGTCTAAAAATCTTCATAAAGTTGTATTTTAAGAAAAACCATCTTTTTTATGGAGCCTAATTTCAGCCTTGGGTTCGAACTTGGGAAGCAGTTTTCTCAGGTTCTATGGGACCAAACTGGCTGAAATTTTCTAATATTGATAAGAATCGCTAACCAAATTGAATTCAGTCACAAAATCTCCATAAAAAGGTATTTTTAGAAAATTTTTAATTTTTTTGGACGCTAATTTCAGACTTGGGTTCGAACTTTGGAAGCAGTTTTCTCAGGTTCTATGGGACCAAATTGGCTGAAATTTAGGAAAAGTGATAAGAAGCATGGTACAAATCGAAATCAGTCATAAAGTTGTATTTTTAGAAAAATCATGATTTTTACTGACGCTAATTTCAGACTTGGGTTCGAACTTTAGAAGCAGTTTTTTCAGGTTCTATGCGACCAAACTGGCTGAAATTTTGAAATAGTGATAAGAATCGCTATCCAAATCAAATTCAGTCACAAAATCTCCATAATGTTGTATTTTTAAATAAATTATGATTTTTATGGACGCTAATTTCAGACTTGGGTTCTCGAACTTTGGAAGCAGTTTTCTCAGGTTCTATGGGACCAAGTTGGCTGAAATTTAGGAAAAGTGATTAGAAGCATGGTACAAATCGAAATCAGTCATAAAGTTGTATTTTTAGAAAAATCATGATTTTTACTGACGCTAATTTCAGACTTGGGTTCGAACTTTAGAAGCAGTTTTCTCTGGTTCTATGCGACCAAAATGGCTGAAATTTTTGAATAGTGATAAGAATCGATATCCAAATCGAACTCAGTTACAAAATCTCCATAAAGTTGTATTTTTAGAAAAATCATGATTTTTATGGACGCTAATTTCAGACTTGGGTTCGAACTTTAGAAGCAGTTTTCTCAGGTTCTATGGGACCAAACTGGCTGAAATATTGGAATAGTGATAAGAATCGTTATCCAAATCGAACTCAGTCACAAAATCTCCATAAAATGTATTTTTAGAAAAACCATCTTTTTTATGGAGGCTAATTTGAGACTTGGGTTCGAACTTTAGAAGCAGTTTTCTCAGGTTCAATGCAACCAAACTGGCTGAAATTTTGAAATAGTGATAAGAATCGCTATCCAAATCGAATTCAGTCACAAAATCTCCATAAACTTGTCTTTTTAGAAAAACCATATTTTTTATGGAGCCTAATTCCAGCCTTGGGTTCGAACTTTGGAAGCAGTTTTATCAGGTTTTAAGGGACCAAACGGGCTGAAATATTGGAATAGTGATAAGAATCGTTATCCAAATCGAACTCAGTCAAAAAATCTTCATAAAAATGTCTTTTTAGAATAACCATCTTTTTTATGGAGCCTTATTTCAGCCTTGGGTTCGAACTTTGTAAGCAGTTTTCTCAGGTTGTATGGGACTAAATTGGCTGAAATTAAGGAAAAGTGATAAGAAGCATGGGACAAATCGAAATCAGTTACAAATCTCCATAAAGTTGTATTTTTAGAAAAATTATGATTTTTATGGACGCAAATTTCAGACTTGGGTTCGAACTTTGAAAGCAGTTTTCTCAGGTTTTATGGGACCAAACGGGCTGAAATATTGGAATAGTGATAAGAATCGTTAACCAAATCGAACTCAGTCACAAAATCTTCATAAAGTTTTATTTTAAGAAAAACCATCTTTTTTATGGAGCCTAATTTCAGCCTTGGGTTCAAATTTGGGAAGCAGTTTTCTCAGGTTCTATGGGACCAAACTGGCTGAAATTTTCTAATATTGATAAGAATCGCTAACCAAATTGAATTCAGTCACAAAATCTCCATAAATATGTATTTTTAGAAAATTTTTAATTTTTTTGGACGCTAATTTCAGACTTGGGTTCGAACTTTGGAAGCAGTTTTCTCAGGTTCTATGGGACCAAATTGGCTGAAATTTAGGAAAAGTGATAAGAAGCATGGTACAAATCGAAATCAGTCACAAAATCTCCATAAAATTGTATTTTTAGAAAAATTATTATTTTTATGGACGCTTATATCAGACTTGGGTTCGAAATTTGGAAGCAGTTTTCTCAGGTTCTATGGGACCAAACTGGCTGAAATTTTGTAATAGTGATAAGAATCGCAATCAAAATCGAACTCAGTCACAAAATCTCCATAAAGTCGTATTTTTAGAAAAATTATGATTTTTATGGACGCTAATTTCAGACTTGGGTTCGAACTTTAAAAGCAGTTTTCTCAGGTTCTATGCGACCAAACTGGCTGAAATTTCGAAATAGTCATAAGAATCGCTAACCAAATTGAATTCAGTCACAAAATCTCCATAAAATTTTATTTTAAGAAAAATTATTATTTTGATGGACGCTAATTTCAGACTTGGGTTCGAACTTTTGAAGCAGTTTTGTCAGGTTCTATGGACCAAATTGGCTGAAATTTAGGAAAAGTTATTAGAAGCATGGTACAAATTGAAATCAGTCATAAAATCTCCATAAAAATGTATTTTTAGAAAAATTATGATTTTTAGTGACGCAAATTTCAGACTTGGGTTCGAACTTTGCAAGCAGTTTTCTCAGGTTTTAAGGGACCAAACGGGCTGAAATATTGGAATAGTGATAAGAATCGTTATCCAAATCGAACTCAGTCAAAAATTCTCATAAAGTTGTCTTTTTAGAAAAACCATCTTTTTTATGGAGCCTTATTTCAGCCTTGGGTTCGAACTTTGTAAGCAGTTTTCTCAGGTTGTATGGGACTAAATTGGCAGAAATTAAGGAAAAGTGATAAGAAGCATGGTACAAATCGAAATCAGTTACAAATCTCCATAAAGTTGTATTTTTAGAAAAATTATGATTTTTATGGACGCTAATTTCAGACTTGGGTTCGAAATTTAGAAGCAGTTTTCTCAGGTTCTTTGCGACCAAACTGGCTGAAATTTCGAAATAGTCATAAGAATCGCTAACCAAATTGAATACTGTCACAAAATCTCCATAAAATTTTATTTTAAGAAAAATTATTATTTTGATGGACGCTAATTTCAAACTTGGGTTCGAACTTTTGAAGCAGTTTTGTCAGGTTCTATGGACCAAATAGGCTGAAATTTAGGAAAAAGGATAAGAAGCATGGTACAAATCGAAATCATTCACAAAATCTCCATAAAGTTGTATTTTTAGAAAAATTATGATTTTTAGTGACCCAAATTTCAGACTTGGGTTCGAACTTTGCAAGCAGTTTTCTCAGGTTTTAAGGGACCAAACGGGCTGAAATATTGGAATAGTGATAAGAATCGTTATCCAAATCGAACTCAGTCAAAAATTCTCATAAATTTGTCTTTTTAGAAAAACCATCTTTTTTATGGAGCCTTATTTCAGCCTTGGGTTCGAACTTTGTAAGCAGTTTTCTCAGGTTGTATGGGACTAAATTGGCAGAAATTAAGGAAAAGTGATAAGAAGCATGGTACAAATCGAAATCAGTTACAAATCTCCATAAAGTTGTATTTTTAGAAAAATTATGATTTTTATGGACGCTAATTTCAGACTTGGGTTCGAAATTTAGAAGCAGTTTTCTCAGGTTCTTTGCGACCAAACTGGCTGAAATTTCGAAATAGTCATAAGAATCGCTAACCAAATTGAATTCAGTCACAAAATCTCCATAAAATTTTATTTTAAGAAAAATTATTATTTTGATGGACGCTAATTTCAAACTTGGGTTCGAACTTTTGAAGCAGTTTTCTCAGGTTCTTTGCGACCAAACTGGCTGAAATTTCGAAAAAGTCATAAGAATCGCTAACCAAATTGAATTCAGTCACAAAATCTCCATAAAGTTGTATTCTTAGAAAAATTTTAATTTTTTTGGACGCTAATTTCAGACTTGGGTTCGAACTTTGGAAGCAGTTTTCTCAGATTCTATGGGACGAAATTGGCTGAAATTTAGGAAAAGTGATAAGAAGGATGGTACAAATCGAAATCAGTCACAAAATCTCCATTAAATTGTATTTTTAGAAAAATCATGATTTTTACTGACGCTAATTTCAGACTTGGGTTCGAACTTTAGAAGCAGTTTTCTCAGGTTCTATGCGACCAAAATGGCTGAAATTTTTGAATAGTGATAAGAATCGATATCCAAATCGAACTCAGTTACAAAATCTCCATAAAGTTGTATTTTTCGAAAAATCATGATTTTTATGGACGCTAATTTCAGATTTGGGTTCGAACTTTAGAAGCAGTTTTCTCAGGTTCTATGGGACCAAACTGGCTGAAATATTGGAATAGTGATAAGAATCGCTATCCAAATCGAACTCAGTCATAAAATCTCCATAAAGTTGTATTTTTAGGAAAATCATGATTTTTATGGACGCTAATTTCAGATTTGGGTTCGAACTTTAGAAGCAGTTTTCTCAGGTTCTATGGGACCAAACTGGCTGAAATATTGGAATAGTGATAAGAATCGTTATCCTAATCGAACTCAGTCACAAAATCTCCATAAAGTTGTATTTTTAGAAAAACCATCTTTTTTATGGAGGCTAATTGGAGACTTGGGTTCGAACTTTAGAAGCAGTTTTCTCAGGTTCTATGCAACCAAACTGGCTGAAATTTTGTAATAGTGATAAGAATCGCTATCCAAATCGAACTCAGTCATAAAATCTCCATAAAGTTGTATTTTTAGGAAAATCATGATTTTTATGGACGCTAATTTCAGATTTGGGTTCGAACTTTAGAAGCAGTTTTCTCAGGTTCTATGGGACCAAACTGGCTGAAATATTGGAATAGTGATAAGAATCGTTATCCTAATCGAACTCAGTCACAAAATCTCCATAAAGTTGTATTTTTAGAAAAACCATCTTTTTTATGGAGGCTAATTGGAGACTTGGGTTCGAACTTTAGAAGCAGTTTTCTCAGGTTCTATGCAACCAAACTGGCTGAAATTTTGTAATAGTGATAAGAATCGCTATCCAAATCGAACTCAGTCATAAAATCTCCATAAAGTTGTATTTTTAGGAAAATCATGATTTTTATGGACGCTAATTTCAGACATGGGTTCGAACTTTAGAAGCAGTTTTTTCAGGTTCTATGGGACCAAACTGGCTGAAATATTGGAATAAAGATAAGAATCGTTATCCAAATCTAACTCAGTCACAAAATCTCCATTAAGTTGTATTTTTAGAAAAACCATCTTTTTTATGGAGGCTAATTTGAGACTTGGGTACGAACTTTAGAAGCAGTTTTCTCAGGTTCTATGCAACCAAACTGGCTGAAATTTTGAAATAGTGATAAGAATCGCTATCCAAATCGAATTCAGTCACAAAATCTCCATAAAGTTCTTTTTTTAGAAAAACCATCTTTTTTATGGAGCCTAATTCCAGCCTTGGGTTCCAACTTTGTAAGCAGTTTTCTCAGGTTGTATGGGACTAAATTGGCTGAAATTAAGGAAAGGTGATAAGAAGCATGGTACAAATCGAAATCAGTTACAAATCTCCATAAAGTTGTATTTTTAGAAAAATTATGATTTTTATGGACGCTAATTTCAGACTTGGGTTCGAACTTTAGAAGCAGTTTTCTCAGTTTCTATGGGACCAAACTGGCTGAAATATTGGAATAGTGATAAGAATCGATATCCAAATTGAACTCAGTCACAAAATCTCCATAAAGTTGTATTTTTAGAAAAACCATCTTTTTTATGGAGGCTAATTGGAGACTTGGGTTCGAACTTTAGAAGCAGTTTTCTCAGGTTCTATGCGACCAAAATGGCTGAAATTTTTGAATAGTGATAAGAATCGATATCCAAATCGAACTCAGTTACAAAATCTCCATAAAGTTGTATTTTTAGGAAAATCATGATTTTTATGGACGCTAATTTCAGACATGGGTTCGAACTTTAGAAGCAGTTTTTTCAGGTTCTATGGGACCAAACTGGCTGAAATATTGGAATAAAGATAAGAATCGTTATCCAAATCTAACTCAGTCACAAAATCTCCATTAAGTTGTATTTTTAGAAAAACCATCTTTTTTATGGAGCCTAATTCCAGCCTTGGGTTCCAACTTTGTAAGCAGTTTTCTCAGGTTGTATGGGACATAATTGGCTGAAATTAAGGAAAGGTGATAAGAAGCATGGTACAAATCGAAATCAGTTACAAATCTCCATAAAGTTGTATTTTTAGAAAAATTATGATTTTTATGGACGCTAATTTCAGACTTGGGTTCGAACTTTAGAAGCAGTTTTCTCAGTTTCTATGGGACCAAACTGGCTGAAATATTGGAATAGTGATTCGCATTTTGTAAGCAATTTTCTCAGGTTGTATGGGACTAAATTGGCTGAAATTTGGGAAAAGTGATTAGAAGCATGGTACAAATCAAAATCAGTCATAAAGTTGTATTTTAAGAAAAATCATGATTTTTACTGACGCTAATTTCAGACTTGGGTTCGAACTTAAGAAGCAGTTTTCTCAGGTTCTATGCGACCAAACTGGCTGAAATTTCGAAATAGTCATAAGAATCGCTAACCAAATTGAATTCAGTCACAAAATCTCCATAAAATTGTATTTTTAGAAAAATTATTATTTTTATGGACGCTAATTTCAGACTTGGGTTCGAACTTTTGAAGCAGTTTTCTCAGGTTCTATGTACCAAATTGGCTGAAATTTAGGAAAAGTGATAAGAAGCATGGTACAAATCGAAATCATTCACAAAATCTCCATAAAGTTGTATTTTTAGAAAAATTATGATGTTTAGTGACGCAAATTTCAGACTTGGGTTCGAACTTTGCAAGCAGTTTTCTCAGGTTTTATGGGACCAAACGGGCTGAAATATTGGAATAGTGATAAGAATCGTTATCCAAATCGAACTCAGTCACAAAATCTCCATTAAGTTGTATTTTAAAAAAACCATCTTTTTTATTGAGCCTAATTTCAGCCTTGGGTTCGAACTTTGGAAGCAGTTTTTTCAGGTTTTAAGGGACCAAACGGGCTGAAATATTGGAATAGTGATAAGAATCGTTATCTAAATCGAACTCAGTCTAAAAATCTTCATAAAGTTGTATTTTAAGAAAAACCATCTTTTTTATGGAGCCTAATTTCAGCCTTGGGTTCGAACTTGGGAAGCAGTTTTCTCAGGTTCTATGGGACCAAACTGGCTGAAATTTTCTAATATTGATAAGAATCGCTAACCAAATTGAATTCAGTCACAAAATCTCCATAAAAAGGTATTTTTAGAAAATTTTTAATTTTTTTGGACGCTAATTTCAGACTTGGGTTCGAACTTTGGAAGCAGTTTTCTCAGGTTCTATGGGACCAAATTGGCTGAAATTTAGGAAAAGTGATAAGAAGCATGGTACAAATCGAAATCAGTCATAAAGTTGTATTTTTAGAAAAATCATGATTTTTACTGACGCTAATTTCAGACTTGGGTTCGAACTTTAGAAGCAGTTTTTTCAGGTTCTATGCGACCAAACTGGCTGAAATTTTGAAATAGTGATAAGAATCGCTATCCAAATCAAATTCAGTCACAAAATCTCCATAATGTTGTATTTTTAAATAAATTATGATTTTTATGGACGCTAATTTCAGACTTGGGTTCTCGAACTTTGGAAGCAGTTTTCTCAGGTTCTATGGGACCAAGTTGGCTGAAATTTAGGAAAAGTGATTAGAAGCATGGTACAAATCGAAATCAGTCATAAAGTTGTATTTTTAGAAAAATCATGATTTTTACTGACGCTAATTTCAGACTTGGGTTCGAACTTTAGAAGCAGTTTTCTCTGGTTCTATGCGACCAAAATGGCTGAAATTTTTGAATAGTGATAAGAATCGATATCCAAATCGAACTCAGTTACAAAATCTCCATAAAGTTGTATTTTTAGAAAAATCATGATTTTTATGGACGCTAATTTCAGACTTGGGTTCGAACTTTAGAAGCAGTTTTCTCAGGTTCTATGGGACCAAACTGGCTGAAATATTGGAATAGTGATAAGAATCGTTATCCAAATCGAACTCAGTCACAAAATCTCCATAAAATGTATTTTTAGAAAAACCATCTTTTTTATGGAGGCTAATTTGAGACTTGGGTTCGAACTTTAGAAGCAGTTTTCTCAGGTTCAATGCAACCAAACTGGCTGAAATTTTGAAATAGTGATAAGAATCGCTATCCAAATCGAATTCAGTCACAAAATCTTCATAAACTTGTCTTTTTAGAAAAACCATATTTTTTATGGAGCCTAATTCCAGCCTTGGGTTCGAACTTTGGAAGCAGTTTTATCAGGTTTTAAGGGACCAAACGGGCTGAAATATTGGAATAGTGATAAGAATCGTTATCCAAATCGAACTCAGTCAAAAAATCTTCATAAAAATGTCTTTTTAGAATAACCATCTTTTTTATGGAGCCTTATTTCAGCCTTGGGTTCGAACTTTGTAAGCAGTTTTCTCAGGTTGTATGGGACTAAATTGGCTGAAATTAAGGAAAAGTGATAAGAAGCATGGGACAAATCGAAATCAGTTACAAATCTCCATAAAGTTGTATTTTTAGAAAAATTATGATTTTTATGGACGCAAATTTCAGACTTGGGTTCGAACTTTGAAAGCAGTTTTCTCAGGTTTTATGGGACCAAACGGGCTGAAATATTGGAATAGTGATAAGAATCGTTAACCAAATCGAACTCAGTCACAAAATCTTCATAAAGTTTTATTTTAAGAAAAACCATCTTTTTTATGGAGCCTAATTTCAGCCTTGGGTTCAAATTTGGGAAGCAGTTTTCTCAGGTTCTATGGGACCAAACTGGCTGAAATTTTCTAATATTGATAAGAATCGCTAACCAAATTGAATTCAGTCACAAAATCTCCATAAATATGTATTTTTAGAAAATTTTTAATTTTTTTGGACGCTAATTTCAGACTTGGGTTCGAACTTTGGAAGCAGTTTTCTCAGGTTCTATGGGACCAAATTGGCTGAAATTTAGGAAAAGTGATAAGAAGCATGGTACAAATCGAAATCAGTCACAAAATCTCCATAAAATTGTATTTTTAGAAAAATTATTATTTTTATGGACGCTTATATCAGACTTGGGTTCGAAATTTGGAAGCAGTTTTCTCAGGTTCTATGGGACCAAACTGGCTGAAATTTTGTAATAGTGATAAGAATCGCAATCAAAATCGAACTCAGTCACAAAATCTCCATAAAGTCGTATTTTTAGAAAAATTATGATTTTTATGGACGCTAATTTCAGACTTGGGTTCGAACTTTAAAAGCAGTTTTCTCAGGTTCTATGCGACCAAACTGGCTGAAATTTCGAAATAGTCATAAGAATCGCTAACCAAATTGAATTCAGTCACAAAATCTCCATAAAATTTTATTTTAAGAAAAATTATTATTTTGATGGACGCTAATTTCAGACTTGGGTTCGAACTTTTGAAGCAGTTTTGTCAGGTTCTATGGACCAAATTGGCTGAAATTTAGGAAAAGTTATTAGAAGCATGGTACAAATTGAAATCAGTCATAAAATCTCCATAAAAATGTATTTTTAGAAAAATTATGATTTTTAGTGACGCAAATTTCAGACTTGGGTTCGAACTTTGCAAGCAGTTTTCTCAGGTTTTAAGGGACCAAACGGGCTGAAATATTGGAATAGTGATAAGAATCGTTATCCAAATCGAACTCAGTCAAAAATTCTCATAAAGTTGTCTTTTTAGAAAAACCATCTTTTTTATGGAGCCTTATTTCAGCCTTGGGTTCGAACTTTGTAAGCAGTTTTCTCAGGTTGTATGGGACTAAATTGGCAGAAATTAAGGAAAAGTGATAAGAAGCATGGTACAAATCGAAATCAGTTACAAATCTCCATAAAGTTGTATTTTTAGAAAAATTATGATTTTTATGGACGCTAATTTCAGACTTGGGTTCGAAATTTAGAAGCAGTTTTCTCAGGTTCTTTGCGACCAAACTGGCTGAAATTTCGAAATAGTCATAAGAATCGCTAACCAAATTGAATTCAGTCACAAAATCTCCATAAAATTTTATTTTAAGAAAAATTATTATTTTGATGGACGCTAATTTCAAACTTGGGTTCGAACTTTTGAAGCAGTTTTGTCAGGTTCTATGGACCAAATAGGCTGAAATTTAGGAAAAAGGATAAGAAGCATGGTACAAATCGAAATCATTCACAAAATCTCCATAAAGTTGTATTTTTAGAAAAATTATGATTTTTAGTGACCCAAATTTCAGACTTGGGTTCGAACTTTGCAAGCAGTTTTCTCAGGTTTTAAGGGACCAAACGGGCTGAAATATTGGAATAGTGATAAGAATCGTTATCCAAATCGAACTCAGTCACAAAATCTTCATAAAGTTGTCTTTTTAGAAAAACCATCTTTTTTATGGAGCCTAATTCCAGCCTTGGGTTCCAACTTTGTAAGCAGTTTTCTCAGGTTGTATGGGACTAAATTGGCTGAAATTAAGGAAAAGTGATAAGAAGCATGGTACAAATCGAAATCAGTTACAAATCTCCATAAAGTTGTATTTTTAGAAAAATTATGATTTTTATGGACGCTAATTTCAGACTTGGGTTCGAACTTTAGAAGCAGTTTTCTTAGGTTCTATGGGACCAAACTGGCTGAAATATTGGAATAGTGATAAGAATCGATATCCAAATTGAACTCAGTCACAAAATCTCCATAAAGTTGTATTTTTAGAAAAATCATGATTTTTATGGACGCTAATTTCAGACTTGGGTTCGAACTTTAGAAGCAGTTTTTTCAGGTTCTATGGGACCAAACTGGCTGAAATATTGCAATAAAGATAAGAATCGTTATCCAAATCGAACTCAGTCACAAAATCTCCATAAAGTTGTATTTTTAGAAAAAACATCTTTTTTATGGAGGCTAATTTGAGACTTGGGTACGAACTTTAGAAGCAGTTTTCTCAGGTTCTATGCAACCAAACTGGCTGAAATTTTGAAATAGTGATAAGAATCGCTATCCAAATCGAATTCAGTCACAAAATCTCCATAAAAAGGTATTTTTAGAAAATTTTTAATTGTTTTGGACGCTAATTTCAGACTTGGGTTCGAACTTTGGAAGCAGTTTTCTCAGGTTCTATGGGACCAAATTGGCTGAAATTTAGGAAAAGTGATAAGAAGCATGGTACAAATCGAAATCAGTCATAAAGTTGTATTTTTAGAAAAATCATGATTTTTACTGACGCTAATTTCAGACTTGGGTTCGAACTTTAGAAGCAGTTTTTTCAGGTTCTATGCTACCAAACTGGCTGAAATTTGAAAAATAGTGATAAGAATCGCTATCCAAATCAAATTCAGTCACAAAATCTCCATAATGTTGTATTTTTAAATAAATTATGATTTTTATGGACGCTTATTTCAGACTTGGGTTCTCGAACTTTGGAAGCAGTTTTCTCAGGTTCTATGGGACCAAATTGGCTGAAATTTAGGAAAAGTGATTAGAAGCATGGTACAAATCGAAATCAGTCATAAAGTTGTATTTTTAGAAAAATCATGATTTTTACTGACGCTAATTTCAGACTTGGGTTCGAACTTTAGAAGCAGTTTTCTCTGGTTCTATGCGACCAAAATGGCTGAAATTTTTGAATAGTAATAAGAATCGATATCCAAATCGAACTCAGTTACAAAATCTCCATAAAGTTGTATTTTTAGAAAAATCATGATTTTTATGGACGCTAATTTCATACTTGGGTTCGAACTTTAGAAGCAGTTTTCTCAGGTTCTATGGGACCAAACTGGCTGAAATATTGGAATAGTGATAAGAATCGTTATCCAAATCGAACTCAGTCACAAAATCTCCATAAAGTTGTATTTTTAGAAAAACCTTCTTTTTATGGAGGCTAATTTGAGACTTGGGTTCGAACTTTAGAAGCAGTTTTCTCAGGTTCAATGCAACCAAACTGGCTGAAATTTTGAAATAGTGATAAGAATCGCTATCCAAATCGAATTCAGTCACAAAATCTCCATAAACTTGTCTTTTTAGAAAAACCATCTTTTTTATGGAGCCTAATTCCAGCCTTGGGTTCGAACTTTGGAAGCAGTTTTATCAGGTTTTAAGGGACCAAACGGGCTGAAATATTGGAATAGTGATAAGAATCGTTATCCAAATCGAACTCAGTCAAAAAATCTCCATAAAGTTGTATTTTTAGAAAAACCTTCTTTTTTATGGACGCTAATTTCAGACTTGGGTTCTCGAACTTTGGAAGCAGTTTTCTCAAGTTCTATGGGACCAAATTGGCTGAAATTTAGGAAAAGTGATTTAGAAGCATGGTACAAATCGAAATGAGTCATAAAGTTAAATCGAACTCAGTTACAAAATCTCCATAAAGTTGTATTTTTAGAAAAATCATGATTTTTATGGACGCTAATTTCAGACTTGGGTTCGAACTTTAGAAGCAGTTTTTTCAGGTTCTATGGGACCAAACTGGCTGAAATATTGGAATAGTGATAAGAATCGTTATCCAAATCGAACTCAGTCACAAAATCTCCATAAAGTTGTATTTTTAGAAAAACCATCTTTTTTATGGAGGCTAATTGGAGACTTGGGTTCGAACTTTAGAAGCAGTTTTCTCAGGTTCTATGCGACCAAAATGGCTGAAATTTTTGAATAGTGATAAGAATCGATATCCAAATCGAACTCAGTTACAAAATCTCCATAAAGTTGTATTTTTAGGAAAATCATGATTTTTATGGACGCTAATTTCAGACATGGGTTCGAAATTTAGAAGCAGTTTTTTCAGGTTCTATGGGACCAAACTGGCTGAAATATTGGAATAAAGATAAGAATCGTTATCCAAATCGAACTCAGTCACAAAATCTCCATAAAGTTGTACTTTTAGAAAAACCATCTTTTTTATGGAGGCTAATTTGAGACTTGGGTACGAACTTTAGAAGCAGTTTTCTCAGGTTCTATGCAACCAAACTGGCTGAAATTTTGAAATAGTGATAAGAATCGCTATCCAAATCGAATTCAGTCACAAAATCTCCATAAAGTTCTCTTTTTAGAAAAACCATCATTTTTATGGAGCTTTTCCAGCCTTGGGATCCGACTTTGGAAGCAGTTTTCCCAGGTCGTATGGGACTAAATTGGCTGAAATTAAGGAAAAGTGATAAGAAGCATGGGACAAATCGAAATCAGTTACAAATCTCCATAAAGTTGTATTTTTAGAAAAATTATGATTTTTATGGACGCAAATTTCAGACTTGGGTTCGAACTTTGAAAGCAGTTTTCTCAGGTTTTATGGGACCAAACGGGCTGAAATATTGGAATAGTGATAAGAATCGTTAACCAAATCGAACTCAGTCACAAAATCTTCATAAAGTTTTATTTTAAGAAAAACCATCTTTTTTATGGAGCCTAATTTCAGCCTTGGGTTCAAATTTGGGAAGCAGTTTTTTCAGGTTCTATGGGACCAAACTGGCTGAAATTTTCTAATATTGATAAGAATCGCTAACCAAATTGAATTCAGTCACAAAATCTCCATAAAGTTGTATTTTTAGAAAATTTTTAATTTTTTTGGACGCTAATTTCAGACTTAGGTTCGAACTTTGGAAGCAGTTTTCTCAGGTTCTATGGGACCAAATTGGCTGAAATTTAGGAAAAGTGATAAGAAGCATGGTACAAATCGAAATCAGTCACAAAATCTCCATAAAATTGTATTTTTAGAAAAATTATGATTTTTATGGACGCTAATTTCAGACTTGGGTTCGAACTTTAAAAGCAGTTTTCTCAGGTTCTATGCGACCAAACTGGCTGAAATTTCGAAATAGTCATAAGAATCGCTAACCAAATTGAATTCAGTCACAAAATCTCCATAAAATTTTATTTTAAGAAAAATTATTATTTTGATGGACGCTAATTTCAGACTTGGGTTCGAACTTTTGAAGCAGTTTTGTCAGGTTCTATGGACCAAATTGGCTGAAATTTAGGAAAAGTTATTAGAAGCATGGTACAAATCGAAATCAGTCATAAAATCTCCATAAAAATGTATTTTTAGAAAAATTATGATTTTTAGTGACGCAAATTTCAGACTTGGGTTCGAACTTTGCAAGCAGTTTTCTCAGGTTTTAAGGGACCAAACGGGCTGAAATATTGGAATAGTGATAAGAATCGTTATCCAAATCGAACTCAGTCAAAAAATTCTCATAAAGTTGTCTTTTTAGAAAAACCATCTTTTTTATGGAGCCTTATTTCAGCCTTGGGTTCGAACTTTGTAAGCAGTTTTCTCAGGTTGTATGGGACTAAATTGGCTGAAATTAAGGAAAAGTGATAAGAAGCATGGTACAAATCGAAATCAGTTACAAATCTCCATAAAGTTGTATTTTTAGAAAAATTATGATTTTTATGGACGCTAATTTCAGACTTGGGTTCGAAATTTAGAAGCAGTTTTCTTAGGTTCTATGGGACCAAACTGGCTGAAATATTGGAATAGTGATAAGAATCGATATCCAAATTGAACTCAGTCACAAAATCTCCATAAAGTTGTATTTTTAGAAAAACCATCTTTTTTATGGAGGCTAATTTGAGACTTGGGTACGAACTTTAGAAGCAGTTTTCTCAGGTTCTATGCAACCAAACTGGCTGAAATTTTGAAATAGTGATAAGAATCGCTATCCAAATCGAATTCAGTCACAAAATCTCCATAAAGTTCTCTTTTTATAAAAACCATCATTTTTATGGAGCTTTTCCAGCCATGGGATCCGACTTTGGAAGCAGTTTTCTCAGGTCGTATGGGACTAAATTGGCTGAAATTAAGGAAAAGTGATAAGAAGCATGGGACAAATCGAAATCAGTTACAAATCTCCATAAAGTTGTATTTTTAGAAAAATTATGATTTTTATGGACGCACATTTCAGACTTGGGTTCGAACTTTGAAAGCAGTTTTCTCAGGTTTTATGGGACCAAACGGGCTGAAATATTGGAATAGTGATGAGAATCGTTAACCAAATCGAACTCAGTCACAAAATCTTCATAAAGTTTAATTTTAAGAAAAACCATCTTTTTTATGGAGCCTAATTTCAGCCTTGGGTTTAAACTTGGGAAGCAGTTTTCTCAGGTTCTATGGGACCAAACTGGCTGAAATTTTCTAATATTGATATGAATCGCTAACCAAATTGAATTCAGTCACAAAATCTCCATAAAGTTGTATTTTTAGAAAATTTTTAATTTTTTTGGACGCTAATTTCAGATAAAATAAAATAAAATACTTTTTTGTTTTAAAACCACGATATTTATTAATTTAAGAACCGACCGGTTTCGCTTTACTTAAGCATACTAGTATTAATTTGTACCCTGATGATGCTTAAGTAAAGCGAAACCGGTCGGTTCTTAAATTAATAAATATCGTGGTTTTAAAACAAAAAAGTATTTTATTTTATTAAATATGTCAAACCACAAAGTGATTGCTTTCTACAATAATAGCTAATTTCAGACTTGGGTTCGAACTTTGGGAGCAGTTTTCTCAGGTTCTATGGGACCAAATTGGCTGAAATTTAGGAAAAGTGATAAGAAGCATGGTACAAATCGAAATCAGTCACAAAATCTCCATAAAATTGTATTTTTAGAAAAATTATTATTTTTATGGACGCTTATTTCAGACTTGGGGTCGAAATTTGGAAGCAGTTTTCTCAGGTTCTATGGGACCAAACTGGCTGAAATTTTGTAATAGTGATAAGAATCGCAATCAAAATCGAACTCAGTCACAAAATCTCCATAAAGTCGTATTTTTAGAAAAATTATGATTTTTATGGACGCTAATTTCAGACTTGGGTTCGAACTTTAGAAGCAGTTTTCTCAGGTTCTATGCGACCAAACTGGCTGAAATTTCGAAATAGTCATAAGAATCGCTAACCAAATTGAATTCAGTCACAAAATCTCCATAAAATTTTATTTTAAGAAAAATTATTATTTTGATGGACGCTAATTTCAGACTTGGGTTCGAACTTTGCAAGCAGTTTTCTCAGGTTTTAAGGGACCAAACGGGCTGAAATATTGGAATAGTGATAAGAATCGTTATCCAAATCGAACTCAGTCAAAAAATTCTCATAAAGTTGTCTTTTTAGAAAAACCATCTTTTTTATGGAGCCTTATTTCAGCCTTGGGTTCGAACTTTGTAAGCAGTTTTCTCAGGTTGTATGGGACTAAATTGGCTGAAATTAAGGAAAAGTGATAAGAAGCATGGTACAAATCGAAATCAGTTACAAATCTCCATAAAGTTGTATTTTTAGAAAAATTATGATTTTTATGGACGCTAATTTCAGACTTGGGTTCGAAATTTAGAAGCAGTTTTCTCAGGTTCTATGCGACCAAACTGGCTGAAATTTCGAAATAGTCATAAGAATCGCTAACCAAATTGAATTCAGTCACAAAATCTCCATAAAATTTTATTTTAAGAAAAATTATTATTTTGATGGACGCTAATTTCAGACTTGGGTTCGAACTTTTGAAGCAGTTTTGTCAGGTTCTATGGACCAAATAGGCTGAAATTTAGGAAAAAGGATAAGAAGCATGGTACAAATCGAAATCATTCACAAAATCTCCATAAAGTTGTATTTTTAGAAAAATTATGATTTTTAGTGACCCAAATTTCAGACTTGGGTTCGAACTTTGCAAGCAGTTTTCTCAGGTTTTAAGGGACCAAACGGGCTGAAATATTGGAATAGTGATAAGAATCGTTATCCAAATCGAACTCAGTCAGAAAATCTTCATAAATTTGTCTTTTTAGAAAAACCATATTTTTTATGGAGCCTAATTCCAGCCTTGGGTTCCAACTTTGTAAGCAGTTTTCTCAGGTTGTATGGGACTAAATTGGCTGAAATTAAGGAAAAGTGATAAGAAGCATGGTACAAATCGAAATCAGTTACAAATCTCCATAAAGTTGTATTTTTAGAAAAATTATGATTTTTATGGACGCTAATTTCAGACTTGGGTTCGAACTTTAGAAGCAGTTTTTTCAGGTTCTATGGGACCAAACTGGCTGAAATATTGGAATAAAGATAAGAATCGTTATCCAAATCGAACTCAGTCACAAAATCTCCATAAAGTTGTATTTTTAGAAAAACCATCTTTTTTATGGAGGCTAATTTGAGACTTGGGTACGAACTTTAGAAGCAGTTTTCTCAGGTTCTATGCAACCAAACTGGCTGAAATTTTGAAATAGTGATAAGAATCGCTATCCAAATCGAATTCAGTCACAAAATCTCCATAAAGTTCTCTTTTTAGAAAAACCATCATTTTTATGGAGCTTTTCCAGCCATGGGATCCGACTTTGGAAGCAGTTTTCTCAGGTCGTATGGGACTAAATTGGCTGAAATTAAGGAAAAGTGATAAGAAGCATGGGACAAATCGAAATCAGTTACAAATCTCCATAAAGTTGTATTTTTAGAAAAATTATGATTTTTATGGACGCACATTTCAGACTTGGGTTCGAACTTTGAAAGCAGTTTTCTCAGGTTTTATGGGACCAAACGGGCTGAAATATTGGAATAGTGATGAGAATCGTTAACCAAATCGAACTCAGTCACAAAATCTTCATAAAGTTTAATTTTAAGAAAAACCATCTTTTTTATGGAGCCTAATTTCAGCCTTGGGTTCAAACTTGGGAAGCAGTTTTCTCAGGTTCTATGGGACCAAACTGGCTGAAATTTTCTAATATTGATAAGAATCGCTAACCAAATTGAATTCAGTCACAAAATCTCCATAAAGTTGTATTTTTAGAAAATTTTTAATTTTTTTGGACGCTAATTTCAGATAAAATAAAATAAAATACTTTTTTGTTTTAAAACCACGATATTTATTAATTTAAGAACCGACTGGTTTCGCTTTACTTAAGCATCATCAGGGTACAAATTAATACTAGTATTAATTTGTACCCTGATGATGCTTAAGTAAAGCGAAACCGGTCGGTTCTTAAATTAATAAATATCGTGGTTTTAAAACAAAAAAGTATTTTATTTTATTAAATATGTCAAACCACAAAGTGATTGCTTTCTACAATAATAGCTAATTTCAGACTTGGGTTCGAACTTTGGAAGCAGTTTTCTCAGGTTCTTTGGGACCAAATTGGCTGAAATTTAGGAAAAGTGATAAGAAGCATGGTACAAATCGAAATCAGTCACAAAATCTCCATAAAATTGTATTTTTAGAAAAATTATTATTTTTATGGACGCTTATTTCAGACTTGGGGTCGAAATTTGGAAGCAGTTTTCTCAGGTTCTATGCGACCAAACTGGCTGAAATTTCGAAATAGTCATAAGAATCGCTAACCAACTTGAATTCAGTCACAAAATCTCCATAAAATTTTATTTTAAGAAAAATTATTATTTTGATGGACGCTAATTTCAGACTTGGGTTCGAACTTTTGAAGCAGTTTTGTCAGGTTCTATGGACCAAATTGGCTGAAATTTAGGAAAAGTTATTAGAAGCATGGTACAAATCGAAATCAGTCATAAAATCTCCATAAAAATGTATTTTTAGAAAAATTATGATTTTTTGTGACGCAAATTTCAGACTTGGGTTCGAACTTTGCAAGCAGTTTTCTCAGGTTTTAAGGGACCAAACGGGCTGAAATATTGGAATAGTGATAAGAATCGTTATCCAAATCGAACTCAGTCAAAAAATTCTCATAAAGTTGTCTTTTTAGAAAAACCATCTTTTTTATGGAGCCTTATTTCAGCCTTGGGTTCGAACTTTGTAAGCAGTTTTCTCAGGTTGTATGGGACTAAATTGGCTGAAATTAAGGAAAAGTGATAAGAAGCATGGTACAAATCGAAATCAGTTACAAATCTCCATAAAGTTGTATTTTTAGAAAAATTATGATTTTTATGGACGCTAATTTCAGACTTGGGTTCGAAATTTAGAAGCAGTTTTCTCAGGTTCTATGCGACCAAACTGGCTGAAATTTCGAAATAGTCATAAGAATCGCTAACCAAATTGAATTCAGTCACAAAATCTCCATAAAATTTTATTATAAGAAAAATTATTATTTTGATGGACGCTAATTTCAGACTTGGGTTCGAACTTTTGAAGCAGTTTTGTCAGGTTCTATGGACCAAATAGGCTGAAATTTAGGAAAAAGGATAAGAAGCATGGTACAAATCGAAATCATTCACAAAATCTCCATAAAGTTGTATTTTTAGAAAAATTATGATTTTTAGTGACCCAAATTTCAGACTTGGGTTCGAACTTTGCAAGCAGTGTTCTCAGGTTTTAAGGGACCAAACGGGCTGAAATATTGGAATAGTGATAAGAATCGTTATCCAAATCGAACTCAGTCACAAAATCTTCATAAAGTTGTCTTTTTAGAAAAACCATCTTTTTTATGGAGCCTAATTCCAGCCTTGGGTTCCAACTTTGTAAGCAGTTTTCTCAGGTTGTATGGGACTAAATTGGCTGAAATTAAGGAAAAGTGATAAGAAGCATGGTACAAATCGAAATCAGTTACAAATCTCCATAAAGTTGTATTTTTAGAAAAATTATGATTTTTATGGACGCTAATTTCAGACTTGGGTTCGAACTTTAGAAGCAGTTTTCTTAGGTTCTATGGGACCAAACTGGCTGAAATATTGGAATAGTGATAAGAATCGATATCCAAATTGAACTCAGTCACAAAATCTCCATAAAGTTGTATTTTTAGAAAAATCATGATTTTTATGGACGCTAATTTCAGACTTGGGTTCGAACTTTAGAAGCAGTTTTTTCAGGTTCTATGGGACCAAACTGGCTGAAATATTGGAATAAAGATAAGAATCGTTATCCAAATCGAACTCAGTCACAAAATCTCCATAAAGTTGTATTTTTAGAAAAACCATCTTTTTTATGGAGGCTAATTTGAGACTTAGGTACGAACTTTAGAAGCAGTTTTCTCAGGTTCTATGCAACCAAACTGGCTGAAATTTTGAAATAGTGATAACAATCGCTATCCAAATCGAATTCAGTCACAAAATCTCCATAAAGTTCTCTTTTTAGAAAAACCATCATTTTTATGGAGCTTTTCCAGCCATGGGATCCGACTTTGGAAGCAGTTTTCTCAGGTCGTATGGGACTAAATTGGCTGAAATTAAGGAAAAGTGATAAAAAGCATGGGACAAATCGAAATCAGTTACAAATCTCCATAAAGTTGTATTTTTAGAAAAATTATGATTTTTATGGACGCACATTTCAGACTTGGGTTCGAACTTTGAAAGCAGTTTTCTCAGGTTTTATGGGACCAAACGGGCTGAAATATTGGAATAGTGATAAGAATCGTTAACCAAATCGAACTCAGTCACAAAATCTTCATAAAGTTTAATTTTAAGAAAAACCATCTTTTTTATGGAGCCTAATTTCAGCCTTGGGTTCAAACTTGGGAAGCAGTTTTCTCAGGTTCTATGGGACCAAACTGGCTGAAATTTTCTAATATTGATAAGAATCGCTAACCAAATTGAATTCAGTCACAAAATCTCCATAAAGTTGTATTTTTAGAAAATTTTTAATTTTTTTGGACGCTAATTTCAGATAAAATAAAATAAAATACTTTTTTGTTTTAAAACCACGATATTTATTAATTTAAGAACCGATGATGCTTAAGTAAAGCGAAACCGGTCGGTTCTTAAATTAATAAATATCGTGGTTTTAAAACAAAAAAGTATTTTATTTTATTAAATATGTCAAACCACAAAGTGATTGCTTTCTACAATAATAGCTAATTTCAGACTTGGGTTCGAACTTTGGAAGCAGTTTTCTCAGGTTCTTTGGGACCAAATTGGCTGAAATTTAGGAAAAGTGATAAGAAGCATGGTACAAATCGAAATCAGTCACAAAATCTCCATAAAATTGTATTTTTAGAAAAATTATTATTTTTATGGACGCTTATTTCAGACTTGGGGTCGAAATTTGGAAGCAGTTTTCTCAGGTTCTATGGGACCAAACTGGCTGAAATTTTGTAATAGTGATAAGAATCGCAATCAAAATCGAACTCAGTCACAAAATCTCCATAAAGTCGTATTTTTAGAAAAATTATGATTTTTATGGACGCTAATTTCAGACTTGGGTTCGAACTTTAGAAGCAGTTTTCTCAGGTTCTATGCGACCAAACTGGCTGAAATTTCGAAATAGTCATAAGAATCGCTAACCAAATTGAATTCAGTCACAAAATCTCCATAAAATTTTATTTTAAGAAAAATTATTATTTTGATGGACGCTAATTTCAGACTTGGGTTCAAACTTTTGAAGCAGTTTTGTCAGGTTCTATGGACCAAATTGGCTGAAATTTAGGAAAAGTTATTAGAAGCATGGTACAAATCGAAATCAGTCATAAAATCTCCATAAAAATGTATTTTTAGAAAAATTATGATTTTTAGTGACGCAAATTTCAGACTTGGGTTCGAACTTTGCAAGCAGTTTTCTCATGTTTTAAGGGACCAAACGGGCTGAAATATTGGAATAGTGATAAGAATCGTTATCCAAATCGAACTCAGTCAAAAAATTCTCATAAAGTTGTCTTTTTAGAAAAACCATCTTTTTTATGGAGCCTTATTTCAGCCTTGGGTTCGAACTTTGTAAGCAGTTTTCTCAGGTTGTATGGGACTAAATTGGCTGAAATTAAGGAAAAGTGATAAGAAGCATGGTACAAATCGAAATCAGTTACAAATCTCCATAAAGTTGTATTTTTAGAAAAATTATGATTTTTATGGACGCTAATTTCAGACTTGGGTTCGAAATTTAGAAGCAGTTTTCTCAGGTTCTATGCGACCAAACTGGCTGAAATTTCGAAATAGTCATAAGAATCGCTAACCAAATTGAATTCAGTCACAAAATCTCCATAAAATTTTATTTTAAGAAAAATTATTATTTTGATGGACGCTAATTTCAGACTTGGGTTCGAACTTTTGAAGCAGTTTTGTCAGGTTCTATGGACCAAATAGGCTGAAATTTAGGAAAAAGGATAAGAAGCATGGTACAAATCGAAATCATTCACAAAATCTCCATAAAGTTGTATTTTTAGAAAAATTATGATTTTTAGTGACCCAAATTTCAGACTTGGGTTCGAACTTTGCAAGCAGTTTTCTCAGGTTTTAAGGGACCAAACGGGCTGAAATATTGGAATAGTGATAAGAATCGTTATCCAAATCGAACTCAGTCACAAAATCTTCATAAAGTTGTCTTTTTAGAAAAACCATCTTTTTTATGGAGCCTAATTCCAGCCTTGGGTTCCAACTTTGTAAGCAGTTTTCTCAGGTTGTATGGGACTAAATTGGCTGAAATTAAGGAAAAGTGATAAGAAGCATGGTACAAATCGAAATCAGTTACAAATCTCCATAAAGTTGTATTTTTAGAAAAATTATGATTTTTATGGACGCTAATTTCAGACTTGGGTTCGAACTTTAGAAGCAGTTTTCTTAGGTTCTATGGGACCAAACTGGCTGAAATATTGGAATAGTGATAAGAATCGATATCCAAATTGAACTCAGTCACAAAATCTCCATAAAGTTGTATTTTTAGAAAAATCATGATTTTTATGGACGCTAATTTCAGACTTGGGTTCGAACTTTAGAAGCAGTTTTTTCAGGTTCTATGGGACCAAACTGGCTGAAATATTGGAATAAAGATAAGAATCGTTATCCAAATCGAACTCAGTCACAAAATCTCCATAAAGTTGTATTTTTAGAAAAACCATCTTTTTTATGGAGGCTAATTTGAGACTTAGGTACGAACTTAAGAAGCAGTTTTCTCAGGTTCTATGCAACCAAACTGGCTGAAATTTTGAAATAGTGATTTTTATGGACGCACGTTTCAGACTTGGGTTCGAACTTTGAAAGCAGTTTTCTTTATGGGACCAAACGGGCTGAAATATTGGAATAGTGATAAGAATCGTTAACCAAATCGAACTCAGTCACAAAATCTTCATAAAGTTTAATTTTAAGAAAAACCATCTTTTTTATGGAGCCTAATTTCAGCCTTGGGTTCAAACTTGGGAAGCAGTTTTCTCAGGTTCTATGGGACCAAACTGGCTGAAATTTTCTAATATTGATAAGAATCGCTAACCAAATTGAATTCAGTCACAAAATCTCCATAAAGTTGTATTTTTAGAAAATTTTTAATTTTTTTGGACGCTAATTTCAGATAAAATAAAATAAAATACTTTTTTGTTTTAAAACCACGATATTTATTAATTTAAGAACCGACCGGTTTCGCTTTACTTAAGCATCATCAGGGTACAAATTAATACTAGTATTAATAATACCCTGATGATGCTTAAGTAAAGCGAAACCGGTCGGTTCTTAAATTAATAAATATCGTGGTTTTAAAACAAAAAAGTATTTTATTTTATTAAATATTTCAAACCACAAAGTGATTGCTTTCTACAATAATAGCTAATTTCAGACTTGGGTTCGAACTTTGGAAGCAGTTTTCTCAGGTTCTATGAGACCAAATTGGCTGAAATTTAGGAAAAGTGATAAGAAGCATGGTACAAATCGAAATCAGTCACAAAATCTCCATAAAATTGTATTTTTAGAAAAATTATTATTTTTATGGACCCTTATTTCAGACTTGGGGTCGAAATTTGGAAGCAGTTTTCTCAGGTTCTATGGGACCAAACTGGCTGAAATTTTGTAATAGTGATAAGAATCGCAATCAAAATCGAACTCAGTCACAAAATCTCCATAAAGTCGTATTTTTAGAAAAATTATGATTTTTATGGACGCTTATTTCAGACTTGGGTTCGAACTTTAGAAGCAGTTTTCTCAGGTTCTATGCGACCAAACTGGCTGAAATTTCGAAATAGTCATAAGAATCGCTAACCAAATACAATTCAGTCACAAAATCTCCATAAAATTTTATTTTAAGAAAAATTATTATTTTGATGGACGCTAATTTCAGACTTGGGTTCGAACTTTTGAAGCAGTTTTGTCAGGTTCTATGGACCAAATTGGCTGAAATTTAGGAAAAGTTATTAGAAGCATGGTACAAATCGAAATCAGTCATAAAATCTCCATAAAAATGTATTTTTAGAAAAATTATGATTTTTAGTGACGCAAATTTCAGACTTGGGTTCGAACTTTGCAAGCAGTTTTCTCAGGTTTTAAGGGACCAAACGGGCTGAAATATTGGAATAGTGATAAGAATCGTTATCCAAATCGAACTCAGTCAAAAAATTCTCATAAAGTTGTCTTTTTAGAAAAACCATCTTTTTTATGGAGCCTTATTTCAGCCTTGGGTTCGAACTTTGTAAGCAGTTTTCTCAGGTTGTATGGGACTAAATTGGCTGAAATTAAGGAAAAGTGATAAGAAGCTTGGTACAAATCGAAATCAGTTACAAATCTCCATAAAGTTGTATTTTTAGAAAAATTATGATTTTTATGGACGCTAATTTCAGACTTGGGTTCGAAATTTAGAAGCAGTTTTCTCAGGTTCTATGCGACCAAACTGGCTGAAATTTCGAAATAGTCATAAGAATCGCTAACCAAATTGAATTCAGTCACAAAATCTCCATAAAATTTTATTTTAAGAAAAATTATTATTTTGATGGACGCTAATTTCAGACTTGGGTTCGAACTTTTGAAGCAGTTTTGTCAGGTTCTATGGACCAAATAGGCTGAAATTTAGGAAAAAGGATAAGAAGCATGGTACAAATCGAAATCATTCACAAAATCTCCATAAAGTTGTATTTTTAGAAAAATTATGATTTTTAGTGACCCAAATTTCAGACTTGGGTTCGAACTTTGCAAGCAGTTTTCTCAGGTTTTAAGGGACCAAACGGGCTGAAATATTGGAATAGTGATAAGAATCGTTATCCAAATCGAACTCAGTCACAAAATCTTCATAAAGTTGTCTTTTTAGAAAAACCATCTTTTTTATGGAGCCTAATTCCAGCCTTGGGTTCCAACTTTGTAAGCAGTTTTCTCAGGTTGTATGGGACTAAATTGGCTGAAATTAAGGAAAAGTGATAAGAAGCATGGTACAAATCGAAATCAGTTACAAATCTCCATAAAGTTGTATTTTTAGAAAAATTATGATTTTTATGGACGCTAATTTCAGACTTGGGTTCGAACTTTAGAAGCAGTTTTCTTAGGTTCTATGGGACCAAACTGGCTGAAATATTGGAATAGTGATAAGAATCGATATCCAAATTGAACTCAGTCACAAAATCTCCATAAAGTTGTATTTTTAGAAAAATCATGATTTTTATGGACGCTAATTTCAGACTTGAGTTCGAACTTTAGAAGCAGTTTTTTCAGGTTCTATGGGACCAAACTGGCTGAAATATTGGAATAAAGATAAGAATCGTTATCCAAATCGAACTCAGTCACAAAATCTCCATAAAGTTGTATTTTTAGAAAAACCATCTTTTTTATGGAGGCTAATTTGAGACTTAGGTACGAACTTTAGAAGCAGTTTTCTCAGGTTCTATGCAACCAAACTGGCTGAAATTTTGAAATAGTGATAAGAATCGCTATCCAAATCGAATTCAGTCACAAAATCTCCATAAAGTTCTCTTTTTAGAAAAACCATCATTTTTATGGAGCTTTTCCAGCCATGGGATCCGACTTTGGAAGCAGTTTTCTCAGGTCGTATGGGACTAAATTGGCTGAAATTAAGGAAAAGTGATAAGAAGCATGGGACAAATCGAAATCAGTTACAAATCTCCATAAAGTTGTATTTTTAGAAAAATTATGATTTTTATGGACGCTTATTTCAGACTTGGGTTCGAAATTTGGAAGCAGTTTTCTCAGGTTCTATGGGACCAAACTGGCTGAAATTTTGTAATAGTGATAAGAATCGCAATCAAAATCGAACTCAGTCACAAAATCTCCATAAAGTCGTATTTTTAGAAAAATTATGATTTTTATGGACGCTAATTTCAGACTTGGGTTCGAAATTTAGAAGCAGTTTTCTCAGGTTCTATGCGACCAAACTGGCTGAAATAATGGAATAGTCTTAAGAGGGTTCCACTGTAAACAGGGTGTATCGGCACGTACCCGACAAACTTTAACCAGCTATTCCTTAGCATATTTGGAGTAAAAAATCTTATGTGCACTTTGCTGTCCGGTAACGTTTTTTTTTAATAAAAAAATTATTATTCATATTTTCACCACATGTCACCACTGTTTTATCCTTTGTCAAAGTTCGAAAACCCATCTGGCAAATATTTTATTCGAATTCCGTTGAATAATGCACGTGTGTGCCTATATTGGTGCACTTCTACAATCACAACGAAATGGCACGGCACCATTCGTCTCATTTTTAACTATTATTATTTAGTGTGTGCGAAAGAGCGAAGACGATCTTCGACATACTTGCTTATAACAGCTGTTGAACACAAAACTCAATTCCAATGACAGTGATGTAGTGTGGAAATTTAATTTTTTTTTGTTTTTAATTGAAAAAAAATGCTACCGGACAGCAAAGTGCCCATAACATTTTTTACTCCAAATATGCTAAGGAATAGCTGGTTAAAGTTTGTCGGGTTAGTGCCGATACACCCTGTATAATTTAAAAAATCTAATATTATAATAAAATTAATACGTACTACATAATTCTAAAATTTCAGTAAATAATATTTTTGCTACCCACCATTTATACGTATTTCATAACTAGGTTACAATTTTGTAGGTTATTTTTTTGTTTTTCATCATTTGTATGGATTTAAATAAATAATTTTTAAAAGTAAATAAGTAATATTTTTTCTTTGTTTTGTTACCCAACATTTAAAAAGGTAAATGCCCGTAAATGAGCAATATTTCAAGGCACTGTCTGGAGAATTTGAACAATTCTTAAAATTTTAGCGTTCATTTTCGGGTTCTGTGAAAGACTTATTCAAGTTCTGTTTTTATATCATTGTAGGCTAGTTGCTTGACAAAACTGAAATTATCACAGAACTTGAAAATGAACGTTGAAATTTGATGAATTGTTCAGATTCTCCGAAACAACCCGTCCTAAGGGCGAGTTGTTTCGGAAAAAATCACGTGTGAAAAAGTCATCACAACGTCAATCCACTCAATTTTCCATAAATTGGGTTGTTTCATCGTCCGTCAAGAGAAAATTCAACGAAATATTCATGAAAATGTGATAATAATAATAATAACTTAAATAATCAACTTATAAAGGTAAGAAAATAGTTATACCGGGCATTTCAATTAAAAGAGGAATTTTTCAAGGAGACTCATTGAGTCCTCTTTGGTTTTGCTTAGCATTGAATCCTCTATCTAAAATGTTAATTAAAAGCAAGTTTGGAATAAAAGTTAAGGGTAATACAGGGGAGAGTAGTACAATTTCGCATTTATTATTTATGGATGACATAAAATTATTTTCGAATTCTGAACAAAATTTAGAGAAAATGATTGAGGTAGTTAAAAACTTTTCAGATGATATCAAAATGACTTTTGGTTTAGATAAATGTAGAACGATCCATATAGAGAAAGGCAAAATTGTAGATGGGGACGAGAGTATATTTAGAAATTTCCAAATTACTAGTATGAAAAGGGATGAGGTTTATAAATATTTAGGATACCCACAATCAAATAGATTAGACCATACTAGTATTAAAAATGATATTAGGATTAAATTTCAAACTAGGACCAGGAAAATTTTAAAATGCAATCTATCTGCTAAAAATTTAGTAAAAGCAATAAATACTTGGGCAATACCTCTATTAACGTACTCATTTGGCATAATTAAATGGTCTAATACAGATTTAGATAACTTAGAAAGATTAATTAGAACTACGCTAACAAAGTTTAATTGCCATCATCCAAATTCAGCTATAGAACGAGTTAATTTACCTAGAAATTTAGGAGGTAGAGGTATAGTCAAAATAACTTCTTCAAAACATAATCAGGTAGAAATGCTAAGAACTTTTTTCCATAGGAAAGCTCATAGCTCAGAAATGCACAAAATAATTTGCAAGGCAGATAGAAATATTACACCTTTAAATTTATACGATGAGAATGCCAACATTTTTATAAATCCCAACCAGGAATTATTAGATTCCTGGTCAAATAAAATTTTACACGCAAAACACTTCAATTATCTCAACCAAACATATGTTGACAAATTTTCGTCAAACAAATGGTTGAGTATTGGAGAGTTGAGCGCAGAAATAGAAGGATTTATGCTTGCCATTCAGGATAGAGTCATTAATACTAAAAATTATAGAAAGCATATAATCAAAGATACAAATCAAATTGATGATTTGTGTAGAAAATGTTTGGCTTTTCCGGAAACTATAGAACATATTATATCTGGATGTTCTATATTAGCACCGTCCGAGTATACATTTAGGCACAATCAAGTATTAAAAATAATTCACCAAAATTTGGTAATTAAACATAACTTGATTGACTGCCGTAATATAGTACCATATTATGAATACGAACCAAATTCATTTTTAGAAAACGAATTTTATAAAATATATTATGATAAAACTATACTAACAGACCGAACGATTAGTCATAATAGACCCGATATAGTTTTACATGACAAAATTAAAAAAATAACTTATATCATTGATGTCGCTATTCCAAATTCCTGTAACATTCAAAAATCTGTTAATGAAAAAATTAGAAAATACACAGATTTAGGAAACGAAATAAAAAGAATTTGGCATTCTCAGACTATAAAAATATTACCATTCGTTATTTCGGCTACTGGCATTATACCTAGCTCTCTCATTAAAAATTTAGGCGTATTAGATCTATCAAAAAATTAATATATAAAGATGCAAAAGTCGGTCATTTTGAATACATGTAGGATAACGAAAGATTTTTTAAATATTTATGTTGAGGGATCAGTAGGATTTATAGGCCCTGTTAGAAGTACTACCGAGCCGAACCCTCTGATATGAATATATCTGGAGTCGGTGAATTTTTTTTCCCATTTGATCTCTGGTGAGTTGACGTGTTGTTGTTCTGGTATTGTTTTGTATTTATTTTACTTATATAATGCACTTGCATAGTGTTGATTGACTAGCTGATCATTTGTGGAAAAGTGAGTGGAAGGGTTTAGTTTTTCCTATGGGGAAGATTTAACCCGGACAACAAAATCGGAAGCATAAAAAAATACAAATAATATATAATGATAGGTTTTCACTTAAACATAAAATTATAATAACAGACTAAGGGTCCAGTACCCATGGGCAAAAATACAAAAGATAAAATAAAATTCAAATAAAATCGGATATGAGAATACAAGTAAATTACAATATACCCCATTAGAGCTCGCTCTATGTAGCGGACTTCTGTATCCTTATGCAAGCTGCAAGCGAAGGTTTAACTCAACAACTTTTCCACAACTAAAGCGAATTCCACTCTAGAATCTGGAAAGAAACGATGTAAAAGAGTTATTAATAAATACAATTTTTTGGTTTATGCAAACATGATAAAGATTGTGTAAGTAGATACTTAAATATAAAGACCTATGTGAAATTGAAATCAAATCAAATGCAGAGTTATACGATTTGTCCAAATAAACTTAACTTTCTCACTGATAATTATTTTTTTCAAATTTGTCAGGCAGGTAGGTGGTACCATAATATTGAAAAAAAATGCAAATACAAAAGTCCAGATAAATACGAAAATTTTACATTAAAAAAGCAATCAAACCATTAAAACGGACATCATCTTGAAACGGAACATGCTAACAAATTTTACAGACAGAAGAAATGCAAAAGATCGAGTTAAATAGGCTACGTTTAGTCAATCACTTTGAATTATATAACCTTCGAAAGTTATTCCAATAAATAGATGATTTATTTATTTATTTTATTGATACATGATTTAGAGAGTACATGTGGTTTTTTATGATATTTCACCCTCCATGCTGGGGATGACCCTGTGTTATGGCGGGTGAATTTTACAGTTTGCGGACATAGAATCTATACATTACCATAATATAAAATAGAGAAATTAGAAAAATGAGGTTATAGCTAGTTTGGGTTGCAAAAAGAGGATAGAGAAGTTAGAGAATTATAAGAAGATGAAAAATTTGAGAAATTATCAGTAAATAGATCACATTCATTCAAGACTTGTAGAAAAGTCAACCAGTGTCGAATATAAATGAAAAAATCGTATGGGTATAATTGATACACTATCTGAGCTACAAATATATTGAGGTAGAACATTTTTAAAATAAAAAAAATATAGCAGCAAAAAATGAATTATTTTATGAAAAAAATTATAACTACATAAATAAATAGAAATATGAGACTTAAAAAAAATCGGAAAAATAATCAGGTCTCCTAGCTCAGTGGAAGAGTGTTGGTTTATGTGGAACGAGCTACCGGCATCTGTTTTTCGGGATTTGATAAGAGGTTTTCTATCCATCAAGTCTTTGCGAATACATACGTAGCTACTTCCATATACAACTGCGCGAACAAGAATGTATAAACTATTAATTAAAATGAAATTTGTTGGTATTGTTGCTACTGGTTCTGTTTCTCCCACATTCATACCACCACACCGACTTACATCCCTACATCTCTTCATCCGTATAGCCCAACATACTTAAGTACAGTGGCGGCTCGAGCACTTCTTCGATGGTGTGTACTGACATTTTTTACATGTAGTGTACTGAAATCTCACTTCCCGGAGATTATAATATAAGATATTTTAAACTGAAATGTTCATAGACGAGTCATGCACTCATCGATACATAGACAATGTTTGGTCGACGCGTGCACCTAATCAGACGCCTAAACACAAAATAAATTAAAATTTATATGTTTGTGCTCACATAATATAGTAAAATAAAAATAACGCAATAACTTGCAAGATTATCATCCATTTGATTTCCGTCGCTCGAAACTACGTAACTTTCTTGCAAATTATTATAAGCAATAAATAATTAGTCGCTTGAAATATAATAATAATTTTTATTTTTTTGGAATAACTTTATTGAGTAAAACCTCAAATTGTAATATTTAATTATTGAAGACAATATTAGCGATTTCAAATGAAGACAATGTTTATAGTTCTTATTCGAAGTATGATACAGTTAAATGTGACCGAAGGGGATAGGGTCCCATTAGCTCAGTCGTAAAGAGCGGTGCCCCGGCGAGGCAAGGGTCCTGGGTTCGAGTCCTAGATGTGACCGTATCCTTTTCTGATTTTTCTACTTAAGATTTTCGTTTAGAAATCGCTAATATTGTCTTAAATAATTAAATAATAATAATAATTTGATGACTTGTATAAATGCAAAATCACCTCAAGGGCGCTCCATTCAAATTGAAAATATCTCCCGAGTAAAAATAAATGCCGCCGACGGGAATTGAACCCGCACCTTCTGATGTCCGGTCAGGTGCTCTGAACCACTGATCTACGTCGGCTTATTTTACACGCCAAATAATTCAATATGTACTAGGACTTCAATCAACAATTACTGATTTTTTCACCTGTAATCAACAAACTTTATTTTTAAAAGGAAGGTGCGGGTTCAATTCCCGTCGATGGCATTTATTTTTACTCAGGAGATATTTTCAATTTGTATGGATATTTCACGCGATTAATTATTGCTAATATAAATTTGTTATTTTTTGTGCTATGCATAAGAAATCTTGTCTTATAAACTGATGTTTATCATAAAAAATAGTAACTTTCTTGAACTAAACAAACGGTTCACAAGTACGGCAGTAGGGGATTTAATCAAAACCTTTTATATCTAGGAGGTCTTGATTTAACGGACTTTCCCCACGGCTAAAATCGTCACTAAACAGCTTTTCTCAGAATTTTCACTTCGTATTCTGTACAGATAATAAACAAAATTCTGACAAGGAATATTCTTATGGTATATTTTTAAAGAAGTCATGACACTCGACTCGGGCTCGAATAGCATTTGATATGACAGAGATAGGTGGGTGATATAAAATTAATAATGCTATTGCGAGGGTATTTGAATGATGGGCTAATCGGATAATCGTGTCAACTGTCACCCGTAACTTTTCCTTTCCGATCCGTTGGGATTTCACCCCGATAAATTACTGGGCGATACACTAATTGATTTTTACCGGTTAATTAGAATTAAAACCAAAATAGAATATTCGGGAACATTTTGTTTTTACTTATACCCATCAATGTTATGGTTCTACGATAACTCATCAAAATGACAATTCAACACACCTATAAAATGTGCTATAAAGTTATGAAAGGTGATGAAAAAAACACTAGGTTAAACAGTTACATATGTACCCTATTTAACAAAAACTTGGTTAAATAATTACATATATAACCTATTTAACAAAAACTAGGTTAAATAGTTGCATATGTAACCTGTTTAACAAAAAAAACTAGATTAAATAGTTACATATTGATTTATTTATTTATATATACGCATAAAAAGGCTTTTACATAGAAGTGATACATGATGCAGTGTACATCGGAGAATATCTATATTATGCAGGAGATACTGACAGTAAATAGATGTAATCCATTGTAAAGAAGGTACAAAATACACAATTGTAAAATTGTGATTACAAGTATAATGAGAAAATATTAAGAAATAACAAAAAAAAATATAAATATAAATATATATATATATATATATCCCGCTACATTCGTTGCGTCCGTCATAATTATATTAATGTCCAAATGGACAAAATTCAATTGTATCAATGTCCAAATGGATAAAGTTCCAATGAATGAATGTCCAAATGGACAAAATTCAATTGTATCAATGTCCAAATGGACAAAGTTCAATTGTATCAATGTCCAAATGGACAAAGTTCAATTGTATCAATGTCCAAATGGACAAAGTTTAATTGTATCAATGTCTAAATGGACAAAGTTCAATTGTATCAATGTCTAAATGGACAAAGTTCAATTGTATCAATGTCCAAATGGACAAAGTTCAATTGTATCAATGTCCAAATGGACAAAGTTCCAATGAATGAAGGTCTAAATGGACAAAGTTCAATTGTATCAATGTCCAAATGGAAAAAGTTCAATTGTATCAATGTCCAAATGGACAAAGTTCCAATGAATGAAAGTCTAAATGGACAAAGTTCAATTGTATCAATGTCCAAATGGACAAAATTCAATTGTATCAATGTCCAAATGGACAAAGTTCAATTGTATCAATGTCCAAATGGACAAAGTTCAATTGTATCAATGTCCAAATGGACAAAGTTCAATTAAATCAATGTCCAAATGGACAAAGTTCCATTGTATCAATGTCCAAATGGACAAAATTCAATTGTATCAATGTCCAAATGGACAAAGTTCAATTGTATCAATGTCCAAATGGACAAAGTTCAATTGGATCAATGTCCAAATGGACAAAGTTTCAATGGATGAATGTCCAAATGGACAAAGTTCCAATGAATGAATGTCCAAATGGTCAAAGTTCCAATGAATGAATGTCCAAATGGACGAAATTCAATTGTATCAATGTCCAAATGGAAAAAGTTCAATTAAATCAATGTCCAAATGGACAAAATTCAATTGTATCAATGTCCAAATGGACAAAATTCAATTGTATCAATGTCCAAATGGACAAAGTTCAATTGGATCAATGTCCAAATGGACAAAGTTTCAATGGATGAATGTCCAAATGGACAAAGTTCCAATGAATGAATGTCCAAATGGACAAAGTTCCAATGAATGAATGTCCAAATGGACAAAATTCAATTGTATCAATGTCCAAAGGGACAAAGTTCAATTTTATCAATGTCCAAATGGACAAAGTTCATTTGTATCAATGTCCAAATGGACAAAGTTCAATTGTATCAATGTCCAAATGGACAAAATTCAATTGTATCAATGTCCAAATGGACAAAGTTCAATTGTATCAATGTCCAAATGGACAAAGTTCCAATGGATGAATGTCCAAATGGACAAAGTTCCAATGGATGAATGTCCAAATGGACAAAGTTCAATTGTATCAATGTCCAAATGGACATAGTTCAATTGTATCAATGTCCAAATGGACAAATTTCAATTGTATCAATGTCCAAATGGACAAAGTCCCAATGGATGAATGTCCAAATGGACAAAATTCAATTGTATCAATGTCCAAATGGACAAAGTTCAATTATATCAATGTCCAAATGGACAAAATTCAATTGAATCAATGTCCAAATGGACAAAGTTCAATTGTATCAATGTCCAAATGGACAAAGTTCAATTGTATCAATGTCCAAATGGACAAAGTTCAATTGTATCAATGTCCAAATGGACAAAGTTTAATTGTATCAATGTCTAAATGGACAAAGTTCAATTGTATCAATGTCTAAATGGACAAAGTTCAATTGAATCAATGTCCAAATGGACAAAGTTCAATTGTATCAATGTCCAAATGGACAAAGTTCCAATGAATGAAGGTCTAAATGGACAAAGTTCAATTGTATCAATGTCCAAATGGAAAAAGTTCAATTGTATCAATGTCCAAATGGACAAAGTTCCAATGAATGAAGGTCTAAATGGACAAAGTTCAATTGTATCAATGTCCAAATGGACAAAATTCAATTGTATCAATGTCCAAATGGACAAAGTTCAATTGTATCAATGTCCAAATGGACAAAGTTCAATTGTATCAATGTCCAAATGGACAAAGTTCAATTAAATCAATGTCCAAATGGACAAAGTTCAATTGTATCAATGTCCAAATGGACAAAATTCAATTGTATCAATGTCCAAATGGACAAAGTTCAATTGTATCAATGTCCAAATGGACAAAGTTCAATTGGATCAATGTCCAAATGGACAAAGTTTCAATGGATGAATGTCCAAATGGACAAAGTTCCAATGAATGAATGTCCAAATGGTCAAAGTTCCAATGAATGAATGTCCAAATGGACGAAATTCAATTGTATCAATGTCCAAATGGACAAAGTTCAATTGTATCAATGTCCAAATGGAAAAAGTTCAATTAAATCAATGTCCAAATGGACAAAGTTCAATTATATCAATGTCCAAAATGGACAAAATTCAATTATATCAATGTCCAAATGGACAAAGTTCAATCGGATCAATGTCCAAATGGACAAAGTTTCAATGGATGAATGTCCAAATGGACAAAGTTCCAATGAATGCATGTCCAAATGGACAAAGTTCCAATGAATGAATGTCCAAATGGACAAAATTCAATTGTATCAATGTCCAAAGGGACAAAGTTCAATTTTATCAATGTCCAAATGGACAAAGTTCATTTGTATCAATGTCCAAATGGACAAAGTTCAATTGTATCAATGTCCAAATGGACAAAATTCAATTGTATCAATGTCCAAATGGACAAAGTTCAATTGTATCAATGTCCAAATGGACAAAGTTCCAATGGATCAATGTCCAAATGGACAAAATTCAATTGTATCAATGTCCAAATGGACAAAGTTCAATTGGATCAATGTCCAAATGGACAAAGTTTCAATGGATGAATGTCCAAATGGACAAAGTTCCAATGAATGAATGTCCAAATGGACAAAGTTCCAATGAATGAATGTCCAAATGGACAAAATTCAATTGTATCAATGTCCAAAGGGACAAAGTTCAATTTTATCAATGTCCAAATGGACAAAGTTCATTTGTATCAATGTCCAAATGGACAAAGTTCAATTGTATCAATGTCCAAATGGACAAAATTCAATTGTATCAATGTCCAAATGGACAAAGTTCAATTGTATCAATGTCCAAATGGACAAAGTTCCAATGGATGAATGTCCAAATGGACAAAGTTCCAATGGATGAATGTCCAAATGGACAAAGTTCAATTGTATCAATGTCCAAATGGACATAGTTCAATTGTATCAATGTCCAAATGGACAAATTTCAATTGTATCAATGTCCAAATGGACAAAGTTCCAATGGATGAATGTCCAAATGGACAAAATTCAATTGTATCAATGTCCAAATGGACAAAGTTCAATTATATCAATGTCCAAATGGACAAAATTCAATTGAATCAATGTCCAAATGGACAAAGTTCAATTGTATCAATGTCCAAATGGACAAAGTTCAATTGTATCAATGTCCAAATGGACAAAGTTCAATTGTATCAATGTCCAAATGGACAAAGTTTAATTGTATCAATGTCTAAATGGACAAAGTTCAATTGTATCAATGTCTAAATGGACAAAGTTCAATTGAATCAATGTCCAAATGGACAAAGTTCAATTGTATCAATGTCCAAATGGACAAAGTTCCAATGAATGAAGGTCTAAATGGACAAAGTTCAATTGTATCAATGTCCAAATGGAAAAAGTTCAATTGTATCAATGTCCAAATGGACAAAGTTCCAATGAATGAAGGTCTAAATGGACAAAGTTCAATTGTATCAATGTCCAAATGGACAAAATTCAATTGTATCAATGTCCAAATGGACAAAGTTCAATTGTATCAATGTCCAAATGGACAAAGTTCAATTGTATCAATGTCCAAATGGACAAAGTTCAATTAAATCAATGTCCAAATGGACAAAGTTCAATTGTATCAATGTCCAAATGGACAAAATTCAATTGTATCAATGTCCAAATGGACAAAGTTCAATTGTATCAATGTCCAAATGGACAAAGTTCAATTGGATCAATGTCCAAATGGACAAAGTTTCAATGGATGAATGTCCAAATGGACAAAGTTCCAATGAATGAATGTCCAAATGGTCAAAGTTCCAATGAATGAATGTCCAAATGGACGAAATTCAATTGTATCAATGTCCAAATGGACAAAGTTCAATTGTATCAATGTCCAAATGGAAAAAGTTCAATTAAATCAATGTCCAAATGGACAAAGTTCAATTATATCAATGTCCAAAATGGACAAAATTCAATTATATCAATGTCCAAATGGACAAAGTTCAATCGGATCAATGTCCAAATGGACAAAGTTTCAATGGATGAATGTCCAAATGGACAAAGTTCCAATGAATGCATGTCCAAATGGACAAAGTTCCAATGAATGAATGTCCAAATGGACAAAATTCAATTGTATCAATGTCCAAAGGGACAAAGTTCAATTTTATCAATGTCCAAATGGACAAAGTTCATTTGTATCAATGTCCAAATGGACAAAGTTCAATTGTATCAATGTCCAAATGGACAAAATTCAATTGTATCAATGTCCAAATGGACAAAGTTCAATTGTATCAATGTCCAAATGGACAAAGTTCCAATGGATGAATGTCCAAATGGACAAAGTTCAATTGTATCAATGTCCAAATGGACAAAGTTCAATTGTATCAATGTCCAAATGGACAAATTTCAATTGTATCAATGTCCAAATGGACAAAGTTCATTTGTATCAATGTCCAAATGGACAAAGTTCCAATGAATGAATGTCCAAATGGACAAAATTCAATTGTATCAATGTCCAAATGGACAAAGTTCAATTATATCAATGTCCAAATGGACAAAATTCAATTGAATCAATGTCCAAATGGACAAAGTTCAATTGTATCAATGTCCAAATAGACAAAGTTCAATTGTATCAATGTCCAAATGGACAAAGTTCAATTGTATCAATGTCCAAATGGACAAAGTTCCAATGAATGAAGGTCTAAATGGACAAAGTTCAATTGTATCAATGTCCAAATGGACAAAGTTCAATTATATCAATGTCCAAATGGACAAAATTCAATTATATCAATGTCCAAATGGACAAAATTCAATTGTATCAATGTCCAAATGGACAAAGTTCAATTATATCAATGTCCAAATGGACAAAATTCAATTGTATCAATGTTTAATTGGACAAAGTTCAATTATATCAATGTCCAAATGGACAAAATTCAATTGTATCAATGTCCAAATGGACAAAGTTCCAATGAATGAATGTCCAAATGGACAAAGTTCAATTGTATCAATGTCCAAATGGACAAAGTTCCAATGAATGAATGTCCAAATGGACAAAATTCAATTGTATCAATGTCCAAATGGACAAAGTTCAATTGTATCAATGTCCAAATGGACAAAGTTCAATTGTATCAATGTCCAAATGTACAAAGTTCAATTGTATCAATGTCCAAATGGACAAAGTTCAATTAAATCAATGTCCAAATGGACAAAGTTCAATTGTTTCAATGTCCAAATGGACAAAATTCAATTGTATCAATGTCCAAATGGACAAAGTTCAAATGTTTCAATGTCCAAATGGACAAAGTTCAATTGGATCAATGTCCAAATGGACAAAGTTTCAATGGATGAATGTCCAAATGGACATAGTTCCAATGAATGAATGTCCAAATGGTCAAAGTTCCAATGAATGAATGTCCAAATGGACAAAATTCAATTGTATCAATGTCCAAATGGACAAAGTTCAATTGTATCAATGTCCAAATGGACAAAGTTCAATTAAATCAATGTCCAAATGGACAAAGTTCAATTGGATCAATGTCCAAATGGACAAAGTTTCAATGGATGAATGTCCAAATGGACAAAGTTCCAATGAATGAATGTCCAAATGGACAAAGTTCCAATGAATGAATGTCCAAATGGACAGAATTCAATTGTATCAATGTCCAAAGGGACAAAGTTCAATTTGATCAATGTCTAAATGGACAAAGTTCATTTGTATCAATGTCCAAATGGACAAAGTTCAATTGTATCAATGTCCAAATGGACAAAATTCAATTGTATCAATGTCCAAATGGACAAAGTTCAATTGTATCAATGTCCAAATGGACAAAGTTCCAATGGATGAATGTCCAAATGGACAAAGTTCAATTGGATCAATGTCCAAATGGACAAAGTTCAATTGTATCAATCATTGTACCAGGGTCTTGTTTCCACTGCTTGTGAATCTGGTTTCGTTCTTTGATTAATTTTTTTTAATTTGGAATCAAACCACGGAGTATTCAGTTGTACCCGACTTCTTAATCCTGTTTTTGGTGTAGTTGTACCTGATTCTATTGCCTTTTTAATGTGATAATTGAAACTTTTAAAAGGGTCTTCTGAGTTGCTTAAGTTGATCGTGAAATTGTTATCAAGAAGATAGGATTTTACTGACATACTGTTGATGATAGGTCTCGTAATCCGGGATTTGGTTCTATTATTAAAACATTTTTTTAAGTTGTTCTTATAATCAACAATAAGTATATTATGGTCACTAAGTGGATCATCAATATTCGATATAGTAGTCTGAATGTTTTGCCTATTTGATAAGATGTGATCTATTAAGGTGCAGCTTGTATCAGTGACTCTCGTGGGAAATGTTTTGTTATGTATTGAAAAATTGTAAGATTGTAAGATGTTGCAAAAATTTAATGAAGAGTGTGGGGATATGGATACGTCAATGTTAAAGTCTCCGAATATTAATGTATCTTGTCTACTTTCGTTCAGTATTTTTTCTAGATGTATTAGAAAATCCTGCATATTTGTGTTGGGTTTTCGATAGATAGCATAGATGTTAACTGGTTTCCTATCACTGCTACTAAGCGTTATACCTAAAAAGGAATTTTCATTTGAGAAATTTTCAATAATTGCACACTTCATAGTATCAATCACATATATTGCTACGTCGCCTCCTCCTTCGTTGGGGCGAGAAGCAAAAACACTTTTGTAACCATTCAGGGAGTAAAACTTTTCCTCTCCAATCTTAAGCCACGTTTCCGTAATGACGAGCACGTGTACAATGTACCGCGAACTTCTTACTTTTTCTTCGATCTCATCAAACTTATTACGGATGCTTCTCGCGTTCATATACATTATTCGTAGACAGTTCGTCACGGGATTATAATTCTCGATGGTGAGGCACTTATGCTCATGTATGTTACACTCCATAATCTATAGTTGCAAGGTCGTTCTTGAGTGCAGCAATGTAGGCCGGGCAGTTGTCCCTATCTCCAGTTGAGTGATCAGCAGGATTACCAAATCTGGTGCATGTCGCGCAAACTGGTTTGATGGTGGAATTTGGGCAGGACTCACCAGTATGATTCTGTTGAGCACAATGTCCACATGTGGGTTTGGTATCTCTGCAATACTTGTATGAGTGACCAATCATGTGGCATTTGGTGCAGACAGTAAGGCCAATAAAATCTCGGACGCGGCAAATAGTCCAGCTTATAAATACTTTCACTTGCTCGACTAGAAATTTACGTACGGTAGCGGGTACTGCGTAGATACGGTGACAAGCGTTACCTGTGCGAGCACCAGCCAGGTGACTTAGTTTACAGCCTGCAATAGTTTCTTCAATGTCTTCAACGTTGGGAATACTAGTGAGAGCCATCCTTAAAAAATCTTTGTCGGTCAGGTCCCGGGGAACATTAAAGAATATCAGTCTCGGTAGACGCTTTGACGGTAGTCGGGCCTTCAGTTTGCTCGAGTTGTCGAAGCAAGGTGCATTTAATAGCTTTTGTTGTTCGCCCGTGGTTGCCGTATTGATCAAGATACCTTTATTTCTTATTTTTTTTATTCCCGTGACCCGAACGCCTAGTTCAGATGGCCGAATTGTATCTTCAATCATTTTTTTCGTACCGTCACTGTCCTTTGTGGCGTCCGAATCCGTTGGAAAGATGCAAACGGCAGGTCTTGGTGGTCCGACGCGATGTCCTTGTTGAGTGATTGGTGGGGGTTGGTGAGCATCATATGGCTGTTTTTGGGCGATGTCAGCAAAGGAGAGGGTAGCCTCCGTTGCCACTGCCACTCTCCGCATTACAGGCCCGAGATCAGACTCTAATTGTATGATTTTTTGCTCAAGGTGCCTTTTTTCCCTCTTCTCGTGGCGTATTTTTATTTCTGCCATTCTAAGTTGTGCTGTAACTGTAGCTAAATCCGCCACGCATCGTCTCGCGCTCCAACAACAGCTGAGATACGGATCTGAAAACTTCCGATACGTTTCTAGCGATCCTCAGCTGCTGGTCTTTTGAGACCTTAGATTGCTTCTCTGCTAACACAAGTTGAAGAGCTGTCAAATGTGCTTGGGTTTCATTGAGCACATCTACTCCTGAAGCGCAAGGATATTCCGCTTCGGTGACGTCCGAGCCTTTGGATGACGTAACCGAGCTGTTTTCATCCGCATCCTCAATCGTGACGCACTTTCCTCCTATATCCTCTGGACTAGGAGACATCATGGTGCTTATGTGTCGTTTTTTAGGACGATTCATTATTAAACACTAATTTATAAGGACACATAAAAAAAAAACAATGTTTGAAACAAAGTATTAGGTTCTGTTCAGCTTTGCGCCTGAAATGTATCTACGAAATCCACTATCGGTTCTACCGAAAAGTTTCTGTTTTATTCACGAAATTATCGGATATGTTTTTTTGTAGGTATTGGATAATTTTATTTAAAAGAAAAAATACACAAAAATATACTAAAAAGTATTTTGCGAGATGAGAGTAATCTCTTTCGACGCACAATTGTCACTTTAAAAGGATTTAATACAGATGATTTAGATAGTTTCGATTGTAAACATGGGGTATCACAAATTCACAACACAAACGCAACCAATAGGAGCCCTGAAAGGTGAGCTCATAATTAAAGCGGCCAATCCGCGCACTTTATCCGTTGTACACAACACTTTGGTTTGGGATGCAGTGAATTTTATAGTTTATATTATTAAAAAAAACAATGGTAAAATGTTAAAAAGTCACTGCACCAGCGGTGGTTGGTGGTTGTGAATTTAAGTGGAAAAATATAAACACAAAAATGAGTGTGAACAGCCGTTTATGGGGTATATTTGCACATATCCCGTCTCCAGAGGGCCATCAGAGGGGACTCCATCCAGGCAACCATGGCAGTGATGATTCTGTTACTTGATTGGCGTAGTCTGTGCCATAAGTAGAGATGGCAAAATTTCGTTTTAACTAAAAACGCGAAAAAATATTTATGGTTCGAAAATAGGGCATTTGTAAGTTTTCTTTGCGTTTCAAGGCATTTGAAAGTTTTTCCAGTGATTTCCATTTCGCGAATTAACGCGAAAAACGTGATTTTGGCCGTATTTCAGCTAAATTATTCTATTTAGCGAAATAGGCGCGAATTTCCCGAAAATACCGGGTATTAAAATAATATGTGAGAATTTCAAAAAATCTATATTTACATTACGATTTTTTATAATTTTGTTACTATTTTATGTGTAAATATTTAATATTTTTGTACTGTAGGCTAAAATTGCTTTTTGACATTGCACAAATTGTGCGAAATAAATTACGCCTATTGATGTTAATAGCAATCTGCATTTGTTGTGTTTGTGTTTGACCCGTACTTAGAGTTTCCTTCCTTATTAATTAAATATAAAAATTAATTATTTATTATCTTTCACATGGAAATTCTTGCAAATGAAGGTTAAACATATATTTTACCAAAAATACTTAAAATATGCGCTAAAAACATTCAGGAAATACATTTTTTTCTATTTTGCTACAAAACGCTAAATTATGCCTACAAATGCTATAAAACGCTAAATTTCCAATTGTTAATGCTAAAAAATCTGAAAATTAATGCTAAATTTTGCCATCTCTAGCCATAAGCTTCCAATTTGGTATAGCGACATCAATGATATAAGTTATTTTTTTTAATTTTGTCATGTAAAACTATATCGGGTCTATTATGACTAATCGCTCGGTCTGTTAGTATAGTTTTATCATAATATATTTTATAAAATTCGTTTTCTAAAAATTTTATCATAATATATTTTATAAAATTCGTTTTCCAAAAATAAATAATAAAAATAATAATAATTCGTTTTCTAAATTTTATTATTATAATTACATATATTTAATATTATTATACCTATATACCTACACACCTTGAGTGATATAAAGTCAAGCGATGAAAAAAACTAACATAAACCTTAACTAATTTTTTTTCACTTTTCAATAAAGGTCTGTTAGCAGTGTTGGATTCGGTCAACCACTTCAGGCCCTACATAGAAGGCGCCCATTTCACTGTGGTAACTGACCATTCTAGTTTACAATGGTTAGTATCACTATCTAATCCAACAGGTAGACTTGCTCGCTGGTCTACTCGTTTGTCACAGTATTCTTTTGACGTTATACACAGGAAGGGTAAATTAAATACGGTTCCGGACGTTCTTTCACGTAAAGACGTTTCCTTGATCTCTACTATTGACTCCGTTCCCATGAGTACAGATACTTGGTATACTTCCTTATTTTCTAATTGTAAATCAAATCCACAACGTTTTAACAATTTTCACATTAAAGAAAATAAACTGTTTCGTCACAGTGTCTCGTTTCGATCTGCAGGAGGACACAGCTTGGAAGCTTGTTGTTCCTTTCGAGGACCGTAGCGCTGTTCGCTCTAAAGAACATGAGTCGGATATTTCCTGTCATCCAGGAGTTTTTAGAACTTACAAAAAGGTTCAACTTCATTATTTTTGGCCAGGGTTGTATAATGACGTCAAAATTTTTGTTAATAGATGTAAAACGTGTAAGGCACATAAAATTAATACTGCTCCGCCGGCAGGCATTTCTACCAACCCGAAAATAGTCACAAGACCTATGCAAATGCTGTCTATTGACCTTGTCGGTCCTCTTTCGCGTAGCTATGCAGGATTCATGTACATTTTGACGGTTGTTGATGTTTTTTCTAAATATACCTGGATTTTTCCACTTAGAAATGCAACTACTAAAAGCATTGTTAAAAACATTGAACAATACATATTCCTTATGCACGGAGTGCCGCAAACATGCGTCTGCGACAACGGGAAACAATTTATTTCAAAAGACTTTAAACAATTGTTAGCAGAGTATAATGTACCTCCGCCTTTTTATAATGCCTATTACACCCCCCAAAATAATGTTGTGGAACGCTTTAACCAAACTATTGGAACTGCTTTGTCTATTTTAACCGAATCTGACCAGCGTAATTGGTCCAGATATCTGCCTCAAATTCAATCAGCTCTCAATAATATGATTAATTTTGCAACAGGTTTCACGCCCTTCTTCCTTATGCATGGTAGGGAACAGATCATTGATGGTAACTTTCATAAAAATAACTTATCTTCTGGTGTCGTAGACACTACGTTGCAGCAATCTAGGAACGAATTTGCTAAAAAGTTGGAAGATTTGGTTCCTATTTATGAACAAGTTTCTAACGCTTTGCTACAAGCTTTTAAGAAAAATGCCCAACACTACAATTTGCGCCGTAAGACGGTTAATTATGAAGTAGGCGACGTAGTTTGGAGGAAGAATTTCGTTCAATCCAGTGGACCGAATTATTTCTCTCACAAATTGGCCCCTAGATTCGTTCGCAATGTTGTTAAAGCTAAAGTCTCTAATTTGGTTCTACACTAGCTGATATGAACGGTAAAATTGTAGGAAATTTTCATGTAAAGGATATTGTTCGGATTGATTAAATATATATTTTTTTTACACTTTATAAGTAGATGAAATCAACGTGATGGTGTGCGGGACTACCAACCCTGCATACTATTCCGTTTGTTTCGTCAGTGTTTTTCTAGTGACTTGCTTTTGAGGCTTGGTACCCTCAAGAGGTTGTGACTAGAATTTCACAAAATTTCCTCATTCTTACTATCTCATATATATATATATATATATATATGTAGAATAATGTTCTCGGTTTACCCGCGTAAAGTAGTCCTTAAAAGGACTTTTTAATTTCTATAAATATATATTTATATATATATATATTTTTTTTTTTCCCAAATTCTAATGAATTTTTTTTAGGAGACGTCGTTTGTAATGAATGTCGTTTCCTCTGATCCGTGTGATCAGTGGCGCCCATTAATTTAGTTTAGATCTTAATTCTTTATTATCACTTAAACTTTACTGAGATTTATTCTTATTTACGTTTTGAGTAATTTTCATTTTAAATGAGACGATTCGTCTTCTTACTGTTGTGAGCTTATTAGTGCGACGCACACGCGCACACACACGCGCACACACACGCGCACACACACACATTGGTACGTTCCGTCAACATTATGGTTATAAGTTTGGTTGTCATTATCCTTTGGTCTGAACCCTTCTTTCACAAGTTCATTGGAGTTTTCTTATACTTTTGTCAAGTATCGAAGTTTTATTAGTATCCAAAGAGTCTCCAGGGGACTTGGAAAGAAGGATTCTTATTTTTTTTTGTGTGTGAAAGAATTGAGCAATTTTTCATACACAAGATTATATAATTTCTATTTTAGTTGTTCAATGTACTAGTTTTATGGTTAAATATATTTAGTTTAATATATATATTTTTAAGTCTTAGTTTCTTAAGGAAATTCTCAATTGTGTTGTTTCAAACAAAGGGAAGTACATACTGCTTGGCGTGCTTACCTATTAAATAATTCCGTCTGGATATTATCACTTTACCTCTGCTACGTAAGAGTGTGTCTTTGTACAGTTTTGTTAGTCATAAGTACAATTTGGTTAGTTATAAGTAATATATGCATAAGTATCTCATTGCTAGTACCAGTGTTATGCTGTAAATTTTGTACTACAAGTGTCGATCTCTTGAATTGTGCTCGTACACCTCGTAACCTGTGTCAATTATCTAAAGCACATAGTTGAACACCAATTATATTTTGTTTGTCCAAGAAATTTCGACTCTTTGCTTACGTGGTAAGTGAATTTTTTGTTAGAATGCCATCTAGGTTACTTCCATAGTCATATTTCTTGAGCAAGCAATGTTCATTCGAAGAGAATATGCTAGGTATTTTGAAAAAGTAATCCTAATCTAACCAACTTTCGATAGACAAGTATTTATTTGTGTTTTCATAAAACCTGAGCTAAATTTTTGAGGAATAGGTATTTTTTAAAATATGTAAACCCTGATTCAACCACGATAGACAGGTTTATCTTCTGATTGTAAAACCTCATCTAAAATTCTTGGCATTACGTTATGTAAACCCTGCTCTGAACATTTTTTTTTTACATCAATTTTGTATTTGATTTTGTGAAGATCTCTTAGAGATTTAGTGGATTTTATTTTTTTATTTTGTTAAGTTCTATTGTTTCAAGTTTTTGTCTTAGAATGGTAAATTTATTTTATATAAACATAGGCAGAGAAAGAGAGTTTAGGTAGTTATTTTATTTATTTTCTGTTGAAAATATATATGTGTTTTTATTTTCTTCTTCAAAGAATAAAGTGGGAGCTTGAGTTCTCCATACTCACTGGTGTCTCAGAGAGATTGTCTCTCGATAAGTGAGTAAGTGTTTGCGAATCTCATATTAGAGATATAAAAGTGAAGGTACAATCCTCATGTAAATATTGATAATAATAACGGTTGTGCAACACCAATCTGCGAATTGGTTTTCTCTTTTCGTTTTCTTGGTTTATAACTTGTTTAGTTTTATGGTTTTCTGTAAAAACTTATTTATTTCTACTAGCTTTGTCTTTTATGTACATGTGCGGGAAAGAAAGGTATTCGCGTGGGTTTTTTTTTGTTTTGTGGACCTGTGGACCAATTCTACACCTGAGCTATCTATCTAGTACCTAAGATCACTCGATGCGACGATTCGGGTTCCTGGAAAACGGGATGGAGACTCCCCGGGCCTGAGGAGCCCTCCATCTCCCTCCTCATGACATCAGCGTCTGGTCTTGTAGCTCTTTCCTCCCTCTGGCTGGTGTGCGCGTGGACCCTCGACATGAGGTCGGTGGAATCCCCAAATTCTACAAATAAGCGGAAACAAAGATACGGTAATGCGATGTGACGTTTATTCCTCCGCTGTGTAGCTCGAACATGGTCGGATGACTTAAATATCCCGCGGATATGAATGTTACAAAGACGGTATCACCGCCCGCCATTATAACCGGAATTCTGAACCTGATTTTCCCGATAAAACAATTAAATCAGCGCGGTCGCTCCTCGACCGGCTGTAAACTTAACGATCACATGATACTTTAATTAGCACACCGATCCGTATCACTTTATTAATAAAAATCCACATTTTGGTGACCAGTCGGTAACGTGCCGTGCCCTGTCGGCGCGTTCCCAAAAAGTGACCCGAACGACCAATAACCCTCTGGAGTTCAAATCTTAAACTATTCCCGGAGAAAAAGTGCAACTGTTAATAGCCAGTCAATTACCATTAACTGACTGCAATCTACCCGGGGTAATATGAAACATTACTAACTTTACTTACGAAAATAATTATTTATAAAATCAAAGTAATTATTTTCATAACAGAATACCTCCCAAAATTGTTGTTTAATGGGTCAGTGTTATTTGCCTCGGAACTAAAAAATCTGTTAAAATATTTACAGGGAAACCATGGAGCAAAACTTTTCAGAACTGCTAGCAGAACCCTTTGGAGAATTCTGTTGAAACTTCTGTCGAATGTCATTCACTGATTTCGAATATTTATTAAACAAAATAGGACCTTCCATTTCAAAAGAAGACACAAACTGGAGAATGTCAATACCTGCCAAAGTGCGCCTGGCTGTGACTTTAAGATTTCTGGCAACTGGAGACAGCTACAGAAGACACAAACTGGAGAATGTCAATACCTGCCAAAGTGCGCCTGGCTGTGACTTTAAGATTTCAAGGGTTCTCGGGCGCTCTTCGAGGCTGCCGGCTGCTTTTTGGAAGCGCTCCGAGTTTATTTTTGAAATCCTGGGAAGTCCTCAATTTTCCAGGTGTAAATTTAGCATAAAATAACCGAATTAAGTTTTAGTTTACGTGTATAAAAGTAAAATACTTTTTCTGTAGCCCCTTCGGGCTTAATTCAAGTTTTAATATAAAGTTTTACATATTTTTAGTTCAAATCTGCCACGTTATCCAAAAAGTGCACAGTGAAAGGCAAAACATCGGTCGTCGGTTTTAAATGCTTACCACATGTGCACGGTGATAGACTAGTGAACAGTTTCAAGTGCGTGTAAGTGATTTATGAGGGTATCCTTTGGGCTATGATGTAAACAATGTCGGATATGACCGGGCCACACTACTCAGACTTAATAGTGAAAGTGTCTATTTGGACCCTGACTGCTTCGGATGCCGTCAATGGGTTAATTCCCCAACTCACGATGCTGGCGGAACTTTGGACATTTTTATCTCAAAGTCAAGCGGTCCGTTTCTGGTAGCGGATAGTGTGGATGTAGATCTATCAGACCATCGACTTATTCGCGCAGAAATCGATTTTAACCCACCGAAAATTCCTTACGTTACTATCACATCAAGAGCATGGCGCGGTTTTAACTTTGACGACTTCCTGTCAGCTTCTCCGCTCTGTACACATGGCGCATGGGAAACAGAGTCGCCAACCAAACTAGCAGCAGATTAATAACACCATCCTTTCAACCCTTTTAAATACATATGCTCCAATTTCTACAAAAACTCGGCGTCTACGAAAATCTGATGCCTGGTTTGACGAAGAATGTCGGAGCCAGAAGAGATTGATGCGTAAATTGGAGAGGTCCTACAGACACTCGGGGGTTACATCACGGAACGATTGGATACAGGCTCAAAAAGAGTACATGATCTTAATCCGTTCAAAAAGGTCTGAATATTGGACAAATAGGATCACTTCAGAGCGTCAAAATCCACGTAGTCTTTGGAACTCGGTTAAGACAGTCATTGCTGATGTCCATGCACCAAATACAATCGACATAGCTCCGGAAATCTTCTCCAAGTTTTTCCTTGACAAAATTGAGTCAATACGAGCCCTAACAACCTACGCTCCACCACCGTATTTTACTAAATGCAATAGAGAAAACCTTTCTGCCTTCAAACCTACATCCCTAGAAGAAGTAAGGAAATTAATTCTTACTTCACCGAACAAGCAGTGTTCGCTCGACCCTATTCCAACGTGGCTACTGAAAAAGTGTTGCAATGAAATTGCTCCCTTTTTAGTTCATCTTTTCAATAAGTCACTTAGCACGGGTGACTTTCCAAAATCCCTTAAATCAGCTAATCGTAACTCCATTATTAAAAAAACCACAACTGGACGCTGAAGATCTTTCAAATTACCGACCCGTTTCAAATCTGCCTTTTATATCAAAAATATTAGAAAAAATCGCTGCCTCACAGGTCATATGTCACTTAAATTCAAATGAATTATTAACTAAATACCAATCTGCATATAGACGGTTCCACTCCACAGAAACCGGGTTACTACGTGTTTTGTCGGACATAACTACTGCCATTGAGTCGGGTAAACTGGCACTTCTTTCAGTCTTGGACATGAGTGCTGCATTTGACACGATTGACCATGACTTTCTTATTAAACGATAAGATGAATCAAATGGACAAAGTTCAATTGTATCAATGTCCAAATGGACAAAGTTCAATTGTATCAATGTCCAAATGGACAAAGTTCCAATGAATGAAGGTCTAAATGGACAAAGTTCAATTGTATCAATGTCCAAATGGACAAAGTTCCAATGAATGAAGGTCTAAATGGACAAAATTCAATTGTATCAATGTCCAAATGGACAAAGTTCAATTATATCAATGTCAAAATGGACAAAATTCAATTGTATCAATGTCCAAATGGACAAAGTTCAATTGTATCAATGTCCAAATGGACAAAATTCAATTGTATCAATGTCCAAATGGACAAAGTTCAATTGTATCAATGTCCAAATGGACAAAGTTCCAATGAATGAAGGTCTAAATGGACAAAGTTCAATTGTATCAATGTCCAAATGGACAAAGTTCAATTGTATCAATGTCCAAATGGACAAAGTTCAATTGTATCAATGTCCAAATGGAAAAAGTTCAATTGTATCAATGTCCAAATGGACAAAGTTCCAATGAATGAAGGTCTAAATGGACAAAGTTCAATTGTATCAATGTCCAAACGGACAAAGTTCAATTGTATCAATGTCCAAATGGACAAAGTTCAATTGTATCAATGTCCAAATGGACAAAGTTCAATTAAATCAATCTCCAAATGGACAAAGTTCAATTGTATCAATGTCCAAATGGACAAAATTCAATTGTATCAATGTCCAAATGGACAAAATTCAATTGTATCAATGTCCAAATGGACAAAGTTCAATTGGATCAAAGTCCAAATGAACAAAGTTTCAATGGATGAATGTCCAAATGGACAAAGTTCTAATGAATGAATGTCCAAATGGTCAAAGTTCCAATGAATGAATGTCCAAATGGACAAAATTCAATTGTATCAATGTCCAAATGGACAAAGTTCCAATGAATGAAGGTTTAAATGGACAAAGTTCAATTGTATCAATGTCCAAATGGACAAAGTTCAATTGTATCAATGTCCAAATGGACAAAGTTCAATTGTATCAATGTCCAAATGGACAAAGTTCAATTGTATCAATGTCCAAATGGACAAAGTTCAATTGTATCAATGTCCAAATGGACAAAGTTCCAATGAATGAAGGTCTAAATGGACAAAGTTCAATTGTATCAATGTCCAAATGGACAAAGTTCAATTGTATCAATGTCCAAATGGACAAAGTTCAATTGTATCAATGTCCAAATGGACAAAGTTCAATTAAATCAATGTCCAAATGGACAAAGTTCAATTGTATCAATGTCCAAATGGACAAAATTCAATTGTATCAATGTCCAAATGGACAAAGTTCCAATGAATGAAGGTCTAAATGGACAAAGTTCAATTGTATCAATGTCCAAATGGACAAAGTTCCAATGAATGAAGGTCTAAATGGACAAAATTCAATTGTATCAATGTCCAAATGGACAAAGTTCAATTGTATCAATGTCCAAATGGACAAAAATCAATTTAATCAATGTCCAAATGGACAAAGTTCAATTGTATCAATGTCCAAAGGACAAAATTCAATTGTATCAATGTCCAAATGGACAAAGTTCAATTATATCAATGTCCAAATGGACAAAATTCAATTGTATCAATGTCCAAATGGACAAAGTTCAATTGTATCAATGTCCAAATGGACAAAATTCAATTGTATCAATGTCCAAATAGACAGTTTGGACATTGATACAATTAAGACCTTCATTCATTGGACAAAATTCAATTGTATCAATGTCCAAATGGACAAAGTTCAATTGTATCAATGTCCAAATGGACAAAGTTCCAATGAATGAAGGTCTTAATGGACAAAATTCAATTGTATCAATGTCCAAATGGACAAAGTTCAATTGTATCAATGTCCAAATGGACAAAATTCAATTGTATCAATGTCCAAATGGAAAAAGTTCAATTGTATCAATGTCCAAATGGACAAAGTTCCAATGAATGAAGGTCTAAATGGACAAAGTTCAATTGTATCAATGTCCAAACGAACAAAGTTCAATTGTATCAATGTCCAAATGGACAAAGTTCAATTGTATCAATGTCCAAATGGACAAAGTTCAATTAAATCAATCTCCAAATGGACAAAGTTCAATTGTATCAATCTCCAAATGGACAAAGTTCAATTGTATCAATGTCCAAATGGACAAAATTCAATTGTCCAAATGGACAAAGTTCAATGAATGAAGGTCTAAATGGACAAAGTTCAATTGTATCAATGTCCAAATGGACAAAGTTCAATTGTATCAATGTCCAAATGGACAAAGTTCAATTGTATCAATGTCCAAATGGAAAAAGTTCAATTGTATCAATGTCCAAATGGACAAAGTTCCAATGAATGAAGGTCTAAATGGACAAAGTTCAATTGTATCAATGTCCAAACGGACAAAGTTCAATTGTATCAATGTCCAAATGGACAAAGTTCAATTGTATCAATGTCCAAATGGACAAAGTTCAATTAAATCAATCTCCAAATGGACAAATGTCCAAATGGACAAAGTTCTAATGAATGAATGTCCAAATGGTCAAAGTTCCAATGAATGAATGTCCAAATGGACAAAATTCAATTGTATCAATGTCCAAATGGACAAAGTTCAATTGTATCAATGTCCAAATGGACAAAGTTCCAATGAATGAAGGTTTAAATGGACAAAGTTCAATTGTATCAATGTCCAAATGGACAAAGTTCAATTGTATCAATGTCCAAATGGACAAAGTTCAATTGTATCAATGTCCAAATGGACAAAGTTCCAATGAATGAAGGTCTTAATGGACAAAATTCAATTGTATCAATGTCTAAATGGACAAAGTTCAATTATATCAATGTCCAAATGGACAAAATTCAATTGTATCAATGTCCAACTGGACAAAGTTCAATTGTATCAATGTCCAAATGGACAAAATTCAATTGTATCAATGTCCAAATGGACAAAGTTCAATTATATCAATGTCCAAATGGACAAAATTCAATTGTATCAATGTCCAAATGGACAAAGTTCAATTGTATCAATGTCCAAATGGACAAAAATCAATTTAATCAATGTCCAAATGGACAAAGTTCAATTGTATCAATGTCCAAAGGACAAAATTCAATTGTATCAATGTCCAAATGGACAAAGTTCAATTATATCAATGTCCAAATGGACAAAATTCAATTGTATCAATGTCCAAATGGACAAAGTTCAATTGTATCAATGTCCAAATGGACAAAATTCAATTGTATCAATGTCCAAATAGACAAAATTCAATTGTATCAATGTCCAAATGGACAAAGTTCAATTGTATCAATGTCCAAATGGACAAAGTTCCAATGAATGAAGGTCTAAATGGACAAAGTTCAATTGTTTCAATGTCCAAATGGACAAAGTTCAATTATATCAATGTCCAAATGGACAAAATTCAATTATATCAATGTCCAAATGGACAAAATTCAATTGTATCAATGTCCAAATGGACAAAGTTCAATTATATCAATGACCAAATGGACAAAATTCAATTGTATCAATGTCCAAATGGACAAAGTTCAATTGTATCAATGTCCAAATGGACAAAGTTCCAATGAATGAAGGTCTTAATGGACAAAATTCAATTGTATCAATGTCCAAATGGACAAAGTTCAATTATATCAATGTCCAAATGGACAAAATTCAATTGTATCAATGTCCAACTGGACAAAGTTCAATTGTATCAATGTCCAAATGGACAAAATTCAATTGTATCAATGTCCAAATGGACAAAGTTCAATTGTATCAATGTCCAAATGGACAAAGTTCAATTGTATCAATGTCCAAATGGACAAAGTTCCAATGAATGAAGGTCTAAATGGACAAAGTTCAATTGTATCAATGTCCAAATGGACAAAGTTCAATTGTATCAATGTCCAAATGGACAAAGTTCAATTGTATCAATGTCCAAATGGACAAAAATCAATTTAATCAATGTCCAAATGGACAAAGTTCAATTATATCAATGTCCAAATGGACAAAATTCAATTGTATCAATGTCCAAATGGACAAATTTCAATTGTTTCAATGTCCAAATGGACAAAAATCAATTTAATCAATGTCCAAATGGACAAAGTTCAATTGTATCAATGTCCAAAGGACAAAATTCAATTGTATCAATGTCCAAATGGACAAAGTTCAATTATATCAATGTCCAAATGGACAAAATTCAATTGTATCAATGTCCAAATGGACAAAGTTCAATTGTATCAATGTCCAAATGGACAAAATTCAATTGTATCAATGTCCAAATAGACAAAGTTCAATTGTATCAATGTCCAAATGGACAAAGTTCAATTGTATCAATGTCCAAATGGACAAAGTTCCAATGAATGAAGGTCTAAATGGACAAAGTTCAATTGTTTCAATGTCCAAATGGACAAAGTTCAATTATATCAATGTCCAAATGGACAAAATTCAATTATATCAATGTCCAAATGGACAAAATTCAATTGTATCAATGTCCAAATGGACAAAGTTCAATTATATCAATGTCCAAATGGACAAAATTCAATTGTATCAATGTCCAAATGGACAAAGTTCAATTGTATCAATGTCCAAATGGACAAAGTTCAATTGTATCAATGTCCAAATGGACAAAGTTCAATTGTATCAATGTCCAAATGGACAAAGTTCAATTAAATCAATGTCCAAATGGACAAAGTTCAATTGTATCAATGTCCAAATGGACAAAATTCAATTGTATCAATGTCCAAATGGACAAAGTTCAATTGTATCAATGTCCAAATGGACAAAGTTCAATTGGATCAATGTCCAAATGGACAAGGTTCAATTGTCTCAATGTCCAAATGGACAAATTTCAATTGTATCAATGTCCAAATGGACAAAGTTCAATTGTATCAATGTCCAAATGGACAAAGTTCAAATGGATCAATGTCCGAATGGATAAAGTTCAAATGGATGAATGTCCAAATGGACAAAGTTCAATTGTATCAATGTCCAAATGGACAAAGTTCAATTGTATCAATGTCCAAATGGACAAAGTTCAATTGTATCAATGTCCAAATGGACAAAGTTCCAATGGATGAATGTCCAAATGGACAAAGTTCAATTGTATCAATGTCCAAATCGACAAAGTTTAATTGTATCAATGTCCAAATGGACAAAGTTCAATTGTATCAATGTCCAAATGGACAAAGTTCAATTGTATCAATGTCCAAATGGACAAAGTTCAATTGTATCAATGTCCAAATGGACAAAGTTCAATTGTATCAATGTCCAAATGGACAAAGTTCCAATTAATGAAGGTCTAAATGGACAAAGTTCAATTGCATCAATGTCCAAATGGACAAAGTTCAATTGTTTCAATGTCCAAATGGACAAATTTCAATTGTATCAATGTCCAAATTGATACAATTGAATTTTGTCAATGTCAAATTTTGGACAAAATTCAATTGTATCAATGTCCAAATGGACAAAGTTCCAATGAATGAATGTCCAAATGGACAAAATTCAATTGTATCAATGTCCAAATCGACAAAGTTCAATTGTATCAATGTCGAAATGGACAAAATTCAATTGTATTAATGTCCAAATGGACAAAGTTCCAATGAATGAATGTCCAAATGGACAAAATTCAATTGTATCAATGTCCAAATGGACAAAGTTCAATTGTATCAATGTCCAAATGGACAAAGTTCCAATGAATGAAGGTCTAAATGGACAAAGTTCAATTGTATCAATGTCCAAATGGACAAAGTTCAATTGTTTCAATGTCCAAATGGACAAAGTTCGAATGAATGAAGGTCTAAATGGACAAAGTTCAATTAAATCAATGTCCAAATGGACAAAGTTCAATTGTATCAATGTCCAAATGGACAAAGTTCAATTGTATCAATGTCCAAATGGACAAAGTTCAATTGTATCAATGTCCAAATGGACAAAGTTCCAATGGATGAATGTCCAAATGGACAAAGTTCAATTGTATCAGTGTCCAAATCGACAAAGTTTAATTGTATCAATGTCCAAATGGACAAAGTTCAATTGTATCAATGTCCAAATGGACAAAGTTCAATTGTATCAATGTCCAAATGGACAAAGTTCAATTGTATCAATGTCCAAATGGACAAAGTTCAATTGTATCAATGTCCAAATGGACAAAGTTCCAATTAATGAAGGTCTAAATGGACAAAGTTCAATTGCATCAATGTCCAAATGGACAAAGTTCAATTGTTTCAATGTCCAAATGGACAAATTTCAATTGTATCGTAATAATATAAAAAAGATGGTTTTTCTAAAAATACAACTTAATGGAGATTTTGTGACTGAGTTCGATTTGGATAACGATTCTTATCACTATTCCAATATTTCAGCCCGTTTGGTCCCATAAAACCTGAGAAAACTGCTTGCAAAGTTCGAACCCAAGTCTGAAATTTGCGTCACTAAAAATCATAATTTTTCTAAAAATACAACTTTATGGAGATTTTGTGAATGATTTCGATTTGTACCATGCTTCTTATCACTTTTCCTAAATTTCAGCCAATTTGGTCCATAGAACCTGAGAAAACTGCTTCAAAAGTTCGAACCCAAGTCTGAAATTAGCGTCCATCAAAATAATAATTTTTCTTAAAATAAAATTTTATGGAGATTTTGTGACTGAATTCAATTTGGTTAGCGATTCTTATGACTATTTCGAAATTTCAGCCAGTTTGGTCACATAGAACCTGGGAAAACTGCTTCTAAAGTTCGAACCCAAGTTTGAAATTAGCGTCAGTAAAAATCATAATTTTTCTAAAAATACAACTTTATGGAGATTTGTAACTGATTTCGATTTGTACCATGCTTCTAATAACTTTTCCTTAATTTCAGCCAATTTAGTCCCATACAACCTGAGAAAACTGCTTACAAAGTTCGAACCCAAGGCTGAAATAAGGCTCCATAAAAAAGATGGTTTTTCTAAAAAGACAACTTTATGATGATTTTGTGACTGAGTTCGATTTGGATAACGATTCTTATCACTATTCCAATATTTCAGCCCGTTTGGTCCCTTAAAACCTGAGAAAACTGCTTGCAAAGTTCGAACCCAAGTCTGAAATTTGGGTCACTAAAAATCATAATTTTTCTAAAAATACAACTTAATGGAGATTTTGTGACTGAGTTCGATTTGGATAACGATTCTTATCACTATTCCAATATTTCAGCCCGTTTGGTCCCATAAAACCTGAGAAAACTGCTTGCAAAGTTCGAACCCAAGTCTGAAATTTGCGTTACTAAAAATCATAATTTTTCTAAAAATACAACTTTATGGAGATTTTGTGAATGATTTCGATTTGTACCATGCTTCTTATCACTTTTCCTAAATTTCAGCCAATTTGGTCCATAGAACCTGAGAAAACTGCTTCAAAAGTTCGAACCCAAGTCTGAAATTAGCGTCCATCAAAATAATAATTTTTCTTAAAATAAAATTTTATGGAGATTTTGTGACTGAATTCAATTTGGTTAGCGATTCTTATGACTATTTCGAAATTTCAGCCAGTTTGGTCACATAGAACCTGGGAAAACTGCTTCTAAAGTTCGAACCCAAGTTTGAAATTAGCGTCAGTAAAAATCATAATTTTTCTAAAAATACAACTTTATGGAGATTTGTAACTGATTTCGATTTGTACCATGCTTCTAATAACTTTTCCTTAATTTCAGCCAATTTAGTCCCATACAACCTGAGAAAACTGCTTACAAAGTTCGAACCCAAGGCTGAAATAAGGCTCCATAAAAAAGATGGTTTTTCTAAAAAGACAACTTTATGAAGATTTTGTGACTGAGTTCGATTTGGATAACGATTCTTATCACTATTCCAATATTTCAGCCCGTTTGGTCCCTTAAAACCTGAGAAAACTGCTTGCAAAGTTCGAACCCAAGTCTGAAATTTGGGTCACTAAAAAACATAATTTTTCTAAAAATACAACTTTATGGAGATTTTGTGAATGATTTCGATTTGTACCATGCTTCTTATCCTTTTTCCTAAATTTCAGCCTATTTGGTCCATAGAACCTGACAAAACTGCTTCAAAAGTTCGAACCCAAGTCTGAAATTAGCGTCCATCAAAATAATAATTTTTCTTAAAATAAAATTTTATGGAGATTTTGTGACTGAATTCAATTTGGTTAGCGATTCTTATGACTATTTCGAAATTTCAGCCAGTTTGGTCGCATAGAACCTGAGAAAACTGCTTCTAAATTTCGAACCCAAGTCTGAAATTAGCGTCCATAAAAATCATAATTTTTCTAAAAATACAACTTTATGGAGATTTGTAACTGATTTCGATTTGTACCATGCTTCTTATCACTTTTCCTTAATTTCAGCCAATTTAGTCCCATACAACCTGAGAAAACTGCTTACAAAGTTCGAACCCAAGGCTGAAATAAGGCTCCATAAAAAAGATGGTTTTTCTAAAAAGACAACTTTATGAGAATTTTTTGACTGAGTTCGATTTGGATAACGATTCTTATCACTATTCCAATATTTCAGCCCGTTTGGTCCCTTAAAACCTGAGAAAACTGCTTGCAAAGTTCGAACCCAAGTCTGAAATTTGCGTCACTAAAAATCATAATTTTTCTAAAAATACATTTTTATGGAGATTTTATGACTGATTTCGATTTGTACCATGCTTCTAATAACTTTTCCTAAATTTCAGCCAATTTGGTCCATAGAACCTGACAAAACTGCTTCAAAAGTTCGAACCCAAGTCTGAAATTAGCGTCCATCAAAATAATAATTTTTCTTTAAATAAAATTTTATGGAGATTTTGTGACTGAATTGTATTTGGTTAGCGATTCTTATGACTATTTCGAAATTTCAGCCAGTTTGGTCGCATAGAACCTGAGAAAACTGCTTCTAAAGTTCGAACCCAAGTCTGAAATAAGCGTCCATAAAAATCATAATTTTTCTAAAAATACGACTTTATGGAGATTTTGTGACTGAGTTCGATTTTGATTGCGATTCTTATCACTATTACAAAATTTCAGCCAGTTTGGTCCCATAGAACCTGAGAAAACTGCTTCCAAATTTCGACCCCAAGTCTGAAATAAGCGTCCATAAAAATAATAATTTTTCTAAAAATACAATTTTATGGAGATTTTGTGACTGATTTCGATTTGTACCATGCTTCTTATCACTTTTCCTAAATTTCAGCCAATTTGGTCCCATAGAACCTGAGAAAACTGCTTCCAAAGTTCGAACCCAAGTCTGAAATTAGCTATTATTGTAGAAAGCAATCACTTTGTGGTTTGACATATTTAATAAAATAAAATACTTTTTTGTTTTAAAACCACGATATTTATTAATTTAAGAACCGACCGGTTTCGCTTTACTTAAGCATCATCAGGGTACAAATTAATACTAGTATTAATTTGTACCCTGATGATGCTTAAGTAAAGCGAAACCGGTCGGTTCTTAAATTAATAAATATCGTGGTTTTAAAACAAAAAAGTATTTTATTTTATTTTATCTGAAATTAGCGTCCAAAAAAATTAAAAATTTTCTAAAAATACAACTTTATGGAGATTTTGTGACTGAATTCATTTTGGTTAGCGATTCTTATCAATATTAGAAAATTTCAGCCAGTTTGGTCCCATAGAACCTGAGAAAACTGCTTCCCAAGTTTGAACCCAAGGCTGAAATTAGGCTCCATAAAAAAGATGGTTTTTCTTAAAATTAAACTTTATGAAGATTTTGTGACTGAGTTCGATTTGGTTAACGATTCTTATCACTATTCCAATATTTCAGCCCGTTTGGTCCCATAAAGAAAACTGCTTTCAAAGTTCGAACCCAAGTCTGAAACGTGCGTCCATAAAAATCATAATTTTTCTAAAAATACAACTTTATGGAGATTTGTAACTGATTTCGATTTGTCCCATGCTTCTTATCACTTTTCCTTAATTTCAGCCAATTTAGTCCCATACGACCTGAGAAAACTGCTTCCAAAGTCGGATCCCATGGCTGGAAAAGCTCCATAAAAATGATGGTTTTTCTAAAAAGAGAACTTTATGGAGATTTTGTGACTGAATTCGATTTGGATAGCGATTCTTATCACTATTCCAATATTTCAGCCCGTTTGGTCCCTTAAAACCTGAGAAAACTGCTTGCAAAGTTCGAACCCAAGTCTGAAATTTGCGTCACTAAAAATCATAATTTTTCTAAAAATACATTTTTATGGAGATTTTATGACTGATTTCGATTTGTACCATGCTTCTAATAACTTTTCCTAAATTTCAGCCAATTTGGTCCATAGAACCTGACAAAACTGCTTCAAAAGTTCGAACCCAAGTCTGAAATTAGCGTCCATCAAAATAATAATTTTTCTTAAAATAAAATTTTATGGAGATTTTGTGACTGAATTCAATTTGGTTAGCGATTCTTATGACTATTTCGAAATTTCAGCCAGTTTGGTCGCATAGAACCTGAGAAAACTGCTTCTAAAGTTCGAACCCAAGTCTGAAATTAGCGTCCATAAAAATCATAATTTTTCTAAAAATACGACTTTATGGAGATTTTGTGACTGAGTTCGATTTTGATTGCGATTCTTATCACTATTACAAAATTTCAGCCAGTTTGGTCCCATAGAACCTGAGAAAACTGCTTCCAAATTTCGACCCCAAGTCTGAAATAAGCGTCCATAAAAATAATAATTTTTCTAAAAATACAATTTTATGGAGATTTTGTGACTGATTTCGATTTGTACCATGCTTCTTATCACTTTTCCTAAATTTCAGCCAATTTGGTCCCATAGAACCTGAGAAAACTGCTTCCAAAGTTCGAACCCAAGTCTGAAATTAGCTATTATTGTAGAAAGCAATCACTTTGTGGTTTGACATATTTAATAAAATAAAATACTTTTTTGTTTTAAAACCACGATATTTATTAATTTAAGAACCGACCGATGATGCTTAAGTAAAGCGAAACCGGTCGGTTCTTAAATTAATAAATATCGTGGTTTTAAAACAAAAAAGTATTTTATTTTATTTTATCTGAAATTAGCGTCCAAAAAAATTAAAATTTTTCTAAAAATACAACTTTATGGAGATTTTGTGACTGAATTCAATTTGGTTAGCGATTCTTATCAATATTAGAAAATTTCAGCCAGTTTGGTCCCATAGAACCTGAGAAAACTGCTTCCCAAGTTTGAACCCAAGGCTGAAATTAGGCTCCATAAAAAAGATGGTTTTTCTTAAAATTAAACTGTATGAAGATTGTGTGACTGAGTTCGATTTGGTTAACGATTCTTATCACTATTCCAATATTTCAGCCCGTTTGGTCCCATAAAACCTGAGAAAACTGCTTTCAAAGTTCGAACCCAAGTCTGAAATGTGCGTCCATAAAAATCATAATTTTTCTAAAAATACAACTTTATGGAGATTTGTAACTGATTTCGATTTGTCCCATGCTTCTTATCACTTTTCCTTAATTTCAGCCAATTTAGTCCCATACGACCTGAGAAAACTGCTTCCAAAGTCGGATCCCATGGCTGGAAAAGCTCCATAAAAATGATGGTTTTTCTAAAAAGAGAACTTTATGGAGATTTTGTGACTGAATTCGATTTGGATAGCGATTCTTATCACTATTTCAAAATTTCAGCCAGTTTGGTTGCATAGAACCTGAGTAAACTGCTTCTAAAGTTCGTACCTAAGTCTCAAATTAGCCTCCATAAAAAAGATGGTTTTTCTAAAAATACAACTTTATGGAGATTTTGTGACTGAGTTCGATTTGGATAACGATTCTTATCTTTATTCCAATATTTCAGCCAGTTTGGTCCCATAGAACCTGAAAAAACTGCTTCTAAAGTTCGAACCCAAGTCTGAAATTAGCGTCCATAAAAATCATGATTTTTCTAAAAATACAACTTTATGGAGATTTTGTGACTGAGTTCAATTTGGATATCGATTCTTATCACTATTCCAATATTTCAGCCAGTTTGGTCCCATAGAACCTAAGAAAACTGCTTCTAAAGTTCGAACCCAAGTCTGAAATTAGCGTCCATAAAAATCATAATTTTTCTAAAAATACAACTTTATGGAGATTTGTAACTGATTTCGATTTGTACCATGCTTCTTATCACTTTTCCTTAATTTCAGCCAATTTAGTCCCATACAACCTGAGAAAACTGCTTACAAAGTTGGAACCCAAGGCTGGAATTAGGCTCCATAAAAAAGATGGTTTTTCTAAAAAGACAACTTTATGAAGATTTTGTGACTGAGTTCGATTTGGATAACGATTCTTATCACTATTCCAATATTTCAGCCCGTTTGGTCCCTTAAAACCTGAGAAAACTGCTTGCAAAGTTCGAACCCAAGTCTGAAATTTGGGTCACTAAAAATCATAATTTTTCTAAAAATACAACTTTACGGAGATTTTGTGAATGATTTCGATTTGTACCATGCTTCTTATCCTTTTTCCTAAATTTCAGCCTATTTGGTCCATAGAACCTGACAAAACTGCTTCAAAAGTTCGAACCCAAGTCTGAAATTAGCGTCCATAAAAATCATAATTTTTCTAAAAATACGACTTTATGGAGATTTTGTGACTGAGTTCGATTTTGATTGCGATTCTTATCACTATTACAAAATTTCAGCCAGTTTGGTCCCATAGAACCTGAGAAAACTGCTTCCAAATTTCGACCCCAAGTCTGAAATAAGCGTCCATAAAAATAATAATTTTTCTAAAAATACAATTTTATGGAGATTTTGTGACTGATTTCGATTTGTACCATCAAAATCATAATTTTTCTAAAAATACATTTTTATGGAGATTTTATGACTGATTTCGATTTGTACCATGCTTCTAATAACTTTTCCTAAATTTCAGCCAATTTGGTCCATAGAACCTGACAAAACTGCTTCAAAAGTTCGAACCCAAGTCTGAAATTAGCGTCCATCAAAATAATAATTTTTCTTAAAATAAAATTTTATGGAGATTTTGTGACTGAATTCAATTTGGTTAGCGATTCTTATGACTATTTCGAAATTTCAGCCAGTTTGGTCGCATAGAACCTGAGAAAACTGCTTCTAAAGTTCGAACCCAAGTCTGAAATTAGCGTCCATAAAAATCATAATTTTTCTAAAAATACGACTTTATGGAGATTTTGTGACTGAGTTCGATTTTGATTGCGATTCTTATCACTATTACAAAATTTCAGCCAGTTTGGTCCCATAGAACCTGAGAAAACTGCTTCCAAATTTCGACCCCAAGTCTGAAATAAGCGTCCATAAAAATAATAATTTTTCTAAAAATACAATTTTATGGAGATTTTGTGACTGATTTCGATTTGTTCCATGCTTCTTATCACTTTTCCTAAATTTCAGCCAATTTGGTCCCATAGAACCTGAGAAAACTGCTTCCAAAGTTCGAACCCAAGTCTGAAATTAGCTATTATTGTAGAAAGCAATCACTTTGTGGTTTGACATATTTAATAAAATAAAATACTTTTTTGTTTTAAAACCACGATATTTATTAATTTAAGAACCGACCGATGATGCTTAAGTAAAGCGAAACCGGTCGGTTCTTAAATTAATAAATATCGTGGTTTTAAAACAAAAAAGTATTTTATTTTATTTTATCTGAAATTAGCGTCCAAAAAAATTAAAAATTTTCTAAAAATACAACTTTATGGAGATTTTGTGACTGAATTCAATTTGGTTAGCGATTCTTATCAATATTAGAAAATTTCAGCCAGTTTGGTCCCATAGAACCTGAGAAAACTGCTTCCCAAGTTTGAACCCAAGGCTGAAATTAGGCTCCATAAAAAAGATGGTTTTTCTTAAAATTAAACTTTATGAAGATTGTGTGACTGAGTTCGATTTGGTTAACGATTCTTATCACTATTCCAATATTTCAGCCCGTTTGGTCCCATAAAACCTGAGAAAACTGCTTTCAAAGTTCGAACCCAAGTCTGAAATGTGCGTCCATAAAAATCATAATTTTTCTAAAAATACAACTTTATGGAGATTTGTAACTGATTTCGATTTGTCCCATGCTTCTTATCACTTTTCCTTAATTTCAGCCAATTTAGTCCCATACGACCTGAGAAAACTGCTTCCAAAGTCGGATCCCATGGCTGGAAAAGCTCCATAAAAATGATGGTTTTTCTAAAAAGAGAACTTTATGGAGATTTTGTGACTGAATTCGATTTGGATAGCGATTCTTATCACTATTTCAAAATTTCAGCCAGTTTGGTTGCATAGAACCTGAGTAAACTGCTTCTAAAGTTCGTACCTAAGTCTCAAATTAGCCTCCATAAAAAAGATGGTTTTTCTAAAAATACAACTTTATGGAGATTTTGTGACTGAGTTCGATTTGGATAACGATTCTTATCTTTATTCCAATATTTCAGCCAGTTTGGTCCCATAGAACCTGAAAAAACTGCTTCTAAAGTTCGAACCCAAGTCTGAAATTAGCGTCCATAAAAATCATGATTTTTCTAAAAATACAACTTTATGGAGATTTTGTGACTGAGTTCAATTTGGATATCGATTCTTATCACTATTCCAATATTTCAGCCAGTTTGGTCCCATAGAACCTAAGAAAACTGCTTCTAAAGTTCGAACCCAAGTCTGAAATTAGCGTCCATAAAAATCATAATTTTTCTAAAAATACAACTTTATGGAGATTTGTAACTGATTTCGATTTGTACCATGCTTCTTATCACTTTTCCTTAATTTCAGCCAATTTAGTCCCATACAACCTGAGAAAACTGCTTCCCAAGTTTGAACCCAAGGCTGAAATTAGGCTCCATAAAAAAGATGGTTTTTCTAAAAAGACAACTTTATGAAGATTTTGTGACTGAGTTCGATTTGGATAACGATTCTTATCACTATTCCAATATTTCAGCCCGTTTGGTCCCTTAAAACCTGAGAAAACTGCTTGCAAAGTTCGAACCCAAGTCTGAAATTTGGGTCACTAAAAATCATAATTTTTCTAAAAATACAACTTTACGGAGATTTTGTGAATGATTTCGATTTGTACCATGCTTCTTATCCTTTTTCCTAAATTTCAGCCTATTTGGTCCATAGAACCTGACAAAACTGCTTCAAAAGTTCGAACCCAAGTCTGAAATTAGCGTCCATAAAAATCATAATTTTTCTAAAAATACGACTTTATGGAGATTTTGTGACTGAGTTCGATTTTGATTGCGATTCTTATCACTATTACAAAATTTCAGCCAGTTTGGTCCCATAGAACCTGAGAAAACTGCTTCCAAATTTCGACCCCAAGTCTGAAATAAGCGTCCATAAAAATAATAATTTTTCTAAAAATACAATTTTATGGAGATTTTGTGACTGATTTCGATTTGTACCATCAAAATCATAATTTTTCTAAAAATACATTTTTATGGAGATTTTATGACTGATTTCGATTTGTACCATGCTTCTAATAACTTTTCCTAAATTTCAGCCAATTTGGTCCATAGAACCTGACAAAACTGCTTCAAAAGTTCGAACCCAAGTCTGAAATTAGCGTCCATCAAAATAATAATTTTTCTTAAAATAAAATTTTATGGAGATTTTGTGACTGAATTCAATTTGGTTAGCGATTCTTATGACTATTTCGAAATTTCAGCCAGTTTGGTCGCATAGAACCTGAGAAAACTGCTTCTAAAGTTCGAACCCAAGTCTGAAATTAGCGTCCATAAAAATCATAATTTTTCTAAAAATACGACTTTATGGAGATTTTGTGACTGAGTTCGATTTTGATTGCGATTCTTATCACTATTACAAAATTTCAGCCAGTTTGGTCCCATAGAACCTGAGAAAACTGCTTCCAAATTTCGACCCCAAGTCTGAAATAAGCGTCCATAAAAATAATAATTTTTCTAAAAATACAATTTTATGGAGATTTTGTGACTGATTTCGATTTGTACCATGCTTCTTATCACTTTTCCTAAATTTCAGCCAATTTGGTCCCATAGAACCTGAGAAAACTGCTTCCAAAGTTCGAACCCAAGTCTGAAATTAGCTATTATTGTAGAAAGCAATCACTTTGTGGTTTGACATATTTAATAAAATAAAATACTTTTTTGTTTTAAAACCACGATATTTATTAATTTAAGAACCGACCGATGATGCTTATGTAAAGCGAAACCGGTCGGTTCTTAAATTAATAAATATCGTGGTTTTAAAACAAAAAAGTATTTTATTTTATTTTATCTGAAATTAGCGTCCAAAAAAATTAAAAATTTTCTAAAAATACAACTTTATGGAGATTTTGTGACTGAATTCAATTTGGTTAGCGATTCTTATCAATATTAGAAAATTTCAGCCAGTTTGGTCCCATAGAACCTGAGAAAACTGCTTCCCAAGTTTGAACCCAAGGCTGAAATTAGGCTCCATAAAAAAGATGGTTTTTCTTAAAATTAAACTTTATGAAGATTGTGTGACTGAGTTCGATTTGGTTAACGATTCTTATCACTATTCCAATATTTCAGCCCGTTTGGTCCCATAAAACCTGAGAAAACTGCTTTCAAAGTTCGAACCCAAGTCTGAAATGTGCGTCCATAAAAATCATAATTTTTCTAAAAATACAACTTTATGGAGATTTGTAACTGATTTCGATTTGTCCCATGCTTCTTATCACTTTTCCTTAATTTCAGCCAATTTAGTCCCATACGACCTGAGAAAACTGCTTCCAAAGTCGGATCCCATGGCTGGAAAAGCTCCATAAAAATGATGGTTTTTCTAAAAAGAGAACTTTATGGAGATTTTGTGACTGAATTCGATTTGGATAGCGATTCTTATCACTATTTCAAAATTTCAGCCAGTTTGGTTGCATAGAACCTGAGTAAACTGCTTCTAAAGTTCGTACCTAAGTCTCAAATTAGCCTCCATAAAAAAGATGGTTTTTCTAAAAATACAACTTTATGGAGATTTTGTGACTGAGTTCGATTTGGATAACGATTCTTATCTTTATTCCAATATTTCAGCCAGTTTGGTCCCATAGAACCTGAAAAAACTGCTTCTAAAGTTCGAACCCAAGTCTGAAATTAGCGTCCATAAAAATCATGATTTTTCTAAAAATTCAACTTTATGGAGATTTTGTGACTGAGTTCAATTTGGATATCGATTCTTATCACTATTCCAATATTTCAGCCAGTTTGGTCCCATAGAACCTAAGAAAACTGCTTCTAAAGTTCGAACCCAAGTCTGAAATTAGCGTCCATAAAAATCATAATTTTTCTAAAAATACAACTTTATGGAGATTTGTAACTGATTTCGATTTGTACCATGCTTCTTATCACTTTTCCTTAATTTCAGCCAATTTAGTCCCATACAACCTGAGAAAACTGCTTACAAAGTTGGAACCCAAGGCTGGAATTAGGCTCCATAAAAAAGATGGTTTTTCTAAAAAGACAACTTTATGAAGATTTTGTGACTGAGTTCGATTTGGATAACGATTCTTATCACTATTCCAATATTTCAGCCCGTTTGGTCCCTTAAAACCTGAGAAAACTGCTTGCAAAGTTCGAACCCAAGTCTGAAATTTGGGTCACTAAAAATCATAATTTTTCTAAAAATACAACTTTACGGAGATTTTGTGAATGATTTCGATTTGTACCATGCTTCTTATCCTTTTTCCTAAATTTCAGCCTATTTGGTCCATAGAACCTGACAAAACTGCTTCAAAAGTTCGAACCCAAGTCTGAAATTAGCGTCCATAAAAATCATAATTTTTCTAAAAATACGACTTTATGGAGATTTTGTGACTGAGTTCGATTTTGATTGCGATTCTTATCACTATTACAAAATTTCAGCCAGTTTGGTCCCATAGAACCTGAGAAAACTGCTTCCAAATTTCGACCCCAAGTCTGAAATAAGCGTCCATAAAAATAATAATTTTTCTAAAAATACAATTTTATGGAGATTTTGTGACTGATTTCGATTTGTACCATCAAAATCATAATTTTTCTAAAAATACATTTTTATGGAGATTTTATGACTGATTTCGATTTGTACCATGCTTCTAATAACTTTTCCTAAATTTCAGCCAATTTGGTCCATAGAACCTGACAAAACTGCTTCAAAAGTTCGAACCCAAGTCTGAAATTAGCGTCCATCAAAATAATAATTTTTCTTAAAATAAAATTTTATGGAGATTTTGTGACTGAATTCAATTTGGTTAGCGATTCTTATGACTATTTCGAAATTTCAGCCAGTTTGGTCGCATAGAACCTGAGAAAACTGCTTCTAAAGTTCGAACCCAAGTCTGAAATTAGCGTCCATAAAAATCATAATTTTTCTAAAAATACAACTTTATGGAGATTTGTAACTGATTTCGATTTGTACCATGCTTCTTATCACTTTTCCTTAATTTCAGCCAATTTAGTCCCATACAACCTGAGAAAACTGCTTACAAAGTTGGAACCCAAGGCTGGAATAAGGCTCCATAAAAAAGATGGTTTTTCTAAAAAGACAACTTTATGAAGATTTTGTGACTGAGTTCGATTTGGATAACGATTCTTATCACTATTCCAATATTTCAGCCCGTTTGGTCCCTTAAAACCTGAGAAAACTGCTTGCAAAGTTCGAACCCAAGTCTGAAATTTGGGTCACTAAAAATCATAATTTTTCTAAAAATACAACTTTATGGAGATTTTTTGAATGATTTCGATTTGTACCATGCTTCTTATCCTTTTTCCTAAATTTCAGCCTATTTGGTCAATAGAACCTGACAAAACTGCTTCAAAAGTTCGAACCCAAGTCTGAAATTAGCGTCCATCAAAATAATAATTTTTCTTAAAATAAAATTTTATGGAGATTTTGTGACTGAATTCAATTTGGTTAGCGATTCTTATGACTATTTCGAAATTTCAGCCAGTTTGGTCGCATAGAACCTGAGAAAACTGCTTCTAAATTTCGAACCCAAGTCTGAAATTAGCGTCCATAAAAATCATAATTTTTCTAAAAATACAACTTTATGGAGATTTGTAACTGATTTCGATTTGTACCATGCTTCTTATCACTTTTCCTTAATTTCAGCCAATTTAGTCCCATACAACCTGAGAAAACTGCTTACAAAGTTCGAACCCAAGGCTGAAATAAGGCTCCATAAAAAAGATGGTTTTTCTAAAAAGACAACTTTATGAGAATTTTTTGACTGAGTTCGATTTGGATAACGATTCTTATCACTATTCCAATATTTCAGCCCGTTTGGTCCCTTAAAACCTGAGAAAACTGCTTGCAAAGTTCGAACCCAAGTCTGAAATTTGCGTCACTAAAAATCATAATTTTTCTAAAAATACATTTTTATGGAGATTTTATGACTGATTTCGATTTGTACCATGCTTCTAATAACTTTTCCTAAATTTCAGCCAATTTGGTCCATAGAACCTGACAAAACTGCTTCAAAAGTTTGAACCCAAGTCTGAAATTAGCGTCCATCAAAATAATAATTTTTCTTAAAATAAAATTTTATGGAGATTTTGTGACTGAATTCAATTTGGTTAGCGATTCTTATGACTATTTCGAAATTTCAGCCAGTTTGGTCGCATAGAACCTGAGAAAACTGCTTCTAAAGTTCGAACCCAAGTCTGAAATTAGCGTCCATAAAAATCATAATTTTTCTAAAAATAGGACTTTATGGAGATTTTGTGACTGAGTTCGATTTTGATTGCGATTCTTATCACTATTACAAAATTTCAGCCAGTTTGGTCCCATAGAACCTGAGAAAACTGCTTCCAAATTTCGACCCCAAGTCTGAAATAAGCGTCCATAAAAATAATAATTTTTCTAAAAATACAATTTTATGGAGATTTTGTGACTGATTTCGATTTGTACCATGCTTCTTATCACTTTTCCTAAATTTCAGCCAATTTGGTCCCAAAGAACCTGAGAAAACTGCTTCCAAAGTTCGAACCCAAGTCTGAAATTAGCTATTATTGTAGAAAGCAATCACTTTGTGGTTTGACATATTTAATAAAATAAAATACTTTTTTGTTTTAAAACCACGATATTTATTAATTTAAGAACCGACCGGTTTCGCTTTACTTAAGCATCATCAGGGTACAAATTAATACTAGTATTAATTTGTACCCTGATGATGCTTAAGTAAAGCGAAACCAGTCGGTTCTTAAATTAATAAATATCGTGGTTTTAAAACAAAAAAGTATTTTATTTTATTTTATCTGAAATTAGCGTCCAAAAAAATTAAAAATTTTCTAAAAATACAACTTTATGGAGATTTTGTGACTGAATTCAATTTGGTTAGCGATTCTTATCAATATTAGAAAATTTCAGCCAGTTTGGTCCCATAGAACCTGAGAAAACTGCTTCCCAAGTTTGAACCCAAGGCTGAAATTAGGCTCCATAAAAAAGATGGTTTTTCTTAAAATTAAACTTTATGAAGATTTTGTGACTGAGTTCGATTTTGTTAACGATTCTCATCACTATTCCAATATTTCAGCCCGTTTGGTCCCATAAAACCTGAGAAAACTGCTTTCAAAGTTCGAACCCAAGTCTGAAATGTGCGTCCATAAAAATCATAATTTTTCTAAAAATACAACTTTATGGAGATTTGTAACTGATTTCGATTTGTCCCATGCTTCTTATCACTTTTCCTTAATTTCAGCCAATTTAGTCCCATACGACCTGAGAAAACTGCTTCCAAAGTCGGATCCCATGGCTGGAAAAGCTCCATAAAAATGATGGTTTTTCTAAAAAGAGAACTTTATGGAGATTTTGTGACTGAATTCGATTTGGATAGCGATTCTTATCACTATTTCAAAATTTCAGCCAGTTTGGTTGCATAGAACCTGAGAAAACTGCTTCTAAAGTTCGTACCCAAGTCTCAAATTAGCCTCCATAAAAAAGATGGTTTTTCTAAAAATACAACTTTATGGAGATTTTGTGACTGAGTTCGATTTGGATAACGATTCTTATCTTTATTCCAATATTTCAGCCAGTTTGGTCCCATAGAACCTGAAAAAACTGCTTCTAAAGTTCGAACCCAAGTCTGAAATTAGCGTCCATAAAAATCATAATTTTTCTAAAAATACAACTTTATGGAGATTTGTAACTGATTTCGATTTGTACCATGCTTCTTATCACTTTTCCCTAATTTCAGCCAATTTAGTCCCATACAACCTGAGAAAACTGCTTACAAAGTTGGAACCCAAGGCTGGAATTAGGCTCCATAAAAAATATGGTTTTTCTAAAAAGACAAATTTATGAAGATTTTCTGACTGAGTTCGATTTGGATAACGATTCTTATCACTATTCCAATATTTCAGCCCGTTTGGTCCCTTAAAACCTGAGAAAACTGCTTGCAAAGTTCGAACCCAAGTCTGAAATTTGGGTCACTAAAAATCATAATTTTTCTAAAAATACAACTTTATGGAGATTTTGTGAATGATTTCGATTTGTACCATGCTTCTTATCCTTTTTCCTAAATTTCAGCCTATTTGGTCCATAGAACCTGACAAAACTGCTTCAAAAGTTCGAACCCAAGTCTGAAATTAGCGTCCATCAAAATAATAATTTTTCTTAAAATAAAATTTTATGGAGATTTTGTGACTGAATTCAATTTGGTTAGCGATTCTTATGACTATTTCGAAATTTCAGCCAGTTTGGTCGCATAGAACCTGAGAAAACTGCTTCTAAATTTCGAACCCAAGTCTGAAATTAGCGTCCATAAAAATCATAATTTTTCTAAAAATACAACTTTATGGAGATTTGTAACTGATTTCGATTTGTACCATGCTTCTTATCACTTTTCCTTAATTTCAGCCAATTTAGTCCCATACAACCTGAGAAAACTGCTTACAAAGTTCGAACCCAAGGCTGAAATAAGGCTCCATAAAAAAGATGGTTTTTCTAAAAAGACAACTTTATGAGAATTTTTTGACTGAGTTCGATTTGGATAACGATTCTTATCACTATTCCAATATTTCAGCCCGTTTGGTCCCTTAAAACCTGAGAAAACTGCTTGCAAAGTTCGAACCCAAGTCTGAAATTTGCGTCACTAAAAATCATAATTTTTCTAAAAATACATTTTTATGGAGATTTTATGACTGATTTCGATTTGTACCATGCTTCTAATAACTTTTCCTAAATTTCAGCCAATTTGGTCCATAGAACCTGACAAAACTGCTTCAAAAGTTCGAACCGAAGTCTGAAATTAGCGTTCATCAAAATAATAATTTTTCTTAAAATAAAATTTTATGGAGATTTTGTGACTGAATTCAATTTGGTTAGCGATTCTTATGACTATTTCGAAATTTCAGCCAGTTTGGTCGCATAGAACCTGAGAAAACTGCTTCTAAAGTTCGAACCCAAGTCTGAAATTAGCGTCCATAAAAATCATAATTTTTCTAAAAATACGACTTTATGGAGATTTTGTGACTGAGTTCGATTTTGATTGCGATTCTTATCACTATTACAAAATTTCAGCCAGTTTGGTCCCATAGAACCTGAGAAAACTGCTTCCAAATTTCGACCCCAAGTCTGAAATAAGCGTCCATTAAAATAATAATTTTTCTAAAAATACAATTTTATGGAGATTTTGTGACTGATTTCGATTTGTACCATGCTTCTTATCACTTTTCCTAAATTTCAGCCAATTTGGTCCCATAGAACCTGAGAAAACTGCTTCCAAAGTTCGAACCCAAGTCTGAAATTAGCTATTATTGTAGAAAGCAATCACTTTGTGGTTTGACATATTTAATAAAATAAAATACTTTTTTGTAGTATACTAGTATTAATTTGTACCCTGATGATGCTTAAGTAAAGCGAAACCGGTCGGTTCTTAAATTAATAAATATCGTGGTTTTAAAACAAAAAAGTATTTTATTTTATTTTATCTGAAATTAGCGTCCAAAAAAATTAAAAATTTTCTAAAAATACAACTTTATGGAGATTTTGTGACTGAATTCAATTTGGTTAGCGATTCTTATCAATATTAGAAAATTTCAGCCAGTTTGGTCCCATAGAACCTGAGAAAACTGCTTCCCAAGTTTGAACCCAAGGCTGAAATTAGGCTCCATAAAAAAGATGGTTTTTCTTAAAATTAAACTTTATGAAGATTTTGTGACTGAGTTCGATTTGGTTAACGATTCTCATCACTATTCCAATATTTCAGCCCGTTTGGTCCCATAAAACCTGAGAAAACTGCTTTCAAAGTTCGAACCCAAGTCTGAAATGTGCGTCCATAAAAATCATAATTTTTCTAAAAATACAACTTTATGGAGATTTGTAACTGATTTCGATTTGTCCCATGCTTCTTATCACTTTTCCTTAATTTCAGCCAATTTAGTCCCATACGACCTGAGAAAACTGCTTCCAAAGTCGGATCCCATGGCTGGAAAAGCTCCATAAAAATGATGGTTTTTCTAAAAAGAGAACTTTATGGAGATTTTGTGACTGAATTCGATTTGGATAGCGATTCTTATCACTATTTCAAAATTTCAGCCAGTTTGGTTGCATAGAACCTGAGAAAACTGCTTCTAAAGTTCGTACCCAAGTCTCAAATTAGCCTCCATAAAAAAGATGGTTTTTCTAAAAATACAACTTTATGGAGATTTTGTGACTGAGTTCGATTTGGATAACGATTCTTATCTTTATTCCAATATTTCAGCCAGTTTGGTCCCATAGAACCTGAAAAAACTGCTTCTAAAGTTCGAACCCAAGTCTGAAATTAGCGTCCATAAAAATCATAATTTTTCTAAAAATACAACTTTATGGAGATTTGTAACTGATTTCGATTTGTACCATGCTTCTTATCACTTTTCCTTAATTTCAGCCAATTTAGCCCCATACAACCTGAGAAAACTGCTTACAAAGTTGGAACCCAAGGCTGGAATTAGGCTCCATAAAAAATATGGTTTTTCTAAAAAGACAAATTTATGAAAATTTTCTGACTGAGTTCGATTTGGATAACGATTCTTATCACTATTCCAATATTTCAGCCCGTTTGGTCCCTTAAAACCTGAGAAAACTGCTTGCAAAGTTCGAACCCAAGTCTGAAATTTGGGTCACTAAAAATCATAATTTTTCTAAAAATACAACTTTATGGAGATTTTGTGAATGATTTCGATTTGTACCATGCTTCTTATCCTTTTTCCTAAATTTCAGCCTATTTGGTCCATAGAACCTGACAAAACTGCTTCAAAAGTTCGAACCCAAGTCTGAAATTAGCCTCCATCAAAATAATAATTTTTCTTAAAATAAAATTTTATGGAGATTTTGTGACTGAATTCAATTTGGTTAGCGATTCTTATGACTATTTCGAAATTTCAGCCAGTTTGGTCGCATAGAACCTGAGAAAACTGCTTCTAAATTTCGAACCCAAGTCTGAAATTAGCGTCCATAAAAATCATAATTTTTCTAAAAATACAACTTTATGGAGATTTGTAACTGATTTCGATTTGTACCATGCTTCTTATCACTTTTCCTTAATTTCAGCCAATTTAGTCCCATACAACCTGAGAAAACTGCTTACAAAGTTCGAACCCAAGGCTGAAATAAGGCTCCATAAAAAAGATGGTTTTTCTAAAAAGACAACTTTATGAGAATTTTTTGACTGAGTTCGATTTGGATAACGATTCTTATCACTATTCCAATATTTCAGCCCGTTTGGTCCCTTAAAACCTGAGAAAACTGCTTGCAAAGTTCGAACCCAAGTCTGAAATTTGCGTCACTAAAAATCATAATTTTTCTAAAAATACATTTTTATGGAGATTTTATGACTGATTTCGATTTGTACCATGCTTCTAATAACTTTTCCTAAATTTCAGCCAATTTGGTCCATAGAACTTGACAAAACTGCTTCAAAAGTTCGAACCCAAGTCTGAAATTAGCGTCCATCAAAATAATAATTTTTCTTAAAATAAAATTTTATGGAGATTTTGTGACTGAATTCAATTTGGTTAGCGATTCTTATGACTATTTCGAAATTTCAGCCAGTTTGGTCGCATAGAACCTGAGAAAACTGCTTCTAAAGTTCGAACCCAAGTCTGAAATTAGCGTCCATAAAAATCATAATTTTTCTAAAAATACGACTTTATGGAGATTTTGTGACTGAGTTCGATTTTGATTGCGATTCTTATCACTATTACAAAATTTCAGCCAGTTTGGTCCCATAGAACCTGAGAAAACTGCTTCCAAATTTCGAACCCAAGTCTGAAATAAGCGTCCAAAAAAATAATAATTTTTCTAAAAATACAATTTTATGGAGATTTTGTGACTGATTTCGATTTGTACCATGCTTCTTATCACTTTTCCTAAATTTCAGCCAATTTGGTCCCATAGAACCTGAGAAAACTGCTTCCAAAGTTCGAACCCAAGTCTGAAATTAGCTATTATTGTAGAAAGCAATCACTTTGTGGTTTGACATATTTAATAAAATAAAATACTTTTTTGTTTTAAAACCACGATATTTATTAATTTAAGAACCGACCGGTTTCGCTTTACTTAAGCATCATCAGGGTACAAATTAATACTAGTATTAATTTGTACCCTGATGATGCTTAAGTAAAGCGAAACCGGTCGGTTCTTAAATTAATAAATATCGTGGTTTTAAAACAAAAAAGTATTTTATTTTATTTTATCTGAAATTAGCGTCCAAAAAAATTAAAAATTTTCTAAAAATACAACTTTATGGAGATTTTGTGACTGAATTCAATTTGGTTAGCGATTCTTATCAATATTAGAAAATTTCAGCCAGTTTGGTCCCATAGAACCTGAGAAAACTGCTTCCCAAAATTGAACCCAAGGCTGAAATTAGGCTCCATAAAAAAGATGGTTTTTCTTAAAATTAAACTTTATGAAGATTTTGTGACTGAGTTCGATTTGGTTAACGATTCTCATCACTATTCCAATATTTCAGCCCGTTTGGTCCCATAAAACCTGAGAAAACTGCTTTCAAAGTTCGAACCCAAGTCTGAAATGTGCGTCCATAAAAATCATAATTTTTCTAAAAATACAACTTTATGGAGATTTGTAACTGATTTCGATTTGTCCCATGCTTCTTATCACTTTTCCTTAATTTCAGCCAATTTAGTCCCATACGACCTGAGAAAACTGCTTCCAAAGTCGGATCCCATGGCTGGAAAAGCTCCATAAAAATGATGGTTTTTCTAAAAAGAGAACTTTATGGAGATTTTGTGACTGAGTTCGATTTGGATAGCGATTTTTATCACTATTTCAAAATTTCAGCCAGTTTGGTTGCATAGAACCTGAGAAAACTGCTTCTAAAGTTCGTACCCAAGTCTCAAATTAGCCTCCATAAAAAAGATGGTTTTTCTAAAAGTACAACTTTATGGAGATTTTGTGACTGAGTTCGATTTGGATAACGATTCTTATCTTTATTCCAAAATTTCAGCCAGTTTGGTCCCATAGAACCTGAAAAAACTGCTTCTAAAGTTCGAACCCATGTCTGAAATTAGCGTCCATAAAAATCATGATTTTCCTAAAAATACAACTTTATGGAGATTTTGTAACTGAGTTCGATTTGGATATCGATTCTTATCACTATTCAAAAATTTCAGCCATTTTGGTCGCATAGAACCTGAGAAAACTGCTTCTAAAGTTCGAACCCAAGTCTCCAATTAGCCTCCATAAAAAAGATGGTTTTTCTAAAAATACAACTTTATGGAGATTTTGTGACTGAGTTCGATTTGGATAACGATTCTTATCACTATTCCAATATTTCAGCCAGTTTGGTCCCATAGAACCTGAAAAAACTGCTTCTAAAGTTCGAACCCAAGTCTGAAATTAGCGTCCATAAAAATCATGATTTTTCTAAAAATACAACTTTATGGAGATTTTGTTACTGAGTTCGATTTAACTTTATGACTCATTTCGATTTGTACCATGCTTCTAAATCACTTTTCCTAAATTTCAGCCAATTTGGTCCCATAGAACTTGAGAAAACTGCTTCCAAAGTTCGAGAACCCAAGTCTGAAATTAGCGTCCATAAAAAAGAAGGTTTTTCTAAAAATACAACTTTATGGAGATTTTTTGACTGAGTTCGATTTGGATAACGATTCTTATCACTATTCCAATATTTCAGCCCGTTTGGTCCCTTAAAACCTGATAAAACTGCTTCCAAAGTTCGAACCCAAGGCTGGAATTAGGCTCCATAAAAAAGATGGTTTTTCTAAAAAGACAAGTTTATGGAGATTTTGTGACTGAATTCGATTTGGATAGCGATTCTTATCACTATTTCAAAATTTCAGCCAGTTTGGTTGCATTGAACCTGAGAAAACTGCTTCTAAAGTTCGAACCCAAGTCTCAAATTAGCCTCCATAAAAAGAAGGTTTTTCTAAAAATACAACTTTATGGAGATTTTGTGACTGAGTTCGATTTGGATAACGATTCTTATCACTATTCCAATATTTCAGCCAGTTTGGTCCCATAGAACCTGAGAAAACTGCTTCTAAAGTTCGAACCCAAGTATGAAATTAGCGTCCATAAAAATCATGATTTTTCTAAAAATACAACTTTATGGAGATTTTGTAACTGAGTTCGATTTGGATATCGATTCTTATTACTATTCAAAAATTTCAGCCATTTTGGTCGCATAGAACCAGAGAAAACTGCTTCTAAAGTTCGAACCCAAGTCTGAAATTAGCGTCAGTAAAAATCATGATTTTTCTAAAAATACAACTTTATGACTGATTTCGATTTGTACCATGCTTCTAATCACTTTTCCTAAATTTCAGCCAATTTGGTCCCATAGAACCTGAGAAAACTGCTTCCAAAGTTCGAGAACCCAAGTCTGAAATAAGCGTCCATAAAAATCATAATTTATTTAAAAATACAACATTATGGAGATTTTGTGACTGAATTTGATTTGGATAGCGATTCTTATCACTATTTCAAAATTTCAGCCAGTTTGGTCGCATAGAACCTGAAAAAACTGCTTCTAAAGTTCGAACCCAAGTCTGAAATTAGCGTCAGTAAAAATCATGATTTTTCTAAAAATACAACTTTATGACTGATTTCGATTTGTACCATGCTTCTTATCACTTTTCCTAAATTTCAGCCAATTTGGTCCCATAGAACCTGAGAAAACTGCTTCCAAAGTTCGAACCCAAGTCTGAAATTAGCGTCCAAAACAATTAAAAATTTTCTAAAAATACCTTTTTATGGAGATTTTGTGACTGAATTCGATTTGGATAGCGATTCTTATCACTATTTCAAAATTTCAGCCAGTTTGGTTGCATAGAACCTGAGAAAACTGCTTCTAAAGTTCGTACCCAAGTCTCAAATTAGCCTCCATAAAAAAGATGTTTTTTCTAAAAATACAACTTTATGGAGATTTTGTGACTGAGTTCGATTTGGATAACGATTCTTATCTTTATTGCAATATTTCAGCCAGTTTGGTCCCATAGAACCTGAAAAAACTGCTTCTAAAGTTCGAACCCAAGTCTGAAATTAGCGTCCATAAAAATCATGATTTTTCTAAAAATACAACTTTATGGAGATTTTGTGACTGAGTTCAATTTGGATATCGATTCTTATCACTATTCCAATATTTCAGCCAGTTTGGTCCCATAGAACCTAAGAAAACTGCTTCTAAAGTTCGAACCCAAGTCTGAAATTAGCGTCCATAAAAATCATAATTTTTCTAAAAATACAACTTTATGGAGATTTGTAACTGATTTCGATTTGTACCATGCTTCTTATCACTTTTCCTTAATTTCAGCCAATTTAGTCCCATACAACCTGAGAAAACTGCTTACAATGTTGGAACCCAAGGCTGGAATTAGGCTCCATAAAAAAGATGGTTTTTCTAAAAAGACAACTTTATGAAGATTTTGTGACTGAGTTCGATTTGGATAACGATTCTTATCACTATTCCAATATTTCAGCCCGTTTGGTCCCTTAAAACCTGAGAAAACTGCTTGCAAAGTTCGAACCCAAGTCTGAAATTTGGGTCACTAAAAATCATAATTTTTCTAAAAATACAACTTTATGGAGATTTTGTGAATGATTTCGATTTGTACCATGCTTCTTATCCTTTTTCCTAAATTTCAGCCTATTTGGTCCATAGAACCTGACAAAACTGCTTCAAAAGTTCGAACCCAAGTTTGAAATTAGCGTCCATCAAAATAATAATTTTTCTTAAAATAAAATTTTATGGAGATTTTGTGACTGAATTCAATTTGGTTAGCGATTCTTATGACTATTTCGAAATTTCAGCCAGTTTGGTCGCAAAGAACCTGAGAAAACTGCTTCTAAATTTCGAACCCAAGTCTGAAATTAGCGTCCATAAAAATCATAATTTTTCTAAAAATACAACTTTATGGAGATTTGTAACTGATTTCGATTTGTACCATGCTTCTTATCACTTTTCCTTAATTTCTGCCAATTTAGTCCCATACAACCTGAGAAAACTGCTTACAAAGTTCGAACCCAAGGCTGAAATAAGGCTCCATAAAAAAGATGGTTTTTCTAAAAAGACAACTTTATGAGAATTTTTGACTGAGTTCGATTTGGATAACGATTCTTATCACTATTCCAATATTTCAGCCCGTTTGGTCCCTTAAAACCTGAGAAAACTGCTTGCAAAGTTCGAACCCAAGTCTGAAATTTGCGTCACTAAAAATCATAATTTTTCTAAAAATACATTTTTATGGAGATTTTATGACTGATTTCAATTTGTACCATGCTTCTGATAACTTTTCCTAAATTTCAGCCAATTTGGTCCATAGAACCTGACAAAACTGCTTCAAAAGTTCGAACCCAAGTCTGAAATTAGCGTCCATCAAAATAATAATTTTTCTTAAAATAAAATTTTATGGAGATTTTGTGACTGAATTCAATTTGGTTAGCGATTCTTATGACTATTTCGAAATTTCAGCCAGTTTGGTCGCATTGAACCTGAGAAAACTGCTTTTAAAGTTCGAACCCAAGTCTGAAATTAGCGTCCATAAAAATCATAATTTTTCTAAAAATACGACTTTATGGAGATTTTGTGACTGAGTTCGATTTTGATTGCGATTCTTATCACTATTACAAAATTTCAGCCAGTTTGGTCCCATAGAACCTGAGAAAACTGCTTCCAAATTTCGAACCCAAGTCTGATATAAGCGTCCATAAAAATAATAATTTTTCTAAAAATACAATTTTATGGAGATTTTGTGACTGATTTCGATTTGTACCATGCTTCTTATCACTTTTCCTAAATTTCAGCCAATTTGGTCCCATAGAACCTGAGAAAACTGCTTCCAAAGTTCGAACCCAAGTCTGAAATTAGCGTCCAAAAAAATTAAAAATTTTCTAAAAATACATATTTATGGAGATTTTGTGACTGAATTCAATTTGGTTAGCGGTTCTTATCAATATTAGAAAATTTCAGCCAGTTTGGTCCCATAGAACCTGAGAAAACTGCTTCCCAAATTTGAACCCAAGGCTGAAATTAGGCTCCATAAAAAAGATGGTTTTTCTTAAAATAAAACTTTATGAAGATTTTGTGACTGAGTTCGATTTGGTTAACGATTCTTATCACTATTCCAATATTTCAGCCCGTTTGGTCCCATAAAACCTGAGAAAACTGCTTTCAAAGTTCGAACCCAAGTCTGAAATTTGCGTCCATAAAAATCATAATTTTTCTAAAAATACAACTTTATGGAGATTTGTAACTGATTTCGATTTGTCCCATGCTTCTTATCACTTTTCCTTAATTTCAGCCAATTTAGTCCCATACAACCTGAGAAAACTGCTTACAAAGTTCGAACCCAAGGCTGAAATAAGGCTCCATAAAAAAGATGGTTATTCTAAAAAGACATTTTTATGAAGATTTTTTGACTGAGTTCGATTTGGATAACGATTCTTATCACTATTCCAATATTTCAGCCCGTTTGGTCCCTTAAAACCTGATAAAACTGCTTCCAAAGTTCGAACCCAAGGCTGGAATTAGGCTCCATAAAAAATATGGTTTTTCTAAAAAGACAAGTTTATGGAGATTTTGTGACTGAATTCGATTTGGATAGCGATTCTTATCACTATTTCAAAATTAAGCCAGTTTGGTTGCATTGAACCTGAGAAAACTGCTTCTAAAGTTCGAACCCAAGTCTCAAATTAGCCTCCATAAAAAAGATGGTTTTTCTAAAAATACAACTTTATGGAGATTTTGTGACTGAGTTCGATTTGGATAACGATTCTTATCACTATTCCAATATTTCAGCCAGTTTGGTCCCATAGAACCTGAGAAAACTGCTTCTAAAGTTCGAACCCAAGTCTGAAATTAGCGTCCATAAAAATCATGATTTTTCTAAAAATACAACTTTATGGAGATTTTGTAACTGAGTTCGATTTGGATATCGATTCTTATCACTATTCAAAAATTTCAGCCATTTTGGTCGCATAGAACCAGAGAAAACTGCTTCTAAAGTTCGAACCCAAGTCTGAAATTAGCGTCAGTAAAAATCATGATTTTTCTAAAAATACAACTTTATGACTGATTTCGATTTGTACCATGCTTCTAATCACTTTTCCTAAATTTCAGCCAACTTGGTCCCATAGAACCTGAGAAAACTGCTTCCAAAGTTCGAGAACCCAAGTCTGAAATTAGCGTCCATAAAAATCATAATTTATTTAAAAATACAACATTATGGAGATTTTGTGACTGAATTTGATTTGGATAGCGATTCTTATCACTATTTCAAAATTTCAGCCAGTTTGGTCGCATAGAACCTGAAAAAACTGCTTCTAAAGTTCGAACCCAAGTCTGAAATTAGCGTCAGTAAAAATCATGATTTTTCTAAAAATACAACTTTATGACTGATTTCGATTTGTACCATGCTTCTTATCACTTTTCCTAAATTTCAGCCAATTTGGTCCCATAGAACCTGAGAAAACTGCTTCCAAAGTTCGAACCCAAGTCTGAAATTAGCGTCCAAAAAAATTAAAAATTTTCTAAAAATACATATTTATGGAGATTTTGTGACTGAATTCAATTTGGTTAGCGGTTCTTATCAATATTAGAAAATTTCAGCCAGTTTGGTCCCATAGAACCTGAGAAAACTGCTTCCCAAGTTCGAACCCAAGGCTGAAATTAGGCTCCATAAAAAAGATGGTTTTTCTTAAAATACAACTTTATGAAGATTTTTAGACTGAGTTCGATTTAGATAACGATTCTTATCACTATTCCAATATTTCAGCCCGTTTGGTCCCTTAAAACCTGAAAAAACTGCTTCCAAAGTTCGAACCCAAGGCTGAAATTAGGCTCAATAAAAAAGATGGTTTTTTTAAAATACAACTTAATGGAGATTTTTTGACTGAGTTCGATTTGGATAACGATTCTTATCACTATTCCAATATTTCAGCCCGTTTGGTCCCATAAAACCTGAGAAAACTGCTTGCAAAGTTCGAACCCAAGTCGGAAATTTGCGTCACTAAACATCATAATTTTTCTAAAAATACAACTTTATGGAGATTTTGTGAATGATTTCGATTTGTACCATGCTTCTTATCACTTTTCCTAAATTTCAGCCAATTTGGTCCATAGAACCTGAGAAAACTGCTTCAAAAGTTCGAACCCAAGTCTGAAATTAGCGTCCATAAAAATAATAATTTTTCTAAAAATACAATTTTATGGAGATTTTGTGACTGAATTCAATTTGGTTAGCGATTCTTATGACTATTTCGAAATTTCAGCCAGTTTGGTCGCATAGAACCTGAGAAAACTGCTTCTTAAATTCGAACCCAAGTCTGAAATTAGCGTCAGTAAAAATCATGATTTTTCTTAAAATACAACTTTATGACTGATTTTGATTTGTACCATGCTTCTAATCACTTTTCCCAAATTTCAGCCAATTTAGTCCCATACAACCTGAGAAAATTGCTTACAAAATGCGAACCCAAGGCTGAAATTAGGCTCCATAAAAAAGATGGTTTTTCTAAAAAGACAACTTTATGAAGATTTTGTGACTGAGTTCGATTTGGATAAAGATTCTTATCACTATTCCAATATTTCAGCCCGTTTGGTTCCATAGAACCTGAGAAAATGGCTTCTAAAGTTTGAACCCAAGTCTGAAATTTGCGTCCATAAAAATCATAATTTTTCTACAACTCTATGGAGATTTTGTGACTGAGTTCGATTTGGATAGCGATTCTTATCACTATTACAAAATTTCAGCCAGTTTGGTCCCATAGAACCTGAGAAAACTGCTTCCAAATTTCGAACCCAAGTCTGAAATAAGCGTCCATAAGAATAATAATTTTTCTAAAAAGACAACTTTATGGAGATTTTGTGACTGAATTCGATTTGGATAGCGATTCTTATCACTATTTTAAAATTTCAGCCAGTTTGGTTGCATAGAACCTGAGAAAACTGCTTCTAAAGTTCGAACCCAAGTCTCCAATTAGCCTCCATAAAAAAGATGGTTTTTCTAAAAATACAACTTTATGGAGATTTTGTGACTGAGTTCGATTAGGATAACGATTCTTATCACTATTCCAATATTTCAGCCAGTTTGGTCCCATAGAACCTGAGAAAACTGCTTCCCAAGTTCGAACCCAAGGCTGAAATTAGGCTCCATAAAAAAGATGGTTTTTCTTAAAATACAACTTTATGAAGATTTTTTGACTGAGTTCGATTTGGATAACGATTCTTATCACTATTCCAATATTTCAGCCCGTTTGGTCCCTTAAAACCTGAAAAAACTGCTTCCAAAGTTCGAACCCAAGGCTGAAATTAGGCTCAATAAAAAAGATGGTTTTTCTTAAAATACAACTTAATGGAGATTTTGTTACTGAGTTCGATTTGGATAACGATTCTTATCACTACTCCAATATTTCAGCCAGTTTGGTCCCATAGAACCTGAGAAAACTGCTTCTAAAGTTCGAACCCAAGTCTGAAATTATCGTCCATAAAAATCATGATTTTTCTAAAAATACAACTTTATGGAGATTTCGATTTGTACCATGCTTCTAATCACTTTTCCTAAATTTCAGCCAATTTGGTCCCATAGAACCTGAGAAAACTGCTTCCAAAGTTCGAGAACCCAAGTCTGAAATTAGCGTCAATAAAAATCATAATTTATTTAAAAATACAACATTATGGAGATTTTGTGACTGAATTTGATTTGGATAGCGATTCTTATCACTATTTCAAAATTTCAGCCAGTTTGGTCGCATAGAACCTGAAAAAACTGCTTCTAAAGTTCGAACCCAAGTCTGAAATTAGCGTCAGTAAAAATCATGATTTTTCTAAAAATACAACTTTATGACTGATTTCGATTTGTACCATGCTTCTTATCACTTTTCCTAAATTTCAGCCAATTTGGTCCCATAGAACCTGAGAAAACTGCTTCCAAAGTTCGAACCCAAGTCTGAAATTAGCGTCCAAAAAAATTAAAAATTTTCTAAAAATACCTTTTTATGGAGATTTTGTGACTGAATTCAATTTGGTTAGCGATTCTTATCAATATTAGAAAATTTCAGCCAGTTTGGTCCCATAGAACCTGAGAAAACTGCTTCCCAAGTTCGAACCCAAGGCTGAAATTAGGCTCCATAAAAAAGATGGTTTTTCTTAAAATACAACTTAATGAAGATTTTTAGACTGAGTTCGATTTAGATAACGATTCTTATCACTATTCCAATATTTCAGCCCGTTTGGTCCCTTAAAACCTGAAAAAACTGCTTCCAAAGTTCGAACCCAAGGCTGAAATTAGGCTCAATAAAAAAGATGGTTTTTTTAAAATACAACTTAATGGAGATTTTGTGACTGAGTTCGATTTGGATAACGATTCTTATCACTATTCCAATATTTCAGCCCGTTTGGTCCCATAAAACCTGAGAAAACTGCTTGAAAAGTTCGAACCCAAGTCTGAAATTTGCGTCACTAAACATAATAATTTTTCTAAAAATACAACTTTATGGAGATTTTGTGAATGATTTCGATTTGTACCATGCTTCTTATCACTTTTCCTAAATTTCAGCCAATTTGGTCCATAGAACCTGAGAAAACTGCTTCAAAAGTTCGAACCCAAGTCTGAAATTAGCGTCCATAAAAATAATAATTTTTCTAAAAATACAATTTTATGGAGATTTTGTGACTGAATTCAATTTGTTTAGCGATTCTTATGACTATTTCGAAATTTCAGCCAGTTTGGTCGCATAGAACCTGAGAAAACTGCTTCTTAAGTTCGAACCCAAGTCTGAAATTAGCGTCAGTAAAAATCATGATTTTTCTTAAAATACAACTTTATGACTGATTTTGATTTGTACCATGCTTCTAATCACTTTTCCCAAATTTCAGCTAATTTAGTCCCATACAACCTGAGAAAACTGCTTACAAAATGCGAACCCAAGGCTGAAATTAGGCTCCATAAAAAAGATGATTTTTCTAAAAAGACAACTTTATGAAGATTTTGTGACTGAGTTCGATTTGGATAAAGATTCTTATCACTATTCCAATATTTCAGCCCATTTGGTTCCATAGAACCTGAGAAAATGGCTTCTAAACTTTGAACCCAAGTCTGAAATTTGCGTCCATAAAAATCATAATTTTTCTACAACTTTATGGAGATTTTGTGACTGAGTTCGATTTGGATAGCGATTCTTATCACTATTACAAAATTTCAGCCAGTTTGGTCCCATAGAACCTGAGAAAACTGCTTCCAAATTTCGAACCCAAGTCTGAAATAAGCGTCCATAAGAATAATAATTTTTCTAAAAAGACAACTTTATGGAGATTTTGTGACTGAATTCGATTTGGATAGCGATTCTTATCACTATTTTAAAATTTCAGCCAGTTTGGTTGCATAGAACCTGAGAAAACTGCTTCTAAAGTTCGAACCCAAGTCTCCAATTAGGCTCCATAAAAAATATGGTTTTTCTAAAAAGACAACTTTATGAAGATTTTGTGACTGAGTTCGATTTGGATAAAGATTCTTATCACTATTCCAATATTTCAGCCCGTTTGGTCCCTTAAAACCTGAGAAAACTGCTTGCAAAGTTCGAACCCAAGTCTGAAATTTGCGTCACTAAAAATCATAATTTTTCTAAAAATACTTTTTTATGGAGATTTTATGACTGATTTCGATTTGTACCATGCTTCTTATAACTTTTCCAATATTTCAGCCCGTTTGGTTCCATAGAACCTGAGAAAATGGCTTCTAAAGTTTGAACCCAAGTCTGAAATTTGCGTCCATAAAAATCATAATTTTTCTACAACTTTATGGAGATTTTATGACTGAGTTCGATTTGGATAGCGATTCTTATCACTATTACAAAATTTCAGCCAGTTTGGTTGCATAGAACCTGAGAAAACTGCTTCTAAAGTTCGAACCCAAGTCTCCAATTAGCCTCCATAAAAAAGATGGTTTTTCTAAAAATACAACTTTATGGAGATTTTGTGACTGAGTTCGATTAGGATAACGATTCTTATCACTATTCCAATATTTCAGCCAGTTTGGTCCCATAGAACCTGAGAAAACTGCTTCTAAAGTTCGAACCCAAATCTGAAATTAGCGTCCATAAAAATCATGATTTTTCGAAAAATACAACTTTATGGAGATTTTGTAACTGAGTTCGATTTGGATATCGATTCTTATCACTATTCAAAAATTTCAGCCATTTTGGTCGCATAGAACCTGAGAAAACTGCTTCTAAAGTTCGAACCCAAGTCTGAAATTAGCGTCAGTAAAAATCATGATTTTTCTAAAAATACAATTTAATGGAGATTTTGTGACTGATTTCGATTTGTACCATCCTTCTTATCACTTTTCCTAAATTTCAGCCAATTTCGTCCCATAGAATCTGAGAAAACTGCTTCCAAAGTTCGAACCCAAGTCTGAAATTAGCGTCCAAAAAAATTAAAATTTTTCTAAGAATACAACTTTATGGAGATTTTGTGACTGAATTCAATTTGGTTAGCGATTCTTATGACTTTTTCGAAATTTCAGCCAGTTTGGTCGCATAGAACCTGAGAAAACTGCTTCTAAAGTTCGAACCCAAGTCTGAAATTAGCGTCAGTAAAAATCATAATTTTTCTAAAAATACAACTTAATGGAGATTTGTAACTGATTTCGATTTGTACCATGCTTCTTATCACTTTTCCTTAATTTCAGCCAATTTAGTCCCATACAACCTGAGGAAACTGCTTACAAAGTTCGAACCCAAGGCTGAAATAAGGCTCCATAAAAAGATGGTTTTTCTAAAAAGACAACTTTATGAAGATTTTTTGAATGAGTTCGATTTGGATAACGATTCTTATCACTATTCCAATATTTCAGCCCGTTTGGTTCCTTAAAACCAGAAAAAACTGCTTCCAAAGTTCGAACCCAAGGCTGAAATTAGGCTCAATAAAAAAGATGGTTTTTCTAAAAATACAACTTAATGGAGATTTTGTGACTGAGTTCGATTTGGATAACGATTCTTATCACTATTCCAATATTTCAGCCCGTTTGGTCCCATAAAACCTGAGAAAACTGCTTGCAAAGTTCGAACCCAAGTCTGAAATTTGCGTCACTAAAAATCCTAATTTTTCTAAAAATACAACTTTATGGAGATTTTGTGAATGATTTCGATTTGTACCATGCTTCTTATCACTTTTCCTAAATTTCAGCCAATTTGGTCCATAGAACCTGAGAAAACTGCTTCAAAAGTTCGAACCCAAGTCTGAAATTAGCGTCCATCAAAATAATAATTTTTCTTAAAATAAAATTTTATGGAGATTTTGTGACTGAATTCAATTTGGTTAGCGATTCTTATGACTATTTCGAAATTTCAGCCAGTTTGGTCACATAGAACCTGGGAAAACTGCTTCTAAAGTTCAAACCCAAGTCTGAAATTAGCGTCAGTAAAAATCATAATTTTTCTAAAAATACAACTTTATGGAGATTTGTAACTGATTTCGATTTGTACCATGCTTCTTATCACTTTTCCTTAATTTCAGCCAATTTAGTCCCATACAACCTGAGAAAACTGCTTACAAAGTTCGAACCCAAGGCTGAAATAAGGCTCCATAAAAAAGATGGTTTTTCTAAAAAGACAACTTTATGAAGATTTTTTGACTGAGTTCGATTTGGATAACGATTCTTATCACTATTCCAATATTTCAGCCCGTTTGGTCCCTTAAAACCTGAGAAAACTGCTTGCAAAGTTCGAACCCAAGTCTGAAATTTGCGTCACTAAAAATCATAATTTTTCTAAAAATACTTTTTTATGGAGATTTTATGACTGATTTCGATTTGTACCATGCTTCTTATAACTTTTCCTAAATTTCAGCCAATTTGGTCCCTTAGAACCTGAGAAAACTGCTTTTAGAGTTCGAGAACCCAAGTCTGAAATAAGCGCCCATATAAATCATAATTTTTTAAAAAATTCACTTTTATGGAGATTTTGTGACTGAATTCGATTTGGATAGCGATTCTTATCACTATTTCAAAATTTCAGCCAGTTTGGTCGCATAGAACCTGAGAAAACTGCTTCTAAAGTTCGAACCCAAGTCTCAAATTAGCCTCCATAAAAAAGATGGTTTTTCTAAAAATACAACTTTATGGAGATTTTGTGACAGAGTTCGATTTGGATAACGATTCTTATCACTATTCGTATATTTCAGCCAGTTTGGTCCCATAGAACCTGAGAAAACTGTTTCTAAAGTTCGAACCCAAGTCTGAAATTAGCGTCCATAAAAATCATGATTTTTCTAAAAATACAACTTTATGGAGATTTTGTGACTGAGTTCAATTTGGATATCGATTCTTATCACTATTCCAATATTTCAGCCAGTTTGGTCCCATAGAAACTGAGAAAACTGCTTCTAAAGTTCGAACCCAAGTCTGAAATTAGCGTCCATAAAAATCATAATTTTTCTAAAAATACAACTTTATGGAGATTTGTAACTGATTTCGATTTGTACCATGCTTCTTATCACCTTTCCTTAATTTCAGCCAATTTAGTCCCATACAACCTGAGAAAACTGCTTACAAAGTTGGAACCCAAGGCTGGAATTAGGCTCCATAAAAAAGATGGTTTTTCTAAAAAGACAACTTTATGAAGATTTTGTGACTGAGTTCGATTTGGATAAAGATTCTTATCACTATTCCAATATTTCAGCCCGTTTGGTCCCTTAAAACCTGAGAAAACTGCTTGCAAAGTTCGAACCCAAGTCTGAAATTTGCGTCACTAAAAATCATAATTTTTCTAAAAATACTTTTTTATGGAGATTTTATGACTGATTTCGATTTGTACCATGCTTCTTATAACTTTTCCAATATTTCAGCCCGTTTGGTTCCATAGAACCTGAGAAAATGGCTTCTAAAGTTTGAACCCAAGTCTGAAATTTGCGTCCATAAAAATCATAATTTTTCTACAACTTTATGGAGATTTTATGACTGAGTTCGATTTGGATAGCGATTCTTATCACTATTACAAAATTTCAGCCAGTTTGGTTGCATAGAACCTGAGAAAACTGCTTCTAAAGTTCGAACCCAAGTCTCCAATTAGCCTCCATAAAAAAGATGGTTTTTCTAAAAATACAACTTTATGGAGATTTTGTGACTGAGTTCGATTAGGATAACGATTCTTATCACTATTCCAATATTTCAGCCAGTTTGGTCCCATAGAACCTGAGAAAACTGCTTCTAAAGTTCGAACCCAAATCTGAAATTAGCGTCCATAAAAATCATGATTTTTCGAAAAATACAACTTTATGGAGATTTTGTAACTGAGTTCGATTTGGATATCGATTCTTATCACTATTCAAAAATTTCAGCCATTTTGGTCGCATAGAACCTGAGAAAACTGCTTCTAAAGTTCGAACCCAAGGCTGAAATTAGCGTCAGTAAAAATCATGATTTTTCTAAAAATACAATTTAATGGAGATTTTGTGACTGATTTCGATTTGTACCATCCTTCTTATCACTTTTCCTAAATTTCAGCCAATTTCGTCCCATAGAATCTGAGAAAACTGCTTCCAAAGTTCGAACCCAAGTCTGAAATTAGCGTCCAAAAAAATTAAAATTTTTCTAAGAATACAACTTTATGGAGATTTTGTGACTGAATTCAATTTGGTTAGCGATTCTTATGACTTTTTCGAAATTTCAGCCAGTTTGGTCGCATAGAACCTGAGAAAACTGCTTCTAAAGTTCGAACCCAAGTCTGAAATTAGCGTCAGTAAAAATCATAATTTTTCTAAAAATACAACTTAATGGAGATTTGTAACTGATTTCGATTTGTACCATGCTTCTTATCACTTTTCCTTAATTTCAGCCAATTTAGTCCCATACAACCTGAGGAAACTGCTTACAAAGTTCGAACCCAAGGCTGAAATAAGGCTCCATAAAAAGATGGTTTTTCTAAAAAGACAACTTTATGAAGATTTTTTGAATGAGTTCGATTTGGATAACGATTCTTATCACTATTCCAATATTTCAGCCCGTTTGGTTCCTTAAAACCAGAAAAAACTGCTTCCAAAGTTCGAACCCAAGGCTGAAATTAGGCTCAATAAAAAAGATGGTTTTTCTAAAAATACAACTTAATGGAGATTTTGTGACTGAGTTCGATTTGGATAACGATTCTTATCACTATTCCAATATTTCAGCCCGTTTGGTCCCATAAAACCTGAGAAAACTGCTTGCAAAGTTCGAACCCAAGTCTGAAATTTGCGTCACTAAAAATCCTAATTTTTCTAAAAATACAACTTTATGGAGATTTTGTGAATGATTTCGATTTGTACCATGCTTCTTATCACTTTTCCTAAATTTCAGCCAATTTGGTCCATAGAACCTGAGAAAACTGCTTCAAAAGTTCGAACCCAAGTCTGAAATTAGCGTCCATCAAAATAATAATTTTTCTTAAAATAAAATTTTATGGAGATTTTGTGACTGAATTCAATTTGGTTAGCGATTCTTATGACTATTTCGAAATTTCAGCCAGTTTGGTCACATAGAACCTGGGAAAACTGCTTCTAAAGTTCGAACCCAAGTCTGAAATTAGCGTCAGTAAAAATCATAATTTTTCTAAAAATACAACTTTATGGAGATTTGTAACTGATTTCGATTTGTACCATGCTTCTTATCACTTTTCCTTAATTTCAGCCAATTTAGTCCCATACAACCTGAGAAAACTGCTTACAAAGTTCGAACCCAAGGCTGAAATAAGGCTCCATAAAAAAGATGGTTTTTCTAAAAAGACAACTTTATGAAGATTTTTTGACTGAGTTCGATTTGGATAACGATTCTTATCACTATTCCAATATTTCAGCCCGTTTGGTCCCTTAAAACCTGAGAAAACTGCTTGCAAAGTTCGAACCCAAGTCTGAAATTTGCGTCACTAAAAATCATAATTTTTCTAAAAATACTTTTTTATGGAGATTTTATGACTGATTTCGATTTGTACCATGCTTCTTATAACTTTTCCTAAATTTCAGCCAATTTGGTCCCTTAGAACCTGAGAAAACTGCTTTTAGAGTTCGAGAACCCAAGTCTGAAATAAGCGCCCATATAAATCATAATTTTTTAAAAAATTCACTTTTATGGAGATTTTGTGACTGAATTCGATTTGGATAGCGATTCTTATCACTATTTCAAAATTTCAGCCAGTTTGGTCGCATAGAACCTGAGAAAACTGCTTCTAAAGTTCGAACCCAAGTCTCAAATTAGCCTCCATAAAAAAGATGGTTTTTCTAAAAATACAACTTTATGGAGATTTTGTGACAGAGTTCGATTTGGATAACGATTCTTATCACTATTCGTATATTTCAGCCAGTTTGGTCCCATAGAACCTGAGAAAACTGTTTCTAAAGTTCGAACCCAAGTCTGAAATTAGCGTCCATAAAAATCATGATTTTTCTAAAAATACAACTTTATGGAGATTTTGTGACTGAGTTCAATTTGGATATCGATTCTTATCACTATTCCAATATTTCAGCCAGTTTGGTCCCATAGAAACTGAGAAAACTGCTTCTAAAGTTCGAACCCAAGTCTGAAATTAGCGTCCATAAAAATCATAATTTTTCTAAAAATACAACTTTATGGAGATTTGTAACTGATTTCGATTTGTACCATGCTTCTTATCACCTTTCCTTAATTTCAGCCAATTTAGTCCCATACAACCTGAGAAAACTGCTTACAAAGTTGGAACCCAAGGCTGGAATTAGGCTCCATAAAAAAGATGGTTTTTCTAAAAAGAGAACTTTATGGAGATTTTGTGACTGAATTCGATTTGGATAGCGATTCTTATCACTATTTCAAAATTTCAGCCAGTTTGGTTGCATAGAACCTGAGAAAACTGCTTCTAAAGTTCGTACCCAAGTCTCAAATTAGCCTCCATAAAAAAGATGGTTTTTCTAAAAATACAACTTAATGGAGATTTTGTGACTGAGTTAGATTTGGATAACGATTCTTATCTTTATTCCAATATTTCAGCCAGTTTGGTCCCATAGAACCTGAAAAAACTGCTTCTAAAGTTCGAACCCATGTCTGAAATTAGCGTCCATAAAAATCATGATTTTCCTAAAAATACAACTTTATGGAGATTTTGTAACTGAGTTCGATTTGGATATCGATTCTTATCACTATTCAAAAATTTCAGCCATTTTGGTCGCATAGAACCTGAGAAAACTGCTTCTAAAGTTCGAACCCAAGTCTCCAATTAGCCTCCATAAAAAAGATGGTTTTTCTAAAAATACAACTTTATGGAGATTTTGTGACTGAGTTCGATTTGGATAACGATTCTTATCACTATTCCAATATTTCAGCCCGTTTGGTCCCTTAAAACCTGAGAAAACTGCTTGCAAAGTTCGAACCCAAGTCTGAAATTTGGGTCACTAAAAATCATAATTTTTCTAAAAATACAACTTTATGGAGATTTTGTGAATGATTTCGATTTGTACCATGCTTCTTATCCTTTTTCCTAAATTTCAGCCTATTTGGTCCATAGAACCTGACAAAACTGCTTCAAAAGTTCGAACCCAAGTCTGAAATTAGCGTCCATCAAAATAATAATTTTTCTTAAAATAAAATTTTATGGAGATTTTGTGACTGAATTCAATTTGGTTAGCGATTCTTATGACTATTTCGAAATTTCAGCCAGTTTGGTCGCATAGAACCTGAGAAAACTGCTTCTAAATTTCGAACCCAAGTCTGAAATTAGCGTCCATAAAAATCATAATTTTTCTCAAAATACAACTTTATGGAGATTTGTAACTGATTTCGATTTGTACCATGCTTCTTATCACTTTTCCTTAATTTCAGCCAATTTAGTCCCATACAACCTGAGAAAACTGCTTACAAAGTTCGAACCCAAGGCTGAAATAAGGCTCCATAAAAAAGATGGTTTTTCTAAAAAGACAACTTTATGAGAATTTTTTGACTGAGTTCGATTTGGATAACGATTCTTATCACTATTCCAATATTTCAGCCCGTTTGGTCCCTTAAAACCTGAGAAAACTGCTTGCAAAGTTCGAACCCAAGTCTGAAATTTGCGTCACTAAAAATCATAATTTTTCTAAAAATACATTTTTATGGAGATTTTATGACTGATTTCGATTTGTACCATGCTTCTAATAACTTTTCCTAAATTTCAGCCAATTTGGTCCATAGAACCTGACAAAACTGCTTCAAAAGTTCGAACCCAAGTCTGAAATTAGCGTCCATCAAAATAATAATTTTTCTTAAAATAAAATTTTATGGAGATTTTGTGACTGAATTCAATTTGGTTAGCGATTCTTATGACTATTTCGAAATTTCAGCCAGTTTGGTCGCATAGAACCTGAGAAAACTGCTTCTAAAGTTCGAACCCAAGTCTGAAATTAGCGTCCATAAAAATCATAATTTTTCTAAAAATACGACTTTATGGAGATTTTGTGACTGAGTTCGATTTTGATTGCGATTCTTATCACTATTACAAAATTTCAGCCAGTTTGGTCCCATAGAACCTGAGAAAACTGCTTCCAAATTTCGAACCCAAGTCTGAAATAAGCGTCCATAAAAATAATAATTTTTCTAAAAATACAATTTTATGGAGATTTTGTGACTGATTTCGATTTGTACCATGCTTCTTATCACTTTTCCTAAATTTCAGCCAATTTGGTCCCATAGAACCTGAGAAAACTGCTTCCAAAGTTCGAACCCAAGTCTGAAATTAGCGTCCAAAAAAATTAAAAATTTTCTAAAAATACAACTTTATGGAGATTTTGTGACTGAATTCAATTTGGTTAGCGATTCTTATCAATATTAGAAAATTTCAGCCAGTTTGGTCCCATAGAACCTGAGAAAACTGCTTCCCAAGTTTGAACCCAAGGCTGAAATTAGGCTCCATAAAAAAGATGGTTTTTCTTATAATTAAACTTTATGCAGATTTTGTGACTGAGTTCGATTTGGTTAACGATTCTTATCACTATTCCAATATTTCAGCCCGTTTGGTCCCATAAAACCTGAGAAAACTGCTTTCAAAGTTCGAACCCAAGTCTGAAATGTGCGTCCATAAAAATCATAATTTTTCTAAAAATACAACTTTATGGAGATTTGTAACTGATTTCGATTTGTCCCATGCTTCTTATCAATTTTCCTTAATTTCAGCCAATTTAGTCCCATACGACCTGAGAAAACTGCTTCCAAAGTCGGATCCCATGGCTGGAAAAGCTCCATAAAAATGATGGTTTTTCTAAAAAGAGAACTTTATGGAGATTTTGTGACTGAATTCGATTTGGATAGCGATTCTTATCACTATTTCAAAATTTCTGCCAGTTTGGTTGCATAGAACCTGAGAAGACTGCTTCTAAAGTTCGTACCCAAGTCTCAAATTAGCCTCCATAAAAAAGATGGGTTTTCTTAAAATTAAACTTTATGAAGATTTTGTGACTGAGTTCGATTTGGTTAACGATTCTTATCACTATTCCATTATTTCAGCCAGTTTGGTCGCATAGAACCTGAGAAAACTGCTTCTAAATTTCGAACCCAAGTCTGAAATTAGCGTCCATAAAAATCATAATTTTTCTAAAAATACGACTTTATGGAGATTTTGTGACTGAGTTCGATTTTGATTGCGATTCTTATCACTATTACAAAATTTCAGCCAGTTTGGTCCCATAGAACCTGAGAAAACTGCTTCCAAATTTCGAACCCAAGTCTGAAATAAGCGTCCATAAAAATCATAATTTTTCTAAAAATACAACTTTATGGAGATTTTGTGACTGAGTTCGATTTGGATAACGATTCTTATCACTATTCCAATATTTCAGCCAGTTTGGTCCCATAGAACCTGAAAAAACTGCTTCTAAAGTTCGAACCCAAGTCTGAAATTAGCGTCCATAAAAATCATGATTTTTCTAAAAATACAACTTTATGGAGATTTTGTAACTGAGTTCGATTTGGATATCGATTATTATTATTATTATTAATTAATTGCCGGAAACCCGGGCGTTTATTGCTATTACGATTCTTATCACTATTCAAAAATTTCAGCCATTTTGGTCGCATAGAACCTGAGAAAACTGCTTCTAAAGTTCGAACCCAAGTCTGAAATTATCGTCAGTAAAAATCTTGGGTACGAACTTTAGAAGCAGTTTTGTCAGGTTCTATGGACCAAATTGGCTGAAATTTAGGAAAAAGGATAAGAAGCATGGTACAAATCGAAATCATTCACAAAATCTCCATAAAGTTGTATTTTTAGAAAAATTATGATTTTTACTGACGCTAATTTCAAACTTGGGTTCGAACTTTAGAAGCAGTTTTCCCAGGTTCTATGTGACCAAACTGGCTGAAATTTCGAAATAGTCATAAGAATCGCTAACCAAATTGAATTCAGTCACAAAATCTCCATAAAATTTTATTTTAAGAAAAATTATTATTTTGATGGACGCTAATTTCAGACTTGGGTTCGAACTTTTGAAGCAGTTTTGTCAGGTTCTATGGACCAAATTGGCTGAAATTTAGGAAAAGTTATTAGAAGCATGGTACAAATCGAAATCAGTCATAAAATCTCCATAAAAATGTATTTTTAGAAAAATTATGATTTTTAGTGACGCAAATTTCAGACTTGGGTTCGAACTTTGCAAGCAGTTTTCTCAGGTTTTAAGGGACCAAACGGGCTGAAATATTGGAATAGTGATAAGAATCGTTATCCAAATCGAACTCAGTCAAAAATTCTCATAAAGTTGTCTTTTTAGAAAAACCATCCTTTTTATGGAGCCTTATTTCAGCCTTGGGTTCGAACTTTGTAAGCAGTTTTCTCAGGTTGTATGGGACTAAATTGGCTGAAATTAAGGAAAAGTGATAAGAAGCATGGTACAAATCGAAATCAGTTACAAATCTCCATAAAGTTGTATTTTTAGAAAAATTCTGATTTTTATGGACGCTAATTTCAGACTTGGGTTCGAAATTTAGAAGCAGTTTTCTCAGGTTCTATGCGACCAAACTGGCTGAAATAATGGAATAGTGATAAGAATCGTTAACCAAATCGAACTCAGTCACAAAATCTTCATAAAGTTTAATTTTAAGAAAAACCATCTTTTTTATGGAGCCTAATTTCAGCCTTGGGTTCAAACTTGGGAAGCAGTTTTCTCAGGTTCTATGGGACCAAACTGGCTGAAATTTTCTAATATTGATAAGAATCGCTAACCAAATTGAATTCAGTCACAAAATCTCCATAAAATTTTATTTTAAGAAAAATTATTATTTTGATGGACGCTAATTTCAGACTTGGGTTCGAACTTTTGAAGCAGTTTTGTCAGGTTCTATGGACCAAATTGGCTGAAATTTAGGAAAAAGGATAAGAAGCATGGTACAAATCGAAATCATTCACAAAATCTCCATTAAGTTGTATTTTTAGAAAAATTATGATTTTCAGTGACGCAAATTTCAGACTTGGGTTCGAACTTTGCAAGCAGTTTTCTCAGGTTTTAAGGGACCAAACGGGCTGAAATATTGGAATAGTGATAAGAATCGTTATCCAAATCGAACTCAGTCACAAAATCTTCATAAAGTTAACTTTTTAGAAAAACCATCTTTTTTATGGAGCCTAATTCCAGCCTTGGGTTCCAACTTTGTAAGCAGTTTTCTCAGGTTCTATGGGACCAAATTGGCTGAAATTAAGGAAAAGTTATTAGAAGCATGGTACAAATCGAAATCAGTCATAAAATCTCCATAAAAATGTATTTTTAGAAAAATTATGATTTTTAGTGACGCAAATTTCAGACTTGGGTTCGAACTTTGCAAGCAGTTTTCTCAGGTTTTAAGGGACCAAACGGGCTGAAATATTGGAATAGTGATAAGAATCGCCATCCAAATCGAACTCAGTCAAAAAATCTTCATAAAGTTGTCTTTTTAGAAAAACCATCTTTTTTATGGAGCCTTATTTCAGCCTTGGGTTCGAACTTTGTAAGCAGTTTTCTCAGGTTGTATGGGACTAAATTGGCTGAAATTAAGGAAAAGTGATAAGAAGCATGGTACAAATCGAAATCAGTTACAAATCTCCATAAAGTTGTATTTTTAGAAAAATTATGATTTTTACTGACGCTAATTTCAAACTTGGGTTCGAACTTTAGAAGCAGTTTTCCCAGGTTCTATGTGACCAAACTGGCTGAAATTTCGAAATAGTCATAAGAATCGCTAACCAAATTGAATTCAGTCACAAAATCTCCATAAAATTTTATTTTAAGAAAAATTATTATTTTGATGGACGCTAATTTCAGACTTGGGTTCGAACTTTTGAAGCAGTTTTCTCAGGTTCTATGGACCAAATTGGCTGAAATTTAGGAAAAGTGATAAGAAGCATGGTACAAATCGAAATCATTCACAAAATCTCCATAAAGTTGTATTTTTAGAAAAATTATGATTTTTACTGACGCTAATTTCAAACTTGGGTTCGAACTTTAGAAGCAGTTTTCCCAGGTTCTATGTGACCAAACTGGCTGAAATTTCGAAATAGTCATAAGAATCGCTAACCAAATTGAATTCAGTCACAAAATCTCCATAAAATTTTATTTTAAGAAAAATTATTATTTTGATGGACGCTAATTTCAGACTTGGGTTCGAACTTTTGAAGCAGTTTTGTCAGGTTCTATGGACCAAATTGGCTGAAATTTAGGAAAAGTTATTAGAAGCATGGTACAAATCGAAATCAGTCATAAAATCTCCATAAAAATGTATTTTTAGAAAAATTATGATTTTTAGTGACGCAAATTTCAGACTTGGGTTCGAACTTTGCAAGCAGTTTTCTCAGGTTTTAAGGGACCAAACGGGCTGAAATATTGGAATAGTGATAAGAATCGTTATCCAAATCGAACTCAGTCAAAAATTCTCATAAAGTTGTCTTTTTAGAAAAACCATCCTTTTTATGGAGCCTTATTTCAGCCTTGGGTTCGAACTTTGTAAGCAGTTTTCTCAGGTGGTATGGGACAAAATTGGCTGAAATTAAGGAAAAGTGATAAGAAGCATGGTACAAATCGAAATCAGTTACAAATCTCCATAAAGTTGTATTTTTAGAAAAATTATGATTTTTATGGACGCCAATTTCAGACTTGGGTTCGAAATTTAGAAGCAGTTTTCTCAGGTTCTATGCGACCAAACTGGCTGAAATAATGGAATAGTGATAAGAATCGTTAACCAAATCGAACTCAGTCACAAAATCTTCATAAAGTTTAATTTTAAGAAAAACCATCTTTTTTATGGAGCCTAATTTCAGCCTTGGGTTCAAACTTGGGAAGCAGTTTTCTCAGGTTCTATGGGACCAAACTGGCTGAAATTTTCTAATATTGATAAGAATCGCTAACCAAATTGAATTCAGTCACAAAATCTCCATAAAATTTTATTTTAAGAAAAATTATTATTTTGATGGACGCTAATTTCAGACTTGGGTTCGAACTTTTGAAGCAGTTTTGTCAGGTTCTATGGACCAAATTGGCTGAAATTTAGGAAAAAGGATAAGAAGCATGGTACAAATCGAAATCATTCACAAAATCTCCATAAAGTTGTATTTTTAGAAAAATTATGATTTTCAGTGACGCAAATTTCAGACTTGGGTTCGAACTTTGCAAGCAGTTTTCTCAGGTTTTAAGGGACCAAACGGGCTGAAATATTGGAATAGTGATAAGAATCGCCATCCAAATCGAACTCAGTCAAAAAATCTTCATAAAGTTGTCTTTTTAAAAAACCATCTTTTTTATGGAGCCTTATTTCAGCCTTGGGTTCGAACTTTGTAAGCAGTTTTCTCAGGTTGTATGGGACTAAATTGGCTGAAATTAAGGAAAAGTTATTAGAAGCATGGTACAAATCGAAATCATTCACAAAATCTCCATAAAGTTGTATTTTTAGAAAAATTATGATTTTTACTGACGCTAATTTCAAACTTGGGTTCGAACTTTAGAAGCAGTTTTCCCAGGTTCTATGTGACCAAACTGGCTGAAATTTCGAAATAGTCATAAGAATCGCTAACCAAATTGAATTCAGTCACAAAATCTCCATAAAATTTTATTTTAAGAAAAATTATTATTTTGATGGACGCTAATTTCAGACTTGGGTTCGAACTTTTGAAGCAGTTTTCTCAGGTTCTATGGACCAAATTGGCTGAAATTTAGGAAAAGTTATTAGAAGCATGGTACAAATCGAAATCAGTCATAAAATCTCCATAAAAATGTATTTTTAGAAAAATTATGATTTTTAGTGACGCAAATTTCAGACTTGGGTTCGAACTTTGCAAGCAGTTTTCTCAGGTTTTAAGGGACCAAACGGGCTGAAATATTGGAATAGTGATAAGAATCGTTATCCAAATCGAACTCAGTCAAAAATTCTCATAAAGTTGTCTTTTTAGAAAAACCATCCTTTTTATGGAGCCTTATTTCAGCCTTGGGTTCGAACTTTGTAAGCAGTTTTCTCAGGTTGTATGGGACTAAATTGGCTGAAATTAAGGAAAAGTGATAAGAAGCATGGTACAAATCGAAATCAGTTACAAATCTCCATAAAGTTGTATTTTTAGAAAAATTATGATTTTTATGGACGCTAATTTCAGACTTGGGTTCGAAATTTAGAAGCAGTTTTCTCAGGTTCTATGCGACCAAACTGGCTGAAATAATGGAATAGTGATAAGAATCGTTAACCAAATCGAACTCAGTCACAAAATCTTCATAAAGTTTAATTTTAAGAAAAACCATCTTTTTTATGGAGCCTAATTTCAGCCTTGGGTTCAAACTTGGGAAGCAGTTTTCTCAGGTTCTATGGGACCAAACTGGCTGAAATTTTCTAATATTGATAAGAATCGCTAACCAAATTGAATTCAGTCACAAAATCTCCATAAAATTTTATTTTAAGAAAAATTATTATTTTGATGGACGCTAATTTCAGACTTGGGTTCGAACTTTTGAAGCAGTTTTGTCAGGTTCTATGGACCAAATTGGCTGAAATTTAGGAAAAGTTATTAGAAGCATGGTACAAATCGAAATCAGTCATAAAATCTCCATAAAAATGTATTTTTAGAAAAATTATGATTTTTAGTGACGCAAATTTCAGACTTGGGTTCGAACTTTGCAAGCAGTTTTCTCAGGTTTTAAGGGACCAAACGGGCTGAAATATTGGAATAGTGATAAGAATCGTTATCCAAATCGAACTCAGTCAAAAATTCTCATAAAGTTGTCTTTTTAGAAAAACCATCCTTTTTATGGAGCCTTATTTCAGCCTTGGGTTCGAACTTTGTAAGCAGTTTTCTCAGGTTGTATGGGACTAAATTGGCTGAAATTAAGGAAAAGTGATAAGAAGCATGGTACAAATCGAAATCAGTTACAAATCTCCATATAGTTGTATTTTTAGAAAAATTATGATTTTTATGGACGCTAATTTCAGACTTGGGTTCGAAATTTAGAAGCAGTTTTCTCAGGTTCTATGCGACCAAACTGGCTGAAATAATGGAATAGTGATAAGAATCGTTAACCAAATCGAACTCAGTCACAAAATCTTCATAAAGTTTAATTTTAAGAAAAACCATCTTTTTTATGGAGCCTAATTTCAGCCTTGGGTTCAAACTTGGGAAGCAGTTTTCTCAGGTTCTATGGGACCAAACTGGCTGAAATTTTCTAATATTGATAAGAATCGCTAACCAAATTGAATTCAGTCACAAAATCTCCATAAAATTTTATTTTAAGAAAAATTATTATTTTGATGGACGCTAATTTCAGACTTGGGTTCGAACTTTTGAAGCAGTTTTGTCAGGTTCTATGGACCAAATTGGCTGAAATTTAGGAAAAAGGATAAGAAGCATGGTACAAATCGAAATCATTCACAAAATCTCCATAAAGTTGTATTTTTAGAAAAATTATGATTTTCAGTGACGCAAATTTCAGACTTGGGTTCGAACTTTGCAAGCAGTTTTCTCAGGTTTTAAGGGACCAAACGGGCTGAAATATTGGAATAGTGATAAGAATCGTTATCCAAATCGAAATCAGTCACAAAATCTTCATAAAGTTAACTTTTTAGAAAAACCATCTTTTTTATGGAGCCTAATTCCAGCCTTGGGTTCCAACTTTGTAAGCAGTTTTCTCAGGTTCTATGGGACCAAATTGGCAGAAATTAAGGAAAAGTTATTAGAAGCATGGTACAAATCGAAATCAGTCATAAAATCTCCATAAAAATGTATTTTTAGAAAAATTATGATTTTTAGTGACGCAAATTTCAGACTTGGGTTCGAACTTTGCAAGCAGTTTTCTCAGGTTTTAAGGGACCAAACGGGCTGAAATATTGGAATAGTGATAAGAATCGCCATCCAAATCGAACTCAGTCAAAAAATCTTCATAAAGTTGTCTTTTTAGAAAAACCATCTTTTTTATGGAGCCTTATTTCAGCCTTGGGTTCGAACTTTGTAAGCAGTTTTCTCAGGTTGTATGGGACTAAATTGGCTGAAATTAAGGAAAAGTGATAAGAAGCATGGTACAAATCGAAATCAGTTACAAATCTCCATAAAGTTGTATTTTTAGAAAAATTATGATTTTTACTGACGCTAATTTCAAACTTGGGTTCGAACTTTAGAAGCAGTTTTCCCAGGTTCTATGTGACCAAACTGGCTGAAATTTCGAAATAGTCATAAGAATCGCTAACCAAATTGAATTCAGTCACAAAATCTCCATAAAATTTTATTTTAAGAAAAATTATTATTTTGATGGACGCTAATTTCAGACTTGGGTTCGAACTTTTGAAGCAGTTTTCTCAGGTTCTATGGACCAAATTGGCTGAAATTTAGGAAAAGTGATAAGAAGCATGGTACAAATCGAAATCATTCACAAAATCTCCATAAAGTTGTATTTTTAGAAAAATTATGATTTTTACTGACGCTAATTTCAAACTTGGGTTCGAACTTTAGAAGCAGTTTTCCCAGGTTCTATGTGACCAAACTGGCTGAAATTTCGAAATAGTCATAAGAATCGCTAACCAAATTGAATTCAGTCACAAAATCTCCATAAAATTTTATTTTAAGAAAAATTATTATTTTGATGGACGCTAATTTCAGACTTGGGTTCGAACTTTTGAAGCAGTTTTGTCAGGTTCTATGGACCAAATTGGCTGAAATTTAGGAAAAGTTATTAGAAGCATGGTACAAATCGAAATCAGTCATAAAATCTCCATAAAAATGTATTTTTAGAAAAATTATGATTTTTAGTGACGCAAATTTCAGACTTGGGTTCGAACTTTGCAAGCAGTTTTCTCAGGTTTTAAGGGACCAAACGGGCTGAAATATTGGAATAGTGATAAGAATCGTTATCCAAATCGAACTCAGTCAAAAATTCTCATAAAGTTGTCTTTTTAGAAAAACCATCCTTTTTATGGAGCCTTATTTCAGCCTTGGGTTCGAACTTTGTAAGCAGTTTTCTCAGGTTGTATGGGACTAAATTGGCTGAAATTAAGGAAAAGCGATAAGAAGCATGGTACAAATCGAAATCAGTTACAAATCTCCATAAAGTTGTATTTTTAGAAAAATTATGATTTTTATGGACGCTAATTTCAGACTTGGGTTCGAAATTTAGAAGCAGTTTTCTCAGGTTCTATGCGACCAAACTGGCTGAAATAATGGAATAGTGATAAGAATCGTTAACCAAATCGAACTCAGTCACAAAATCTTCATAAAGTTTAATTTTAAGAAAAACCATCTTTTTTATGGAGCCTAATTTCAGCCTTGGGTTCAAACTTGGGAAGCAGTTTTCTCAGGTTCTATGGGACCAAACTGGCTGAAATTTTCTAATATTGATAAGAATCGCTAACCAAATTGAATTCAGTCACAAAATCTCCATAAAATTTTATTTTAAGAAAAATTATTATTTTGATGGACGCTAATTTCAGACTTGGGTTCGAACTTTTGAAGCAGTTTTGTCAGGTTCTATGGACCAAATTGGCTGAAATTTAGGAAAAAGGATAAGAAGCATGGTACAAATCGAAATCATTCACAAAATCTCCATAAAGTTGTATTTTTAGAAAAATTATGATTTTCAGTGACGCAAATTTCAGACTTGGGTTCGAACTTTGCAAGCAGTTTTCTCAGGTTTTAAGGGACCAAACGGGCTGAAATATTGGAATAGTGATAAGAATCGTTATCCAAATCGAACTCAGTCACAAAATCTTCATAAAGTTAACTTTTTAGAAAAACCATCTTTTTTATGGAGCCTAATTCCAGCCTTGGGTTCCAACTTTGTAAGCAGTTTTCTCAGGTTCTATGGGACCAAATTGGCTGAAATTAAGGAAAAGTTATTAGAAGCATGGTACAAATCGAAATCAGTCATAAAATCTCCATAAAAATGTATTTTTAGAAAAATTATGATTTTTAGTGACGCAAATTTCAGACTTGGGTTCGAACTTTGCAAGCAGTTTTCTCAGGTTTTAAGGGACCAAACGGGCTGAAATATTGGAATAGTGATAAGAATCGTTAACCAAATCGAACTCAGTCACAAAATCTTCGAACTTGGGAAGCAGTTTTCTCAGGTTCTATGGGACCAAACTGGCTGAAATTTTCTAATATTGATAAGAATCGCTAACCAAATTGAATTCAGTCACAAAATCTCCATAAAGTTGTATTTTTAGAAAATTTTTAATTTTTTTGGACGCTAATTTCAGACTTGGGTTCGAACTTTGGAAGCAGTTTTCTCAGGTTCTATGGGACCAAATTGGCTGAAATTTAGGAAAAGTGATAAGAAGCATGGTACAAATCGAAATCAGTCACAAAATCTCCATAAAATTGTATTTTTAGAAAAATCATGATTTTTACTGACTCTAATTTCAGACTTGGGTTCGAACTTTAGAAGCAGTTTTCTCAGGTTCTATGCGACCAAAATGGCTGAATTTTTTGAATAGTGATAAGAATCGATATCCAAATCGAACTCAGTTACAAAATCTCCATAAAGTTGTATTTTTAGAAAAATCATGATTTTTATGGACGCTAATTTCAGACTTGGGTTCGAACTTTAGAAGCAGTTTTTTCAGGTTCTATGGGACCAAACTGGCTGAAATATTGGAATAGTGATAAGAATCGTTATCCAAATCGAACTCAGTCACAAAATCTCCATAAAGTTGTATTTTTAGAAAAACCATCTTTTTTATGGAGGCTAATTGGAGACTTTCCATTTTGGCAGTGAGTATTAATTAAAACCGCACATAAGGTTCCCATGGAAGAAGTGCTCACTTCTAAAAGATTTAAGGCGGGTTGTTTCAGAGAAATTCAAATGTAACTTTGTCATCAAATGCCATTTTGTTTTTTTGACAGTTGAAAGATCATGTCCAAATGGACAAAGTTAAATTGAATCAATTGCCAAATGGACAAAGTTCAATTGTATCAATGTCCAAATGGACAAAGTTCAATTGCATCAATGTCCAAATGGACAAAGTTCCAATGAATGAATGTCCAAATGGACAAAATTCAATTGAATCAATGTCCAAATGGACAAAGTTCAATTGTATCAATGTCCAAATCGACAAAGTTCCAATGTTCAATTGTATCAATGTCCAAATGGACAAAGTTCAATTGTATCAATGTCCAAATGGACATATCAATTTGGACATTGATACAATTGAAATTTGCTCATTTGGACATTGAAACAATTGAACTTTGTCCATTTGGACATTGATGCAATTGAACTTTGTCCATTTAGACCTTCATTAATTGGAACTTTGTCCATTTAGACCTTCATTAATTGGAACTTTGTCCATTTGGACATTGATACAATTGAACTTTGTCCATTTGGACATTGATACAATTGAACTTTGTCCATTTGGACATTGATACAATTGAACTTTGTCCATTTGGACATTGATACAATTAAACTTTGTCGATTTGGACACTGATACAATTGAACTTTGTCCATTTGGACATTCATCCATTGGAACTTTGTCCATTTGGACATTGATACAATTGAACTTTGTCCATTTGGACATTGATACAATTGAACTTTGTCCATTTGGACATTGATACAATTGAACTTTGTCCATTTGGACATTGATTTAATTGAACTTTGTCCATTTAGACCTTCATTCATTGGAACTTTGTCCATTTGGACATTGAAACAATTGAACTTTGTCCATTTGGACATTGATACAATTGAACTTTGTCCATTTAGACCTTCATTCATTGGAACTTTGTCCATTTGGACATTGATACAATTGAACTTTGTCCATTTGGACATTGATACAATTGAATTTCGTCCATTTGGACATTCATTCATTGGAACTTTGTCCATTTGGACATTAATACAATTGAACTTTGTCCATTTGGACATTGATACAATTGAACTTTGTCGATTTGGACATTGATACAATTGAATTTTGTCCATTTGGACATTCATTCATTGGAACTTTGTCCATTTGGACATTGATACAATTGAATTTTGTCCAAAATTTGACAATGGACAAAGTTTCAATGGATGAATGTCCAAATGGACAAAGTTCCAATGAATGAATGTCCAAATGGTCAAAGTTCCAATGAATGAATGTCCAAATGGACAAAATTCAATTGTATCAATGTCCAAATGGACAAAGTTCAATTGTATCAATGTCCAAATGGACAAAATTCAATTGTATCAATGTCCAAATGGACAAAGTTCAATTGTATCAATGTCCAAATGGACAAAGTTCAATTGTATCAATGTCCAAATGGACAAAGTTCCAATTAATGAAGGTCTAAATGGACAAAGTTCAATTGCATCAATGTCCAAATGGACAAAGTTCAATTGTTTCAATGTCCAAATGAGCAAATTTCAATTGTATCAATGTCCAAATTGATACAATTGAATTTTGTCAAAGTTTTGTCAAAGTTCCAATGAATGAATGTCCAAATGGACAAAATTCAATTGTATCAATGTCCAAAGGGACAAAGTTCAATTTTATCAATGTCCAAATGGACAAAGTTCATTTGTATCAATGTCCAAATGGACAAAGTTCAATTGTATCAATGTCCAAATGGACAAAATTCAATTGTATCAATGTCCAAATGGACAAAGTTCAATTGTATCAATGTCCAAATGGACAAAGTTCCAATGGATGAATGTCCAAATGGACAAAGTTCAATTGTATCAATGTCCAAATGGACAAAGTTCAATTGTATCAATGTCCAAATGGACAAATTTCAATTGTATCAATGTCCAAATGGACAAAGTTCATTTGTATCAATGTCCAAATGGACAAAGTTCCAATGGATGAATGTCCAAATGGACAAAATTCAATTGTATCAATGTCCAAATGGACAAAGTTCAATTATATCAATGTCCAAATGGACAAAATTCAATTGAATCAATGTCCAAATGGACAAAGTTCAATTGTATCAATGTCCAAATGGACAAAGTTCAATTGTATCAATGTCCAAATGGACAAAGTTCAATTGTATCAATGTCCAAATGGACAAAGTTCCAATGAATGAAGGTCTCAATGGACAAAGTTCAATTGTATCAATGTCCAAATGGACAAAGTTCAATTATATCAATGTCCAAATGGACAAAATTCAATTATATCAATGTCCAAATGGACAAATTTCAATTGTATCAATGTCCAAATGGACAAAGTTCAATTGTATCAATGTCCAAATGGACAAAGTTCAAATGGATCAATAACCGAATGGATAAAGTTCAAATGGATGAATGTCCAAATGGACAAAGTTCAATTGTATCAATGTCCAAATGGACAAAGTTCAATTGTATCAATGTCCAAATGGACAAAGTTCAATTGTATCAATGTCCAAATGGACAAAGTTCCAATGGATGAATGTCCAAATGGACAAAAATCAATTGTATCAATGTCCAAATCGACAAAGTTTAATTGTATCAATGTCCAAATGGACAAAGTTCAATTGTATCAATGTCCAAATGGACAAAGTTCAATTGTATCAATGTCCAAATGGACAAAGTTCAATTGTATCAATGTCCAAATGGACAAAGTTCAATTGTATCAATGTCCAAATGGACAAAGTTCCAATTAATGAAGGTCTAAATGGACAAAGTTCAATTGCATCAATGTCCAAATGGACAAAGTTCAAATGGATCAATAACCGAATGGATAAAGTTCAAATGGATGAATGTCCAAATGGACAAAGTTCAATTGTATCAATGTCCAAATGGACAAAGTTCAATTGTATCAATGTCCAAATGGACAAAGTTCAATTGTATCAATGTCCAAATGGACAAAGTTCCAATGGATGAATGTCCAAATGGACAAAAATCAATTGTATCAATGTCCAAATCGACAAAGTTTAATTGTATCAATGTCCAAATGGACAAAGTTCAATTGTATCAATGTCCAAATGGACAAAGTTCAATTGTATCAATGTCCAAATGGACAAAGTTCAATTGTATCAATGTCCAAATGGACAAAGTTCAATTGTATCAATGTCCAAATGGACAAAGTTCCAATTAATGAAGGTCTAAATGGACAAAGTTCAATTGCATCAATGTCCAAATGGACAAAGTTCAATTGTTTCAATGTCCAAATGGACAAATTTCAATTGTATCAATGTCCAAATTGATACAATTGAATTTTGTCAAAGTTGTCCATTGTCAAGTGACAAATGTCAAGTGACAAATTTGACAAGTTTTGTCAAATTTTGGACAAAATTCAATTGTATCAATGTCCAAATGGACAAAGTTCCAATGAATGAATGTCCAAATGGACAAAATTCAATTGTATCAATGTCCAAATCGACAAAGTTCAATTGTATCAATGTCCAAATGGACAAAGTTCAATTGTATTAATGTCCAAATGGACAAAGTTCCAATGAATGAATGTCCAAATGGACAAAATTCAATTGTATCAATGTCCAAATGGACAAAGTTCAATTGTATCAATGTCCAAATGGACAAAGTTCCAATGAATGAAGGTCTAAATGGACAAAATTCAATTGTATCAATGTCCAAATGGACAAAGTTCAATTGTTTCAATGTCCAAATGGACAAAGTTCCAATGAATGAAGGTCTAAATGGACAAAGTTCAATTAAATCAATGTCCAAATGGACAAAGTTCAATTGTATCAATGTCCAAATGGACAAAGTTCAATTGTATCAATGTCCAAATGGACATATTGATACAATTGAATTTTGTCCATTTGGACATTGATACAATTGAACTTTGTCCATTTAGACATTGATACAATTGAATTTTGTCCATTTGGACATTCATTCATTGGAACTTTGTCCATTTGGACATTAATACAATTGAACTTTGTCCATTTGGACATTGATACAATTGAACTTTGTCGATTTGGACATTGATACAATTGAATTTTGTCCATTTGGACATTCATTCATTGGAACTTTGTCCATTTGGACATTGATACAATTGAATTTTGTCCAAAATTTGACAAAACTTTGACAAAATTCAATTGTATCAATTTGGACATTGATACAATTGAAATTTGCTCATTTGGACATTGAAACAATTGAACTTTGTCCATTTGGACATTGATGCAATTGAACTTTGTCCATTTAGACCTTCATTAATTGGAACTTTGTCCATTTGGACATTGATACAATTGAACTTTGTCCATTTGGACATTGATACAATTGAACTTTGTCCATTTGGACATTGATACAATTGAACTTTGTCCATTTGGACATTGATACAATTGAACTTTGTCCATTTGGACATTGATACAATTAAACTTTGTCGATTTGGACACTGATACAATTGAACTTTGTCCATTTGGACATTCATCCATTGGAACTTTGTCCATTTGGACATTGATACAATTGAACTTTGTCCATTTGGACATTGATACAATTGAACTTTGTCCATTTAGACCTTCATTCATTGGAACTTTGTCCATTTGGACATTGATACAATTGAACTTTGTCCATTTGGACATTGATACAATTGAACTTTGTCTATTTGGACATTGATACAATTGAATTTTGTCCATTTGGACATTGATACAATTGAACTTTGTCCATTTGGACATTGATACAATTGAATTTTGTCCATTTGGACATTGATATAATTGAACTTTGTCCATTTGGACATTGATACAATTGAATTTTGTCCTTTGGACATTGATACAATTGAACTTTGTCCATTTGGACATTGATTAAATTGATTTTTGTCCATTTGGACATTGATACAATTGAAATTTGTCCATTTGGACATTGATACAATTGAATTTTGTCCATTTGGACATTGATATAATTGAACTTTGTCCATTTGGACATTGATTAAATTGATTTTTGTCCATTTGGACATTGATACAATTGAACTTTGTCCATTTGGACATTGATACAATTGAACTTTGTCCATTTGGACATTGATACAATTGAACTTTGTCCATTTAGACCTTCATTCATTGGAACTTTGTCCATTTAGACCTTCATTCATTGGAACTTTGTCCATTTGGACATTGATACAATTGAACTTTGTCCATTTGGACATTGATATAATTGAACTTTGTCCATTTGGACATTGATTAAATTGATTTTTGTCCATTTGGACATTGATACAATTGAACTTTGTCCATTTGGACATTGATACAATTGAACTTTGTCCATTTGGACATTGATATAATTGAACTTTGTCCATTTGGACATTGATACAATTGAACTTTGTCCATTTAGACCTTCATTCATTGGAACTTTGTCCATTTGGACATTGATACAATTGAACTTTGTCCATTTGGACATTGATACAATTGAACTTTGTCCATTTGGACATTGATACAATTGAACTTTGTCCATTTGGACATTGATTCAATTGAATTTTGTCCATTTGGACATTCATCCATTGGAACTTTGTCCATTTGGACATTGATACAAATGAACTTTGTCCATTTGGACATTGATACAATTGAAATTTGTCCATTTGGACATTGATACAATTGAACTTTGTCCATTTGGACATTGATACAATTGAACTTTGTCCATTTGGACATTCATCCATTGGAACTTTGTCCATTTGGACATTGATACAATTGAACTTTGTCCATTTGGACATTGATACAATTGAATTTTGTCCATTTGGACATTGATACAATTGAACTTTGTCTATTTGGACATTGATACAATTGAATTTTGTCCATTTGGACATTGATACAATTGAACTTTGTCCATTTGGACATTGATACAATTGAATTTTGTCCATTTGGACATTGATATAATTGAACTTTGTCCATTTGGACATTGATACAATTGAATTTTGTCCTTTGGACATTGATACAATTGAACTTTGTCCATTTGGACATTGATTAAATTGATTTTTGTCCATTTGGACATTGATACAATTGAATTTTGTCCATTTGGACATTGATATAATTGAACTTTGTCCATTTGGACATTGAAACAATTGAACTTTGTCCATTTAGACCTTCATTCATTGGAACTTTGTCCATTTGGACATTGATACAATTGAACTTTGTCCATTTGGACATTGATACAATTGAACTTTGTCTATTTGGACATTGATACAATTGAATTTTGTCCATTTGGACATTGATACAATTGAACTTTGTCCATTTGGACATTGATACAATTGAATTTTGTCCATTTGGACATTGATATAATTGAACTTTGTCCATTTGGACATTGATACAATTGAATTTTGTCCTTTGGACATTGATACAATTGAACTTTGTCCATTTGGACATTGATTAAATTGATTTTTGTCCATTTGGACATTGATACAATTGAAATTTGTCCATTTGGACATTGATACAATTGAATTTTGTCCATTTGGACATTGATATAATTGAACTTTGTCCATTTGGACATTGATAAAATTGATTTTTGTCCATTTGGACATTGATACAATTGAACTTTGTCCATTTGGACATTGATACAATTGAACTTTGTCCATTTGGACATTGATACAATTGAACTTTGTCCATTTGGACATTGATACAATTGAATTTTGTCCATTTGGACATTGATACAATTGAACTTTGTCCAGTTGGACATTGATACAATTGAATTTTGTCCATTTGGACATTGATATAATTGAACTTTGTCCATTTGGACATTGATACAATTGAATTTTGTCCATTAAGACCTTCATTCATTGGAACTTTGTCCATTTGGACATTGATACAATTGAACTTTGTCCATTTGGACATTGATACAATTGAATTTTGTCCATTTGGTCATTGATATAATTGAACTTTGTCCATTTGGACATTGATACAATTGAATTTTGTCCATTTGGACATTGATATAATTGAATTTTGTCCATTTGGACATTGATATAATTGAACTTTGTCCATTTGGACATTGAAACAATTGAACTTTGTCCATTTAGACCTTCATTCATTGGAACTTTGTCCATTTGGACATTGATACAATTGAACTTTGTCCATTTGGACATTGATACAATTGAATTTTGTCTATTTGGACATTGATACAATTGAATTTTGTCCATTTGGACATTGATACAATTGAACTTTGTCCATTTAAACCTTCATTCATTGGAACTTTGTCCATTTGGACATTGATACAATTGAACTTTGTCCATTTGGACATTGATACAATTGAATTTTGTCCATTTGGACATTGATACAATTGAATTTTGTCCATTTGGACATTGATATAATTGAACTTTGTCCATTTGGACATTGATACAATTGAATTTTGTCCATTTGGACATTGATACAATTGAACTTTGTCCAGTTGGACATTGATACAATTGAATTTTGTCCATTTGGACATTGATATAATTGAACTTTGTCCATTTGGACATTGATACAATTGAATTTTGTCCATTAAGACCTTCATTCATTGGAACTTTGTCCATTTGGACATTGATACAATTGAACTTTGTCCATTTGGACATTGATACAATTGAACTTTGTCCATTTGGACATTGATACAATTGAACTTTGTCCATTTGGACATTGATACAATTGAACTTTGTCCATTTGGACATTGATACAATTGAACTTTGTCCATTTAAACCTTCATTCATTGGAACTTTGTCCATTTGGACATTGATACAATTGAATTTTGTCCATTTGGACATTCATTCATTGGAACTTTGACCATTTGGACATTCATTCATTAGAACTTTGTCCATTTGGACATTCATCCATTGAAACTTTGTCCATTTGGACTTTGATCCAATTGAACTTTGTCCATTTGGACATTGATACAATTGAATTTTGTCCATTTGGACATTGATACAATTGAATTTTGTCCATTTGGACATTGATACAATTGAACTTTGTCCATTTGGAGATTGATTTAATTGAACTTTGTCCATTTGGACATTGATACAATTGAACTTTGTCCATTTGGACATTGATACAATTGAACTTTGTCCGTTTGGACATTGATACAATTGAACTTTGTCCATTTAGACCTTCATTCATTGGAACTTTGTCCATTTGGACATTGATACAATTGAACTTTTTCCATTTGGACATTGATACAATTGAACTTTGTCCATTTGGACATTGATACAATTGAACTTTGTCCATTTGGACATTGATACAATTGAACTTTGTCCATTTAGACCTTCATTCATTGGACTTTTGTCCATTTGGACATTGATACAATTGAACTTTGTCCATTTGGACATTGATACAATTGAATTTTGTCCATTTGGACATTGATACAATTGAACTTTGTCCATTTGGACATTGATACAATTGAATTTTGTCCATTTTGACATTGATATAATTGAACTTTGTCCATTTGGACATTGATACAATTGAATTTTGTCCATTTAGACCTTCATTCATTGGAACTTTGTCCATTTGGACATTGATACAATTGAACTTTGTCCATTTAGACCTTCATTCATTGGAACTTTGTCCATTTGGACATTGATACAATTGAATTTTGTCCATTTGGACATTGATACAATTGAACTTTGTCCATTTGGACATTGATTTAATTGAACTTTGTCCATTTGGACATTAATACAATTGAACTTTGTCCATTTGGACATTGATACAATTGAACTTTGTCCATTTGGACATTGATACAATTGAACTTTGTCCATTTAGACCTTCATTCATTGGAACTTTGTCCATTTGGACATTGATACAATTGAACTTTGTCCATTTGGACATTGATACAATTGAACTTTGTCCATTTGGACATTGATACAATTGAACTTTGTCCATTTGGACATTGATACAATTGAACTTTGTCCATTTGGACATTGATACAATTGAACTTTGTCCATTTAAACCTTCATTCATTGGAACTTTGTCCATTTGGACATTGATACAATTGAACTTTGTCCATTTGGACATTGATACAATTGAATTTTGTCCATTTGGACATTCATTCATTGGAACTTTGACCATTTGGACATTCATTCATTAGAACTTTGTCCATTTGGACATTCATCCATTGAAACTTTGTTCATTTGGACTTTGATCCAATTGAACTTTGTCCATTTGGACATTGATACAATTGAATTTTGTCCATTTGGACATTGATACAATTGAATTTTGTCCATTTGGACATTGATACAATTGAACTTTGTCCATTTGGAGATTGATTTAATTGAACTTTGTCCATTTGGACATTGATACAATTGAACTTTGTCCATTTGGACATTGATACAATTGAACTTTGTCCGTTTGGACATTGATACAATTGAACTTTGTCCATTTAGACCTTCATTCATTGGAACTTTGTCCATTTGGACATTGATACAATTGAACTTTTTCCATTTGGACATTGATACAATTGAACTTTGTCCATTTGGACATTGATACAATTGAACTTTGTCCATTTGGACATTGATACAATTGAACTTTGTCCATTTAGACCTTCATTCATTGGAACTTTGTCCATTTGGACATTGATACAATTGAACTTTGTCCATTTGGACATTGATACAATTGAATTTTGTCCATTTGGACATTGATACAATTGAACTTTGTCCATTTGGACATTGATACAATTGAATTTTGTCCATTTTGACATTGATATAATTGAACTTTGTCCATTTGGACATTGATACAATTGAATTTTGTCCATTTAGACCTTCATTCATTGGAACTTTGTCCATTTGGACATTGATACAATTGAACTTTGTCCATTTAGACCTTCATTCATTGGAACTTTGTCCATTTGGACATTGATACAATTGAACTTTGTCCATTTAGACCTTCATTCATTGGAACTTTGTCCATTTGATTCATCTTATCGTTTAATAAGAAAGTCATGGTCAATCGTGTCAAATGCAGCACTCATGTCCAAGACTGAAAGAAGTGCCAGTTTACCCGACTCAATGGCAGTAGTTATGTCCGACAAAACACGTAGTAACCCGGTTTCTGTGGAGTGGAACCGTCTATATGCAGATTGGTATTTAGTTAATAATTCATTTGAATTTAAGTGACATATGACCTGTGAGGCAGCGATTTTTTCTAATATTTTTGATATAAAAGGCAGATTTGAAACGGGTCGGTAATTTGAAAGATCTTCAGCGTCCAGTTGTGGTTTTTTTAATAATGGAGTTACGATTAGCTGATTTAAGGGATTTTGGAAAGTCACCCGTGCTAAGTGACTTATTGAAAAGATGAACTAAAAAGGGAGCAATTTCATTGCAACACTTTTTCAGTAGCCACGTTGGAATAGGGTCGAGCGAACACTGCTTGTTCGGTGAAGTAAGAATTAATTTCCTTACTTCTTCTAGGGATGTAGGTTTGAAGGCAGAAAGGTTTTCTCTATTGCATTTAGTAAAATACGGTGGTGGAGCGTAGGTTGTTAGGGCTCGTATTGACTCAATTTTGTCAAGGAAAAACTTGGAGAAGATTTCCGGAGCTATGTCGATTGTATTTGGTGCATGGACATCAGCAATGACTGTCTTAACCGAGTTCCAAAGACTACGTGGATTTTGACGCTCTGAAGTGATCCTATTTGTCCAATATTCAGACCTTTTTGAACGGATTAAGATCATGTACTCTTTTTGAGCCTGTATCCAATCGTTCCGTGATGTAACCCCCGAGTGTCTGTAGGACCTCTCCAATTTACGCATCAATCTCTTCTGGCTCCGACATTCTTCGTCAAACCAGGCATCAGATTTTCGTAGACGCCGAGTTTTTGTAGAAATTGGAGCATATGTATTTAAAAGGGTTGAAAGGATGGTGTTATTAATCTGCTGCTAGTTTGGTTGGCGACTCTGTTTCCCATGCGCCATGTGTACAGAGCGGAGAAGCTGACAGGAAGTCGTCAAAGTTAAAACCGCGCCATGCTCTTGATGTGATAGTAACGTAAGGAATTTTCGGTGGGTTAAAATCGATTTCTGCGCGAATAAGTCGATGGTCTGATAGATCTACATCCACACTATCCGCTACCAGAAACGGACCGCTTGACTTTGAGATAAAAATGTCCAAAGTTCCGCCAGCATCGTGAGTTGGGGAATTAACCCATTGACGGCATCCGAAGCAGTCAGGGTCCAAATAGACACTTTCACTATTAAGTCTGAGTAGTGTGGCCCGGTCATATCCGACATTGTTTACATCATAGCCCAAAGGATACCCTCATAAATCACTTACACGCACTTGAAACTGTTCACTAGTCTATCACCGTGCACATGTGGTAAGCATTTAAAACCGACGACCGATGTTTTGCCTTTCACTGTGCACTTTTTGGATAACGTGGCAGATTTGAACTAAAAATATGTAAAACTTTATATTAAAACTTGAATTAAGCCCGAAGGGGCTACAGAAAAAGTATTTTACTTTTATACACGTAAACTAAAACTTAATTCGGTTATTTTATGCTAAATTTACACCTGGAAAATTGAGGACTTCCCAGGATTTCAAAAATAAACTCGGAGCGCTTCCAAAAAGCAGCCGGCAGCCTCGAAGAGCGCCCGAGAACCCTTGAAATCTTAAAGTCACAGCCAGGCGCACTTTGGCAGGTATTGACATTCTCCAGTTTGTGTCTTCTGTAGCTGTCTCCAGTTGCCAGAAATCTTAAAGTCACAGCCAGGCGCACTTTGGCAGGTATTGACATTCTCCAGTTTGTGTCTTCTTTTGAAATGGAAGGTCCTATTTTGTTTAATAAATATTCGAAATCAGTGAATGACATTCGACAGAAGTTTCAACAGAATTCTCCAAAGGGTTCTGCTAGCAGTTCTGAAAAGTTTTGCTCCATGGTTTCCCTGTAAATATTTTAACAGATTTTTTAGTTCCGAGGCAAATAACACTGACCCATTAAACAACAATTTTGGGAGGTATTCTGTTATGAAAATAATTACTTTGATTTTATAAATAATTATTTTCGTAAGTAAAGTTAGTAATGTTTCATATTACCCCGGGTAGATTGCAGTCAGTTAATGGTAATTGACTGGCTATTAACAGTTGCACTTTTTCTCCGGGAATAGTTTAAGATTTGAACTCCAGAGGGTTATTGGTCGTTCGGGTCACTTTTTGGGAACGCGCCGACAGGGCACGGCACGTTACCGACTGGTCACCAAAATGTGGATTTTTATTAATAAAGTGATACGGATCGGTGTGCTAATTAAAGTATCATGTGATCGTTAAGTTTACAGCCGGTCGAGGAGCGACCGCGCTGATTTAATTGTTTTATCGGGAAATTCAGGTTCAGAATTCCGGTTATAATGGCGGGCGGTGATACCGTCTTTGTAACATTCATATCCACGGGATATTTAAGTCATCCGACCATGTTCGAGCTACACAGCGGAGGAATAAACGTCACATCGCATTACCGTATCTTTGTTTCCGCTTATTTGTAGAATTTGGGGATTCCACCGACCTCATGTCGAGGGTCCACGCGCACACCAGCCAGAGGGAGGAAAGAGCTACAAGACCAGACGCTGATGTCATGAGGAGGGAGATGGAGGGCTCCTCAGGCCCGGGGAGTCTCCATCCCGTTTTCCAGGAACCCGAATCGTCGCATCGAGTGATCTTAGGTACTAGATAGATAGCTCAGGTGTAGAATTGGTCCACAGGTCCACAAAACAAAAAAAAACCCACGCGAATACCTTTCTTTCCCGCACATGTACATAAAAGACAAAGCTAGTAGAAATAAATAAGTTTTTACAGAAAACCATAAAACTAAACAAGTTATAAACCAAGAAAACGAAAAGAGAAAACCAATTCGCAGATTGGTGTTGCACAACCGTTATTATTATCAATATTTACATGAGGATTGTACCTTCACTTTTATATCTCTAATATGAGATTCGCAAACACTTACTCACTTATCGAGAGACAATCTCTCTGAGACACCAGTGAGTATGGAGAACTCAAGCTCCCACTTTATTCTTTGAAGAAGAAAATAAAAACACATATATATTTTCAACAGAAAATAAATAAAATAACTACCTAAACTCTCTTTCTCTGCCTATGTTTATATAAAATAAATTTACCATTCTAAGACAAAAACTTGAAACAATAGAACTTAACAAAATAAAAAAATAAAATCCACTAAATCTCTAAGAGATCTTCACAAAATCAAATACAAAATTGATGTAAAAAAAAAATGTTCAGAGCAGGGTTTACATAACGTAATGCCAAGAATTTTAGATGAGGTTTTACAATCAGAAGATAAACCTGTCTATCGTGGTTGAATCAGGGTTTACATATTTTAAAAAATACCTATTCCTCAAAAATTTAGCTCAGGTTTTATGAAAACACAAATAAATACTTGTCTATCGAAAGTTGGTTAGATTAGGATTACTTTTTCAAAATACCTAGCATATTCTCTTCGAATGAACATTGCTTGCTCAAGAAATATGACTATGGAAGTAACCTAGATGGCATTCTAACAAAAAATTCACTTACCACGTAAGCAAAGAGTCGAAATTTCTTGGACAAACAAAATATAATTGGTGTTCAACTATGTGCTTTAGATAATTGACACAGGTTACGAGGTGTACGAGCACAATTCAAGAGATCGACACTTGTAGTACAAAATTTACAGCATAACACTGGTACTAGCAATGAGATACTTATGCATATATTACTTATAACTAACCAAATTGTACTTATGACTAACAAAACTGTACAAAGACACACTCTTACGTAGCAGAGGTAAAGTGATAATATCCAGACGGAATTATTTAATAGGTAAGCACGCCAAGCAGTATGTACTTCCCTTTGTTTGAAACAACACAATTGAGAATTTCCTTAAGAAACTAAGACTTAAAAATATATATATTAAACTAAATATATTTAACCATAAAACTAGTACATTGAACAACTAAAATAGAAATTATATAATCTTGTGTATGAAAAATTGCTCAATTCTTTCACACACAAAAAAAAATAAGAATCCTTCTTTCCAAGTCCCCTGGAGACTCTTTGGATACTAATAAAACTTCGATACTTGACAAAAGTATAAGAAAACTCCAATGAACTTGTGAAAGAAGGGTTCAGACCAAAGGATAATGACAACCAAACTTATAACCATAATGTTGACGGAACGTACCAATGTGTGTGTGTGCGCGTGTGTGTGCGCGTGTGTGTGCGCGTGTGCGTCGCACTAATAAGCTCACAACAGTAAGAAGACGAATCGTCTCATTTAAAATGAAAATTACTCAAAACGTAAATAAGAATAAATCTCAGTAAAGTTTAAGTGATAATAAAGAATTAAGATCTAAACTAAATTAATGGGCGCCACTGATCACACGGATCAGAGGAAACGACATTCATTACAAACGACGTCTCCTAAAAAAAATTCATTAGAATTTGGGAAAAAAAAAAATATATATATATATAAATATATATTTATAGAAATTAAAAAGTCCTTTTAAGGACTACTTTACGCGGGTAAACCGAGAACATTATTCTACATATATATATATATATATATATATGAGATAGTAAGAATGAGGAAATTTTGTGAAATTCTAGTCACAACCTCTTGAGGGTACCAAGCCTCAAAAGCAAGTCACTAGAAAAACACTGACGAAACAAACGGAATAGTATGCAGGGTTGGTAGTCCCGCACACCATCACGTTGATTTCATCTACTTATAAAGTGTAAAAAAAATATATATTTAATCAATCCGAACAATATCCTTTACATGAAAATTTCCTACAATTTTACCGTTCATATCAGCTAGTGTAGAACCAAATTAGAGACTTTAGCTTTAACAACATTGCGAACGAATCTAGGGGCCAATTTGTGAGAGAAATAATTCGGTCCACTGGATTGAACGAAATTCTTCCTCCAAACTACGTCGCCTACTTCATAATTAACCGTCTTACGGCGCAAATTGTAGTGTTGGGCATTTTTCTTAAAAGCTTGTAGCAAAGCGTTAGAAACTTGTTCATAAATAGGAACCAAATCTTCCAACTTTTTAGCAAATTCGTTCCTAGATTGCTGCAACGTAGTGTCTACGACACCAGAAGATAAGTTATTTTTATGAAAGTTACCATCAATGATCTGTTCCCTACCATGCATAAGGAAGAAGGGCGTGAAACCTGTTGCAAAATTAATCATATTATTGAGAGCTGATTGAATTTGAGGCAGATATCTGGACCAATTACGCTGGTCAGATTCGGTTAAAATAGACAAAGCAGTTCCAATAGTTTGGTTAAAGCGTTCCACAACATTATTTTGGGGGGTGTAATAGGCATTATAAAAAGGCGGAGGTACATTATACTCTGCTAACAATTGTTTAAAGTCTTTTGAAATAAATTGTTTCCCGTTGTCGCAGACGCATGTTTGCGGCACTCCGTGCATAAGGAATATGTATTGTTCAATGTTTTTAACAATGCTTTTAGTAGTTGCATTTCTAAGTGGAAAAATCCAGGTATATTTAGAAAAAACATCAACAACCGTCAAAATGTACATGAATCCTGCATAGCTACGCGAAAGAGGACCGACAAGGTCAATAGACAGCATTTGCATAGGTCTTGTGACTATTTTCGGGTTGGTAGAAATGCCTGCCGGCGGAGCAGTATTAATTTTATGTGCCTTACACGTTTTACATCTATTAACAAAAATTTTGACGTCATTATACAACCCTGGCCAAAAATAATGAAGTTGAACCTTTTTGTAAGTTCTAAAAACTCCTGGATGACAGGAAATATCCGACTCATGTTCTTTAGAGCGAACAGCGCTACGGTCCTCGAAAGGAACAACAAGCTTCCAAGCTGTGTCCTCCTGCAGATCGAAACGAGACACTGTGACGAAACAGTTTATTTTCTTTAATGTGAAAATTGTTAAAACGTTGTGGATTTGATTTACAATTAGAAAATAAGGAAGTATACCAAGTATCTGTACTCATGGGAACGGAGTCAATAGTAGAGATCAAGGAAACGTCTTTACGTGAAAGAACGTCCGGAACCGTATTTAATTTACCCTTCCTGTGTATAACGTCAAAAGAATACTGTGACAAACGAGTAGACCAGCGAGCAAGTCTACCTGTTGGATTAGATAGTGATACTAACCATTGTAAACTAGAATGGTCAGTTACCACAGTGAAATGGGCGCCTTCTATGTAGGGCCTGAAGTGGTTGACCGAATCCAACACTGCTAACAGACCTTTATTGAAAAGTGAAAAAAAATTAGTTAAGGTTTATGTTAGTTTTTTTCATCGCTTGACTTTATATCACTCAAGGTGTGTAGGTATATAGGTATAATAATATTAAATATATGTAATTATAATAATAAAATTTAGAAAACGAATTATTATTATTTTTATTATTTATTTTTGGAAAACGAATTTTATAAAATATATTATGATAAAATTTTTAGAAAACGAATTTTATAAAATATATTATGATAAAACTATACTAACAGACCGAGCGATTAGTCATAATAGACCCGATATAGTTTTACATGACAAAATTAAAAAAAATAACTTATATCATTGATGTCGCTATACCAAATTGGAAGCTTATGGCTAGAGATGGCAAAATTTAGCATTAATTTTCAGATTTTTTAGCATTAACAATTGGAAATTTAGCGTTTTATAGCATTTGTAGGCATAATTTAGCGTTTTGTAGCAAAATAGAAAAAAATGTATTTCCTGAATGTTTTTAGCGCATATTTTAAGTATTTTTGGTAAAATATATGTTTAACCTTCATTTGCAAGAATTTCCATGTGAAAGATAATAAATAATTAATTTTTATATTTAATTAATAAGGAAGGAAACTCTAAGTACGGGTCAAACACAAACACAACAAATGCAGATTGCTATTAACATCAATAGGCGTAATTTATTTCGCACAATTTGTGCAATGTCAAAAAGCAATTTTAGCCTACAGTACAAAAATATTAAATATTTACACATAAAATAGTAACAAAATTATAAAAAATCGTAATGTAAATATAGATTTTTTGAAATTCTCACATATTATTTTAATACCCGGTATTTTCGGGAAATTCGCGCCTATTTCGCTAAATAGAATAATTTAGCTGAAATACGGCCAAAATCACGTTTTTCGCGTTAATTCGCGAAATGGAAATCACTGGAAAAACTTTCAAATGCCTTGAAACGCAAAGAAAACTTACAAATGCCCTATTTTCGAACCATAAATATTTTTTCGCGTTTTTAGTTAAAACGAAATTTTGCCATCTCTACTTATGGCACAGACTACGCCAATCAAGTAACAGAATCATCACTGCCATGGTTGCCTGGATGGAGTCCCCTCTGATGGCCCTCTGGAGACGGGATATGTGCAAATATACCCCATAAACGGCTGTTCACACTCATTTTTGTGTTTATATTTTTCCACTTAAATTCACAACCACCAACCACCGCTGGTGCAGTGACTTTTTAACATTTTACCATTGTTTTTTTTAATAATATAAACTATAAAATTCACTGCATCCCAAACCAAAGTGTTGTGTACAACGGATAAAGTGCGCGGATTGGCCGCTTTAATTATGAGCTCACCTTTCAGGGCTCCTATTGGTTGCGTTTGTGTTGTGAATTTGTGATACCCCATGTTTACAATCGAAACTATCTAAATCATCTGTATTAAATCCTTTTAAAGTGACAATTGTGCGTCGAAAGAGATTACTCTCATCTCGCAAAATACTTTTTAGTATATTTTTGTGTATTTTTTCTTTTAAATAAAATTATCCAATACCTACAAAAAAACATATCCGATAATTTCGTGAATAAAACAGAAACTTTTCGGTAGAACCGATAGTGGATTTCGTAGATACATTTCAGGCGCAAAGCTGAACAGAACCTAATACTTTGTTTCAAACATTGTTTTTTTTTTATGTGTCCTTATAAATTAGTGTTTAATAATGAATCGTCCTAAAAAACGACACATAAGCACCATGATGTCTCCTAGTCCAGAGGATATAGGAGGAAAGTGCGTCACGATTGAGGATGCGGATGAAAACAGCTCGGTTACGTCATCCAAAGGCTCGGACGTCACCGAAGCGGAATATCCTTGCGCTTCAGGAGTAGATGTGCTCAATGAAACCCAAGCACATTTGACAGCTCTTCAACTTGTGTTAGCAGAGAAGCAATCTAAGGTCTCAAAAGACCAGCAGCTGAGGATCGCTAGAAACGTATCGGAAGTTTTCAGATCCGTATCTCAGCTGTTGTTGGAGCGCGAGACGATGCGTGGCGGATTTAGCTACAGTTACAGCACAACTTAGAATGGCAGAAATAAAAATACGCCACGAGAAGAGGGAAAAAAGGCACCTTGAGCAAAAAATCATACAATTAGAGTCTGATCTCGGGCCTGTAATGCGGAGAGTGGCAGTGGCAACGGAGGCTACCCTCTCCTTTGCTGACATCGCCCAAAAACAGCCATATGATGCTCACCAACCCCCACCAATCACTCAACAAGGACATCGCGTCGGACCACCAAGACCTGCCGTTTGCATCTTTCCAACGGATTCGGACGCCACAAAGGACAGTGACGGTACGAAAAAAATGATTGAAGATACAATTCGGCCATCTGAACTAGGCGTTCGGGTCACGGGAATAAAAAAAATAAGAAATAAAGGTATCTTGATCAATACGGCAACCACGGGCGAACAACAAAAGCTATTAAATGCACCTTGCTTCGACAACTCGAGCAAACTGAAGGCCCGACTACCGTCAAAGCGTCTACCGAGACTGATATTCTTTAATGTTCCCCGGGACCTGACCGACAAAGATTTTTTAAGGATGGCTCTCACTAGTATTCCCAACGTTGAAGACATTGAAGAAACTATTGCAGGCTGTAAACTAAGTCACCTGGCTGGTGCTCGCACAGGTAACGCTTGTCACCGTATCTACGCAGTACCCGCTACCGTACGTAAATTTCTAGTCGAGCAAGTGAAAGTATTTATAAGCTGGACTATTTGCCGCGTCCGAGATTTTATTGGCCTTACTGTCTGCACCAAATGCCACATGATTGGTCACTCATACAAGTATTGCAGAGATACCAAACCCACATGTGGACATTGTGCTCAACAGAATCATACTGGTGAGTCCTGCCCAAATTCCACCATCAAACCAGTTTGCGCGACATGCACCAGATTTGGTAATCCTGCTGATCACTCAACTGGAGATAGGGACAACTGCCCGGCCTACATTGCTGCACTCAAGAACGACCTTGCAACTATAGATTATGGAGTGTAACATACATGAGCATAAGTGCCTCACCATCGAGAATTATAATCCCGTGACGAACTGTCTACGAATAATGTATATGAACGCGAGAAGCATCCGTAATAAGTTTGATGAGATCGAAGAAAAAGTAAGAAGTTCGCGGTACATTGTACACGTGCTCGTCATTACGGAAACGTGGCTTAAGATTGGAGAGGAAAAGTTTTACTCCCTGAATGGTTACAAAAGTGTTTTTGCTTCTCGCCCCAACGAAGGAGGAGGCGACGTAGCAATATATGTGATTGATACTATGAAGTGTGCAATTATTGAAAATTTCTCAAATGAAAATTCCTTTTTAGGTATAACGCTTAGTAGCAGTGATAGGAAACCAGTTAACATCTATGCTATCTATCGAAAACCCAACACAAATATGCAGGATTTTCTAATACATCTAGAAAAAATACTGAACGAAAGTAGACAAGATACATTAATATTCGGAGACTTTAACATTGACGTATCCATATCCCCACACTCTTCATTAAATTTTTGCAACATCTTACAATCTTACAATTTTTCAATACATAACAAAACATTTCCCACGAGAGTCACTGATACAAGCTGCACCTTAATAGATCACATCTTATCAAATAGGCAAAACATTCAGACTACTATATCGAATATTGATGATCCACTTAGTGACCATAATATACTTATTGTTGATTATAAGAACAACTTAAAAAAATGTTTTAATAATAGAACCAAATCCCGGATTACGAGACCTATCATCAACAGTATGTCAGTAAAATCCTATCTTCTTGATAACAATTTCACGATCAACTTAAGCAACTCAGAAGACCCTTTTAAAAGTTTCAATTATCACATTAAAAAGGCAATAGAATCAGGTACAACTACACCAAAAACAGGATTAAGAAGTCGGGTACAACTGAATACTCCGTGGTTTGATTCCAAATTAAAAAAAATTAATCAAAGAACGAAACCAGATTCACAAGCAGTGGAAACAAGACCCTGGTACAATGATTGATACAATTGAACTTTGTCCATTTGGACATTGATCCAATTGAACTTTGTCCATTTGGACATTCATCCATTGGAACTTTGTCCATTTGGACATTGATACAATTGAACTTTGTCCATTTGGACATTGATACAATTGAATTTTGTCCATTTGGACATTGATACAATTGAACTTTGTCCATTTGGACATTGATACAAATGAACTTTGTCCATTTAGACATTGATCAAATTGAACTTTGTCCCTTTGGACATTGATACAATTGAATTCTGTCCATTTGGACATTCATTCATTGGAACTTTGTCCATTTGGACATTCATTCATTGGAACTTTGTCCATTTGGACATTCATCCATTGAAACTTTGTCCATTTGGACATTGATCCAATTGAACTTTGTCCATTTGGACATTGATTTAATTGAACTTTGTCCATTTGGACATTGATACAATTGAACTTTGTCCATTTGGACATTGATACAATTGAATTTTGTCCATTTGGACATTCATTCATTGGAACTTTGACCATTTGGACATTCATTCATTGGAACTATGTCCATTTGGACATTCATCCATTGAAACTTTGTCCATTTGGACATTGATCCAATTGAACTTTGTCCATTTGGACATTGAAACATTTGAACTTTGTCCATTTGGACATTGATACAATTGAATTTTGTCCATTTGGACATTGAAACAATTGAACTTTGTCCATTTGGACATTGATTTAATTGAACTTTGTCCATTTGGACATTGATACAATTGAACTTTGTACATTTGGACATTGATACAATTGAACTTTGTCCATTTGGACATTGATACAATTGAACTTTGTCCATTTGGACATTGATACAATTGAATTTTGTCCATTTGGACATTCATTCATTGGAACTTTGTCCATTTGGACATTGATACAATTGAACTTTGTCCATTTGGACATTCATTCATTGGAACTTTGTCCATTTGGACATTGATACAATTGAATTTTGTCCATTTGGACATTGATATAATTGAACTTTGTCCAATTAAACATTGATACAATTGAATTTTGTCCATTTGGACATTGATATAATTGAACTTTGTCCATTTGGACATTGATACAATTGAATTTTGTCCATTTGGACATTGATATAATTGAATTTTGTCCATTTGGACATTGATATAATTGAACTTTGTCCATTTGGACATTGATACAATTGAACTTTGTCCATTTAGACCTTCATTCATTGGAACTTTGTCCATTTGGACATTGATACAATTGAACTTTGTCCATTTGGACATTGATACAATTGAACTTTGTCTATTTGGACATTGATACAATTGAACTTTGTCCATTTGGACATTGATTCAATTGAATTTTGTCCATTTGGACATTGATATAATTGAACTTTGTCCATTTGGACATTGATACAATTGAATTTTGTCCATTTGGACATTCATTCATTGGAACTTTGTCCATTTGGACATTGATACAAATGAACTTTGTCCATTTGGACATTGATACAATTGAAATTTGTCCATTTGGACATTGATACAATTGAACTTTGTCCATTTGGACATTGATACAATTGAACTTTGTCCATTTGGACATTCATCCATTGGAACTTTGTCCATTTGGACATTGATACAATTGAACTTTGTCCATTTGGACATTGATACAATTGAATTTTGTCCATTTGGACATTGATACAATTGAACTTTGTCCATTTGGACATTGATACAAATGAACTTTGTCCATTTGGACATTGATAAAATTGAACTTTGTCCCTTTGGACATTGATACAATTGAATTTTGTCCATTTGGACATTCATTCATTGGAACTTTGTCCATTTGGACATGCATTCATTGGAACTTTGTCCATTTGGACATTCATCCATTGAAACTTTGTCCATTTGGACATTGATCCGATTGAACTTTGTCCATTTGGACATTGATATAATTGAATTTTGTCCATTTTGGACATTGATATAATTGAACTTTGTCCATTTGGACATTGATTTAATTGAACTTTTTCCATTTGGACATTGATACAATTGAACTTTGTCCATTTGGACATTGATACAATTGAATTTCGTCCATTTGGACATTCATTCATTGGAACTTTGACCATTTGGACATTCATTCATTGGAACTTTGTCCATTTGGACATTCATCCATTGAAACTTTGTCCATTTGGACATTGATCCAATTGAACTTTGTCCATTTGGACATTGATACAATTGAACTTTGTCCATTTGGACATTGATACAATTGAATTTTGTCCATTTGGACATTGATACAATTGAACTTTGTCCATTTGGACATTGATTTAATTGAACTTTGTCCATTTGGACATTGATACAATTGAACTTTGTCCATTTGGACATTGATACAATTGAACTTTGTCCATTTGGACATTGATACAATTGAATTTTGTCCATTTGGACATTGATACAATTGAACTTTGTCCATTTAGACCTTCATTCATTGGAACTTTGTCCATTTGGACATTGATACAATTGAACTTTTTCCATTTGGACATTGATACAATTGAACTTTGTCCATTTAGACCTTCATTCATTGGAACTTTGTCCATTTGGACATTGATACAATTGAACTTTGTCCATTTGGACATTGATTCAATTGAACTTTGTCCATTTAGACATTGATACAATTGAACTTTGTCCATTTAGACATTGATACAATTAAACTTTGTCCATTTGGACATTGATACAATTGAACTTTGTCCATTTGGACATTGATACAATTGAACTTTGTCCATTTGGACATTGATACAATTGAACTTTGTCCATTTGGACATTGATTCAATTGAATTTTGTCCATTTGGACATTGATATAATTGAACTTTGTCCATTTGGACATTGATACAATTGAATTTTGTCCATTTGGACATTCATCCATTGGAACTTTGTCCATTTGGACATTGATACAATTGAAATTTGTCCATTTGGACATTGATACAATTGAACTATGTCCATTTGGACATTGATACAATTGAACTTTGTCCATTTGGACATTCATCCATTGGAACTTTGTCCATTTGGACATTCATCCATTGGAACTTTGTCCATTTGGACATTGATACAATTGAACTTTGTCCATTTGGACATTGATACAATTGAATTTTGTCCATTTGGACATTGATACAATTGAACTTTGTCCATTTGGACATTGATACAAATGAACTTTGTCCATTTGGACATTGATAAAATTGAACTTTGTCCCTTTGGACATTGATACAATTGAATTTTGTCCATTTGGACATTCATTCATTGGAACTTTGTCCATTTGGACATTCATTCATTGGAACTTTGTCCATTTGGACATTCATCCATTGAAACTTTGTCCATTTGGACATTGATCCAATTGAATTTTGTCCATTTGGACATTGATACAATTGAATTTTGTCCATTTGGACATTGATCCATTGGAACTTTGTCCATTTGGACATTGATACAATTGAACTTTGTCCATTTGGACATTGATACAATTGAATTTTGTCCATTTGGACATTGATACAATTGAACTTTGTCCATTTGGACATTGATACAAATGAACTTTGTCCATTTGGACATTGATAAAATTGAACTTTGTCCCTTTGGACATTGATACAATTGAATTTTGTCCATTTGGACATTCATTCATTGGAACTTTGTCCATTTGGACATGCATTCATTGGAACTTTGTCCATTTGGACATTCATCCATTGAAACTTTGTCCATTTGGACATTGATCCGATTGAACTTTGTCCATTTGGACATTGATATAATTGAATTTTGTCCATTTTGGACATTGATATAATTGAACTTTGTCCATTTGGACATTGATTTAATTGAACTTTTTCCATTTGGACATTGATACAATTGAACTTTGTCCATTTGGACATTGATACAATTGAATTTCGTCCATTTGGACATTCATTCATTGGAACTTTGACCATTTGGACATTCATTCATTGGAACTTTGTCCATTTGGACATTCATCCATTGAAACTTTGTCCATTTGGACATTGATCCAATTGAACTTTGTCCATTTGGACATTGATACAATTGAACTTTGTCCATTTGGACATTGATACAATTGAATTTTGTCCATTTGGACATTGATACAATTGAACTTTGTCCATTTGGACATTGATTTAATTGAACTTTGTCCATTTGGACATTGATACAATTGAACTTTGTCCATTTGGACATTGATACAATTGAACTTTGTCCATTTGGACATTGATACAATTGAATTTTGTCCATTTGGACATTGATACAATTGAACTTTGTCCATTTAGACCTTCATTCATTGGAACTTTGTCCATTTGGACATTGATACAATTGAACTTTTTCCATTTGGACATTGATACAATTGAACTTTGTCCATTTAGACCTTCATTCATTGGAACTTTGTCCATTTGGACATTGATACAATTGAACTTTGTCCATTTGGACATTGATTCAATTGAACTTTGTCCATTTAGACATTGATACAATTGAACTTTGTCCATTTAGACATTGATACAATTAAACTTTGTCCATTTGGACATTGATACAATTGAACTTTGTCCATTTGGACATTGATACAATTGAACTTTTTCCATTTGGACATTGATACAATTGAACTTTGTCCATTTGGACATTGATTCAATTGAATTTTGTCCATTTGGACATTGATATAATTGAACTTTGTCCATTTGGACATTGATACAATTGAATTTTGTCCATTTGGACATTCATCCATTGGGACTTTGTCCATTTGGACATTGATACAATTGAAATTTGTCCATTTGGACATTGATACAATTGAACTATGTCCATTTGGACATTGATACAATTGAACTTTGTCCATTTGGACATTCATCCATTGGAACTTTGTCCATTTGGACATTCATCCATTGGAACTTTGTCCATTTGGACATTGATACAATTGAACTTTGTCCATTTGGACATTGATACAATTGAATTTTGTCCATTTGGACATTGATACAATTGAACTTTGTCCATTTGGACATTGATACAAATGAACTTTGTCCATTTGGACATTGATAAAATTGAACTTTGTCCCTTTGGACATTGATACAATTGAATTTTGTCCATTTGGACATTCATTCATTGGAACTTTGTCCATTTGGACATTCATTCATTGGAACTTTGTCCATTTGGACATTCATCCATTGAAACTTTGTCCATTTGGACATTGATCCAATTGAACTTTGTCCATTTGGACATTGATACAATTGAATTTTGTCCATTTGGACATTGATACAATTGAATTTTGTCCATTTGGACATTGATTTAATTGAACTTTTTCCATTTGGACATTGATACAATTGAATTTCGTCCATTTGGACATTCATTCATTGGAACTTTGACCATTTGGACATTCATTCATTGGAACTTTGTCCATTTGGACATTCATCCATTGAAACTTTGTCCATTTGGACATTGATCCAATTGAACTTTGTCCATTTGGACATTGATACAATTGAACTTTGTCCATTTGGACATTGATACAATTGAATTTTGTCCATTTGGACATTGATACAATGGAACTTTGTCCATTTGGACATTGATTTAATTGAACTTTGTCCATTTGGACATTGATACAATTGAACTTTGTCCATTTGGACATTGATACAATTGAACTTTGTCCATTTGGACATTGATACAATTGAATTTTGTCCATTTGGACATTGATACAATTGAACTTTGTCCATTTAGACTTTCATTCATTGGAACTTTGTCCATTTGGACATTGATACAATTGAACTTTTTCCATTTGGACATTGATACAATTGAACTTTGTCCATTTAGACCTTCATTCATTGGAACTTTGTCCATTTGGACATTGATACAATTGAACTTTGTCCATTTGGACATTGATACAATTGAACTTTGTCCATTTAGACATTGATACAATTGAACTTTGTCCATTTAGACATTGATACAATTAAACTTTGTCCATTTGGACATTGATACAATTGAACTTTGTCCATTTGGACATTGATACAATTGAACTTTGTCCATTTGGACATTGATACAATTGAATTTTGTCCATTTGGACATTCATTCATTGGAACTTTATCCATTTGGACATTGATACAATTGAATTTTGTCCATTTGGACATTAATATAATTATGACGGACGCAACGAATGTAGCGGGATATATATATATATATATATTTATATTTATATTTTTTTTTGTTATTTCTTAATATTTTCTCATTATACTTGTAATCACAATTTTACAATTGTGTATTTTGTACCTTCTTTACAATGGATTACATCTATTTACTGTCAGTATCTCCTGCATAATATAGATATTCTCCGATGTACACTGCATCATGTATCACTTCTATGTAAAAGCCTTTTTATGCGTATATATAAATAAATAAATCAATATGTAACTATTTAATCTAGTTTTTTTTGTTAAACAGGTTACATATGCAACTATTTAACCTAGTTTTTGTTAAATAGGTTATATATGTAATTATTTAACCAAGTTTTTGTTAAATAGGGTACATATGTAACTGTTTAACCTAGTGTTTTTTTCATCACCTTTCATAACTTTATAGCACATTTTATAGGTGTGTTGAATTGTCATTTTGATGAGTTATCGTAGAACCATAACATTGATGGGTATAAGTAAAAACAAAATGTTCCCGAATATTCTATTTTGGTTTTAATTCTAATTAACCGGTAAAAATCAATTAGTGTATCGCCCAGTAATTTATCGGGGTGAAATCCCAACGGATCGGAAAGGAAAAGTTACGGGTGACAGTTGACACGATTATCCGATTAGCCCATCATTCAAATACCCTCGCAATAGCATTATTAATTTTATATCACCCACCTATCTCTGTCATATCAAATGCTATTCGAGCCCGAGTCGAGTGTCATGACTTCTTTAAAAATATACCATAAGAATATTCCTTGTCAGAATTTTGTTTATTATCTGTACAGAATACGAAGTGAAAATTCTGAGAAAAGCTGTTTAGTGACGATTTTAGCCGTGGGGAAAGTCCGTTAAATCAAGACCTCCTAGATATAAAAGGTTTTGATTAAATCCCCTACTGCCGTACTTGTGAACCGTTTGTTTAGTTCAAGAAAGTTACTATTTTTTATGATAAACATCAGTTTATAAGACAAGATTTCTTATGCATAGCACAAAAAATAACAAATTTATATTAGCAATAATTAATCGCGTGAAATATCCATACAAATTGAAAATATCTCCTGAGTAAAAATAAATGCCATCGACGGGAATTGAACCCGCACCTTCCTTTTAAAAATAAAGTTTGTTGATTACAGGTGAAAAAATCAGTAATTGTTGATTGAAGTCCTAGTACATATTGAATTATTTGGCGTGTAAAATAAGCCGACGTAGATCAGTGGTTCAGAGCACCTGACCGGACATCAGAAGGTGCGGGTTCAATTCCCGTCGGCGGCATTTATTTTTACTCGGGAGATATTTTCAATTTGAATGGAGCGCCCTTGAGGTGATTTTGCATTTATACAAGTCATCAAATTATTATTATTATTTAATTATTTAAGACAATATTAGCGATTTCTAAACGAAAATCTTAAGTAGAAAAATCAGAAAAGGATACGGTCACATCTAGGACTCGAACCCAGGACCCTTGCCTCGCCGGGGCACCGCTCTTTACGACTGAGCTAATGGGACCCTATCCCCTTCGGTCACATTTAACTGTATCATACTTCGAATAAGAACTATAAACATTGTCTTCATTTGAAATCGCTAATATTGTCTTCAATAATTAAATATTACAATTTGAGGTTTTACTCAATAAAGTTATTCCAAAAAAATAAAAATTATTATTATATTTCAAGCGACTAATTATTTATTGCTTATAATAATTTGCAAGAAAGTTACGTAGTTTCGAGCGACGGAAATCAAATGGATGATAATCTTGCAAGTTATTGCGTTATTTTTATTTTACTATATTATGTGAGCACAAACATATAAATTTTAATTTATTTTGTGTTTAGGCGTCTGATTAGGTGCACGCGTCGACCAAACATTGTCTATGTATCGATGAGTGCATGACTCGTCTATGAACATTTCAGTTTAAAATATCTTATATTATAATCTCCGGGAAGTGAGATTTCAGTACACTACATGTAAAAAATGTCAGTACACACCATCGAAGAAGTGCTCGAGCCGCCACTGTACTTAAGTATGTTGGGCTATACGGATGAAGAGATGTAGGGATGTAAGTCGGTGTGGTGGTATGAATGTGGGAGAAACAGAACCAGTAGCAACAATACCAACAAATTTCATTTTAATTAATAGTTTATACATTCTTGTTCGCGCAGTTGTATATGGAAGTAGCTACGTATGTATTCGCAAAGACTTGATGGATAGAAAACCTCTTATCAAATCCCGAAAAACAGATGCCGGTAGCTCGTTCCACATAAACCAACACTCTTCCACTGAGCTAGGAGACCTGATTATTTTTCCGATTTTTTTTAAGTCTCATATTTCTATTTATTTATGTAGTTATAATTTTTTTCATAAAATAATTCATTTTTTGCTGCTATATTTTTTTTATTTTAAAAATGTTCTACCTCAATATATTTGTAGCTCAGATAGTGTATCAATTATACCCATACGATTTTTTCATTTATATTCGACACTGGTTGACTTTTCTACAAGTCTTGAATGAATGTGATCTATTTACTGATAATTTCTCAAATTTTTCATCTTCTTATAATTCTCTAACTTCTCTATCCTCTTTTTGCAACCCAAACTAGCTATAACCTCATTTTTCTAATTTCTCTATTTTATATTATGGTAATGTATAGATTCTATGTCCGCAAACTGTAAAATTCACCCGCCATAACACAGGGTCATCCCCAGCATGGAGGGTGAAATATCATAAAAAACCACATGTACTCTCTAAATCATGTATCAATAAAATAAATAAATAAATCATCTATTTATTGGAATAACTTTCGAAGGTTATATAATTCAAAGTGATTGACTAAACGTAGCCTATTTAACTCGATCTTTTGCATTTCTTCTGTCTGTAAAATTTGTTAGCATGTTCCGTTTCAAGATGATGTCCGTTTTAATGGTTTGATTGCTTTTTTAATGTAAAATTTTCGTATTTATCTGGACTTTTGTATTTGCATTTTTTTTCAATATTATGGTACCACCTACCTGCCTGACAAATTTGAAAAAAATAATTATCAGTGAGAAAGTTAAGTTTATTTGGACAAATCGTATAACTCTGCATTTGATTTGATTTCAATTTCACATAGGTCTTTATATTTAAGTATCTACTTACACAATCTTTATCATGTTTGCATAAACCAAAAAATTGTATTTATTAATAACTCTTTTACATCGTTTCTTTCCAGATTCTAGAGTGGAATTCGCTTTAGTTGTGGAAAAGTTGTTGAGTTAAACCTTCGCTTGCAGCTTGCATAAGGATACAGAAGTCCGCTACATAGAGCGAGCTCTAATGGGGTATATTGTAATTTACTTGTATTCTCATATCCGATTTTATTTGAATTTTATTTTATCTTTTGTATTTTTGCCCATGGGTACTGGACCCTTAGTCTGTTATTATAATTTTATGTTTAAGTGAAAACCTATCATTATATATTATTTGTATTTTTTTATGCTTCCGATTTTGTTGTCCGGGTTAAATCTTCCCCATAGGAAAAACTAAACCCTTCCACTCACTTTTCCACAAATGATCAGCTAGTCAATCAACACTATGCAAGTGCATTATATAAGTAAAATAAATACAAAACAATACCAGAACAACAACACGTCAACTCACCAGAGATCAAATGGGAAAAAAAATTCACCGACTCCAGATATATTCATATCAGAGGGTTCGGCTCGGTAGTACTTCTAACAGGGCCTATAAATCCTACTGATCCCTCAACATAAATATTTAAAAAATCTTTCGTTATCCTACATGTATTCAAAATGACCGACTTTTGCATCTTTATATATTAATTTTTTGATAGATCTAATACGCCTAAATTTTTAATGAGAGAGCTAGGTATAATGCCAGTAGCCGAAATAACGAATGGTAATATTTTTATAGTCTGAGAATGCCAAATTCTTTTTATTTCGTTTCCTAAATCTGTGTATTTTCTAATTTTTTCATTAACAGATTTTTGAATGTTACAGGAATTTGGAATAGCGACATCAATGATATAAGTTATTTTTTTAATTTTGTCATGTAAAACTATATCGGGTCTATTATGACTAATCGTTCGGTCTGTTAGTATAGTTTTATCATAATATATTTTATAAAATTCGTTTTCTAAAAATGAATTTGGTTCGTATTCATAATATGGTACTATATTACGGCAGTCAATCAAGTTATGTTTAATTACCAAATTTTGGTGAATTATTTTTAATACTTGATTGTGCCTAAATGTATACTCGGACGGTGCTAATATAGAACATCCAGATATAATATGTTCTATAGTTTCCGGAAAAGCCAAACATTTTCTACACAAATCATCAATTTGATTTGTATCTTTGATTATATGCTTTCTATAATTTTTAGTATTAATGACTCTATCCTGAATGGCAAGCATAAATCCTTCTATTTCTGCGCTCAACTCTCCAATACTCAACCATTTGTTTGACGAAAATTTGTCAACATATGTTTGGTTGAGATAATTGAAGTGTTTTGCGTGTAAAATTTTATTTGACCAGGAATCTAATAATTCCTGGTTGGGATTTATAAAAATGTTGGCATTCTCATCGTATAAATTTAAAGGTGTAATATTTCTATCTGCCTTGCAAATTATTTTGTGCATTTCTGAGCTATGAGCTTTCCTATGGAAAAAAGTTCTTAGCATTTCTACCTGATTATGTTTTGAAGAAGTTATTTTGACTATACCTCTACCTCCTAAATTTCTAGGTAAATTAACTCGTTCTATAGCTGAATTTGGATGATGGCAATTAAACTTTGTTAGCGTAGTTCTAATTAATCTTTCTAAGTTATCTAAATCTGTATTAGACCATTTAATTATGCCAAATGAGTACGTTAATAGAGGTATTGCCCAAGTATTTATTGCTTTTACTAAATTTTTAGCAGATAGATTGCATTTTAAAATTTTCCTGGTCCTAGTTTGAAATTTAATCCTAATATCATTTTTAATACTAGTATGGTCTAATCTATTTGATTGTGGGTATCCTAAATATTTATAAACCTCATCCCTTTTCATACTAGTAATTTGGAAATTTCTAAATATACTCTCGTCCCCATCTACAATTTTGCCTTTCTCTATATGGATCGTTCTACATTTATCTAAACCAAAAGTCATTTTGATATCATCTGAAAAGTTTTTAACTACCTCAATCATTTTCTCTAAATTTTGTTCAGAATTCGAAAATAATTTTATGTCATCCATAAATAATAAATGCGAAATTGTACTACTCTCCCCTGTATTACCCTTAACTTTTATTCCAAACTTGCTTTTAATTAACATTTTAGATAGAGGATTCAATGCTAAGCAAAACCAAAGAGGACTCAATGAGTCTCCTTGAAAAATTCCTCTTTTAATTGAAATGCCCGGTATAACTATTTTCTTACCTTTATAAGTTGATTATTTAAGTTATTATTATTATTATCACATTTTCATGAATATTTCGTTGAATTTTCTCTTGACGGACGATGAAACAACCCAATTTATGGAAAATTGAGTGGATTGACGTTGTGATGACTTTTTCACACGTGATTTTTTCCGAAACAACTCGCCCTTAGGACGGGTTGTTTCGGAGAATCTGAACAATTCATCAAATTTCAACGTTCATTTTCAAGTTCTGTGATAATTTCAGTTTTGTCAAGCAACTAGCCTACAATGATATAAAAACAGAACTTGAATAAGTCTTTCACAGAACCCGAAAATGAACGCTAAAATTTTAAGAATTGTTCAAATTCTCCAGACAGTGCCTTGAAATATTGCTCATTTACGGGCATTTACCTTTTTAAATGTTGGGTAACAAAACAAAGAAAAAATATTACTTATTTACTTTTAAAAATTATTTATTTAAATCCATACAAATGATGAAAAACAAAAAAATAACCTACAAAATTGTAACCTAGTTATGAAATACGTATAAATGGTGGGTAGCAAAAATATTATTTACTGAAATTTTAGAATTATGTAGTACGTATTAATTTTATTATAATATTAGATTTTTTAAATTATACAGGGTGTATCGGCACTAACCCGACAAACTTTAACCAGCTATTCCTTAGCATATTTGGAGTAAAAAATGTTATGGGCACTTTGCTGTCCGGTAGCATTTTTTTTCAATTAAAAACAAAAAAAAATTAAATTTCCACACTACATCACTGTCATTGGAATTGAGTTTTGTGTTCAACAGCTGTTATAAGCAAGTATGTCGAAGATCGTCTTCGCTCTTTCGCACACACTAAATAATAATAGTTAAAAATGAGACGAATGGTGCCGTGCCATTTCGTTGTGATTGTAGAAGTGCACCAATATAGGCACACACGTGCATTATTCAACGGAATTCGAATAAAATATTTGCCAGATGGGTTTTCGAACTTTGACAAAGGATAAAACAGTGGTGACATGTGGTGAAAATATGAATAATAATTTTTTTATTAAAAAAAAACGTTACCGGACAGCAAAGTGCACATAAGATTTTTTACTCCAAATATGCTAAGGAATAGCTGGTTAAAGTTTGTCGGGTACGTGCCGATACACCCTGTTTACAGTGGAACCCTCTTAAGACTATTCCATTATTTCAGCCAGTTTGGTCGCATAGAACCTGAGAAAACTGCTTCTAAATTTCGAACCCAAGTCTGAAATTAGCGTCCATAAAAATCATAATTTTTCTAAAAATACGACTTTATGGAGATTTTGTGACTGAGTTCGATTTTGATTGCGATTCTTATCACTATTACAAAATTTCAGCCAGTTTGGTCCCATAGAACCTGAGAAAACTGCTTCCAAATTTCGAACCCAAGTCTGAAATAAGCGTCCATAAAAATCATAATTTTTCTAAAAATACAACTTTATGGAGATTTGTAACTGATTTCGATTTGTCCCATGCTTCTTATCACTTTTCCTTAATTTCAGCCAATTTAGTCCCATACGACCTGAGAAAACTGCTTCCAAAGTCGGATCCCATGGCTGGAAAAGCTCCATAAAAATGATGGTTTTTCTAAAAAGAGAACTTTATGGAGATTTTGTGACTGAATTCGATTTGGATAGCGATTCTTATCACTATTTCAAAATTTCAGCCAGTTTGGTTGCATAGAACCTGAGAAAACTGCTTCTAAAGTTCGTACCTAAGTCTCAAATTAGCCTCCATAAAAAAGATGGTTTTTCTAAAAATACAACTTTATGGAGATTTTGTGACTGAGTTCGATTTGGATAACGATTCTTATCTTTATTCCAATATTTCAGCCAGTTTGGTCCCATAGAACCTGAAAAAACTGCTTCTAAAGTTCGAACTCAAGTCTGAAATTAGCGTCCATAAAAATCATGATTTTTCTAAAAATACAACTTTATGGAGATTTTGTGACTGAGTTCAATTTGGATATCGATTCTTATCACTATTCCAATATTTCAGCCAGTTTGGTCCCATAGAACCTAAGAAAACTGCTTCTAAAGTTCGAACCCAAGTCTGAAATTAGCGTCCATAAAAATCATAATTTTTCTAAAAATACAACTTTATGGAGATTTGTAACTGATTTCGATTTGTACCATGCTTCTTATCACTTTTCCTTAATTTCAGCCAATTTAGTCCCATACAACCTGAGAAAACTGCTTACAAAGTTGGAACCCAAGGCTGGAATTAGGCTCCATAAAAAAGATGGTTTTTCTAAAAAGACAACTTTATGAAGATTTTGTGACTGAGTTCGATTTGGATAACGATTCTTATCACTATTCCAATATTTCAGCCCGTTTGGTCCCTTAAAACCTGAGAAAACTGCTTGCAAAGTTCGAACCCAAGTCTGAAATTTGGGTCACTAAAAATCATAATTTTTCTAAAAATACAACTTTATGGAGATTTTGTGAATGATTTCGATTTGTACCATGCTTCTTATCCTTTTTCCTAAATTTCAGCCTATTTGGTCCATAGAACCTGACAAAACTGCTTCAAAAGTTCGAACCCAAGTCTGAAATTAGCGTCCATCAAAATAATAATTTTTCTTAAAATAAAATTTTATGGAGATTTTGTGACTGAATTCAATTTGGTTAGCGATTCTTATGACTATTTCGAAATTTCAGCCAGTTTGGTCGCATAGAACCTGAGAAAACTGCTTCTAAATTTCGAACCCAAGTCTGAAATTAGCGTCCATAAAAATCATAATTTTTCTAAAAATACAACTTTATGGAGATTTGTAACTGATTTCGATTTGTACCAAGCTTCTTATCACTTTTCCTTAATTTCAGCCAATTTAGTCCCATACAACCTGAGAAAACTGCTTACAAAGTTCGAACCCAAGGCTGAAATAAGGCTCCATAAAAAAGATGGTTTTTCTAAAAAGACAACTTTATGAGAATTTTTTGACTGAGTTCGATTTGGATAACGATTCTTATCACTATTCCAATATTTCAGCCCGTTTGGTCCCTTAAAACCTGAGAAAACTGCTTGCAAAGTTCGAACCCAAGTCTGAAATTTGCGTCACTAAAAATCATAATTTTTCTAAAAATACATTTTTATGGAGATTTTATGACTGATTTCGATTTGTACCATGCTTCTAATAACTTTTCCTAAATTTCAGCCAATTTGGTCCATAGAACCTGACAAAACTGCTTCAAAAGTTCGAACCCAAGTCTGAAATTAGCGTCCATCAAAATAATAATTTTTCTTAAAATAAAATTTTATGGAGATTTTGTGACTGAATTGTATTTGGTTAGCGATTCTTATGACTATTTCGAAATTTCAGCCAGTTTGGTCGCATAGAACCTGAGAAAACTGCTTCTAAAGTTCGAACCCAAGTCTGAAATAAGCGTCCATAAAAATCATAATTTTTCTAAAAATACGACTTTATGGAGATTTTGTGACTGAGTTCGATTTTGATTGCGATTCTTATCACTATTACAAAATTTCAGCCAGTTTGGTCCCATAGAACCTGAGAAAACTGCTTCCAAATTTCGACCCCAAGTCTGAAATAAGGGTCCATAAAAATAATAATTTTTCTAAAAATACAATTTTATGGAGATTTTGTGACTGATTTCGATTTGTACCATGCTTCTTATCACTTTTCCTAAATTTCAGCCAATTTGGTCTCATAGAACCTGAGAAAACTGCTTCCAAAGTTCGAACCCAAGTCTGAAATTAGCTATTATTGTAGAAAGCAATCACTTTGTGGTTTGACATATTTAATAAAATAAAATACTTTTTTGTTTTAAAACCACGATATTTATTAATTTAAGAACCGACCGGTTTCGCTTTACTTAAGCATCATCAGGGTATTATTAATACTAGTATTAATTTGTACCCTGATGATGCTTAAGTAAAGCGAAACCGGTCGGTTCTTAAATTAATAAATATCGTGGTTTTAAAACAAAAAAGTATTTTATTTTATTTTATCTGAAATTAGCGTCCAAAAAAATTAAAAATTTTCTAAAAATACAACTTTATGGAGATTTTGTGACTGAATTCAATTTGGTTAGCGATTCTTATCAATATTAGAAAATTTCAGCCAGTTTGGTCCCATAGAACCTGAGAAAACTGCTTCCCAAGTTTGAACCCAAGGCTGAAATTAGGCTCCATAAAAAAGATGGTTTTTCTTAAAATTAAACTTTATGAAGATTTTGTGACTGAGTTCGATTTGGTTAACGATTCTTATCACTATTCCAATATTTCAGCCCGTTTGGTCCCATAAAGAAAACTGCTTTCAAAGTTCGAACCCAAGTCTGAAACGTGCGTCCATAAAAATCACTATTTCAAAATTTCAGCCAGTTTGGTTGCATAGAACCTGAGAAAACTGCTTCTTAAGTTCGTACCTAAGTCTCAAATTAGCCTCCATAAAAAAGATGGTTTTTCTAAAAATACAACTTTATGGAGATTTTGTGACTGAGTTCGATTTGGATAACGATTCTTATCTTTATTCCAATATTTCAGCCAGTTTGGTCCCATAGAACCTGAAAAAACTGCTTCTAAAGTTCGAACCCAAGTCTGAAATTAGCGTCCATAAAAATCATGATTTTTCTAAAAATACAACTTTATGGAGATTTTGTGACTGAGTTCAATTTGGATATCGATTCTTATCACTATTCCAATATTTCAGCCAGTTTGGTCCCATAGAACCTAAGAAAACTGCTTCTAAAGTTCGAACCCAAGTCTGAAATTAGCGTCCATAAAAATCATAATTTTTCTAAAAATACAACTTTATGGAGATTTGTAACTGATTTCGATTTGTACCATGCTTCTTATCACTTTTCCTTAATTTCAGCCAATTTAGTCCCATACAACCTGAGAAAACTGCTTACAAAGTTGGAACCCAAGGCTGGAATTAGGCTCCATAAAAAAGATGGTTTTTCTAAAAAGACAACTTTATGAAGATTTTGTGACTGAGTTCGATTTGGATAACGATTCTTATCACTATTCCAATATTTCAGCCCGTTTGGTCCCTTAAAACCTGAGAAAACTGCTTGCAAAGTTCGAACCCAAGTCTGAAATTTGGGTCACTAAAAATCATAATTTTTCTAAAAATACAACTTTATGGAGATTTTGTGAATGATTTCGATTTGTACCATGCTTCTTATCCTTTTTCCTAAATTTCAGCCTATTTGGTCCATAGAACCTGACAAAACTGCTTCAAAAGTTCGAACCCAAGTCTGAAATTAGCGTCCATCAAAATAATAATTTTTCTTAAAATAAAATTTTATGGAGATTTTGTGACTGAATTCAATTTGGTTAGCGATTCTTATGACTATTTCGAAATTTCAGCCAGTTTGGTCGCATAGAACCTGAGAAAACTGCTTCTAAATTTCGAACCCAAGTCTGAAATTAGCGTCCATAAAAATCATAATTTTTCTAAAAATACAACTTTATGGAGATTTGTAACTGATTTCGATTTGTACCATGCTTCTTATCACTTTTCCTTAATTTCAGCCAATTTAGTCCCATACAACCTGAGAAAACTGCTTACAAAGTTCGAACCCAAGGCTGAAATAAGGCTCCATAAAAAAGATGGTTTTTCTAAAAAGACAACTTTATGAGAATTTTTTGACTGAGTTCGATTTGGATAACGATTCTTATCACTATTCCAATATTTCAGCCCGTTTGGTCCCTTAAAACATGAGAAAACTGCTTGCAAAGTTCGAACCCAAGTCTGAAATTTGCGTCACTAAAAATCATAATTTTTCTAAAAATACATTTTTATGGAGATTTTATGACTGATTTCGATTTGTACCATGCTTCTTATAACTTTTCCTAAATTTCAGCCAATTTGGTCCATAGAACCTGACAAAACTGCTTCAAAAGTTTGAACCCAAGTCTGAAATTAGCGTCCATCAAAATAATAATTTTTCTTAAAATAAAATTTTATGGAGATTTTGTGACTGAATTCAATTTGGTTAGCGATTCTTATGACTATTTCGAAATTTCAGCCAGTTTGGTCGCATAGAACCTGAGAAAACTGCTTCTAAAGTTCGAACCCAAGTCTGAAATTAGCGTCCATAAAAATCATAATTTTTCTAAAAATACGACTTTATGGAGATTTTGTGACTGAGTTCGATTTTGATTGCGATTCTTATCACTATTACAAAATTTCAGCCAGTTTGGTCCCATAGAACCTGAGAAAACTGCTTCCAAATTTCGACCCCAAGTCTGAAATAAGCGTCCATAAAAATAATAATTTTTCTAAAAATACAATTTTATGGAGATTTTGTGACTGATTTCGATTTGTACCATGCTTCTTATCACTTTTCCTAAATTTCAGCCAATTTGGTCCCAAAGAACCTGAGAAAACTGCTTCCAAAGTTCGAACCCAAGTCTGAAATTAGCTATTATTGTAGAAAGCAATCACTTTGTGGTTTGACATATTTAATAAAATAAAATACTTTTTTGTTTTAAAACCACGATATTTATTAATTTAAGAACCGACCGGTTTCGCTTTACTTAAGCATCATCGGTTCTTAAATTAATAAATATCGTGGTTTTAAAACAAAAAAGTATTTTATTTTATTTTATCTGAAATTAGCGTCCAAAAAAATTAAAAATTTTCTAAAAATACAACTTTATGGAGATTTTGTGACTGAATTCAATTTGGTTAGCGATTCTTATCAATATTAGAATATTTCAGCCAGTTTGGTCCCATAGAACCTGAGAAAACTGCTTCCCAAGTTTGAACCCAAGGCTGAAATTAGGCTCCATAAAAAAGATGGTTTTTCTTAAAATTAAACTTTATGAAGATTTTGTGACTGAGTTCGATTTGGTTAACGATTCTTATCACTATTCCAATATTTCAGCCCGTTTGGTCCCATAAAACCTGAGAAAACTGCTTTCAAAGTTCGAACCCAAGTCTGAAATGTGCGTCCATAAAAATCATAATTTTTCTAAAAATACAACTTTATGGAGATTTGTAACTGATTTCGATTTGTCCCATGCTTCTTATCACTTTTCCTTAATTTCAGCCAATTTAGTCCCATACGACCTGAGAAAACTGCTTCCAAAGTCGGATCCCATGGCTGGAAAAGCTCCATAAAAATGATGGTTTTTCTAAAAAGAGAACTTTATGGAGATTTTGTGACTGAATTCGATTTGGATAGCGATTCTTATCACTATTTCAAAATTTCAGCCAGTTTGGTTGCATAGAACCTGAGAAAACTGCTTCTAAAGTTCGTACCCAAGTCTGAAATTAGCGTCCATAAAAATCATGATTTTTCTAAAAATACAACTTTATGGAGATTTTGTGACTGAGTTCAATTTGGATATCGATTCTTATCACTATTCCAATATTTCAGCCAGTTTGGTCCCATAGAACCTAAGAAAACTGCTTCTAAAGTTCGAACCCAAGTCTGAAATTAGCGTCCATAAAAATCATAATTTTTCTAAAAATACAACTTTATGGAGATTTGTAACTGATTTCGATTTGTACCATGCTTCTTATCACTTTTCCTTAATTTCAGCCAATTTAGTCCCATACAACCTGAGAAAACTGCTTACAAAGTTGGAACCCAAGGCTGGAATTAGGCTCCATAAAAAAGATGGTTTTTCTAAAAAGACAACTTTATGAAGATTTTGTGACTGAGTTCGATTTGGATAACGATTCTTATCACTATTCCAATATTTCAGCCCGTTTGGTCCCTTAAAACCTGAGAACACTGCTTGCAAAGTTCGAACCCAAGTCTGAAATTTGGGTCACTAAAAATCATAATTTTTCTAAAAATACAACTTTATGGAGATTTTGTGAATGATTTCGATTTGTACCATGCTTCTTATCCTTTTTCCTAAATTTCAGCCTATTTGGTCCATAGAACCTGACAAAACTGCTTCAAAAGTTCGAACCCAAGTCTGAAATTAGCGTCCATCAAAACAATAATTTTTCTTATAATAAAATTTTATGGAGATTTTGTGACTGAATTCAATTTGGTTAGCGATTCTTATGACTATTTCGAAATTTCAGCCAGTTTGGTCGCATAGAACCTGAGAAAACTGCTTCTAAATTTCGAACCCAAGTCTGAAATTAGCGTCCATAAAAATCATAATTTTTCTAAAAATACAACTTTATGGAGATTTGTAACTGATTTCGATTTGTACCATGCTTCTTATCACTTTTCCTTAATTTCAGCCAATTTAGTCCCATACAACCTGATAAAACTGCTTACAAAGTTCGAACCCAAGGCAGAAATAAGGCTCCATAAAAAAGATGGTTTTTCTAAAAAGACAACTTTATGAGAATTTTTTGACTGAGTTCGATTTGGATAACGATTCTTATCACTATTCCAATATTTCAGCCCGTTTGGTCCCTTAAAACCTGAGAAAACTGCTTGCAAAGTTCGAACCCAAGTCTGAAATTTGCGTCACAAAAATCATAATTTTTCTAAAAATACATTTTTATGGAGATTTTATGACTGATTTCGATTTGTACCATGCTTCTAATAACTTTTCCTAAATTTCAGCCAATTTGGTCCATAGAACCTGACAAAACTGCTTCAAAAGTTCGAACCCAAGTCTGAAATTAGCGTCCATCAAAATAATAATTTTTCTTAAAATAAAATTTTATGGAGATTTTGTGACTGAATTCAATTTGGTTAGCGATTCTTATGACTATTTCGAAATTTCAGCCAGTTTGGTCGCATAGAACCTGAGAAAACTGCTTCCAAATTTCGACCCCAAGTCTGAAATAAGCGTCCATAAAAATAATAATTTTTCTAAAAATACAATTTTATGGAGATTTTGTGACTGATTTCGATTTGTACCATGCTTCTTATCACTTTTCCTAAATTTCAGCCAATTTGGTCCCAAAGAACCTGAGAAAACTGCTTCCAAAGTTCGAACCCAAGTCTGAAATTAGCTATTATTGTAGAAAGCAATCACTTTGTGGTTTGACATATTTAATAAAATAAAATACTTTTTTGTTTTAAAACCACGATATTTATTAATTTAAGAACCGACCGGTTTCGCTTTACTTAAGCATCATCAGGGTACAAATTAATACTAGTATTAATTTGTACCCTGATGATGCTTAAGTAAAGCGAAACCAGTCGGTTCTTAAATTAATAAATATCGTGGTTTTAAAACAAAAAAGAATTTTATTTTATTTTATCTGAAATTAGCGTCCAAAAAAATTAAAAATTTTCTAAAAATACAACTTTATGGAGATTTTGTGACTGAATTCAATTTGGTTAGCGATTCTTATCAATATTAGAAAATTTCAGCCAGTTTGGTCCCATAGAACCTGAGAAAACTGCTTCCCAAGTTTGAACCCAAGGCTGAAATTAGGCTCCATAAAAAAGATGGTTTTTCTTAAAATTAAACTTTATGAAGATTTTGTGACTGAGTTCGATTTGGTTAACGATTCTTATCACTATTCCAATATTTCAGCCCGTTTGGTCCCATAAAACCTGAGAAAACTGCTTTCAAAGTTCGAACCCAAGTCTGAAATGTGCGTCCATAAAAATCATAATTTTTCTTAAAATACAACTTTATGGAGATTTGTAACTGATTTCGATTTGTCCCATGCTTCTTATCACTTTTCCTTAATTTCAGCCAATTTAGTCCCATACGACCTGAGAAAACTGCTTCCAAAGTCGGATCCCATGGCTGGAAAAGCTCCATAAAAATGATGGTTTTTCTAAAAAGAGAACTTTATGGAGATTTCTGACTGAATTCGATTTGGATAGCGATTCTTATCACTATTTCAAAATTTCAGCCAGTTTGGTTGCATAGAACCTGAGAAAACTGCTTCTAAAGTTCGTACCCAAGTCTCAAATTAGCCTCCATAAAAAAGATGGTTTTTCTAAAAATACAACTTTATGGAGATTTTGTGACTGAGTTCGATTTGGATAACGATTCTTATCTTTATTCCAATATTTCAGCCAGTTTGGTCCCATAGAACCTGAAAAAACTGCTTCTAAAGTTCGAACCCAAGTCTGAAATTAGCGTCCATAAAAATCATAATTTTTCTAAAAATACAACTTTATGGAGATTTTGTGAATGATTTCGATTTGTACCATGCTTCTTATCCTTTTTCCTAAATTTCAGCCTATTTGGTCCATAGAACCTGACAAAACTGCTTCAAAAGTTCGAACCCAAGTCTGAAATTAGCGTCCATCAAAATAATAATTTTTCTTATAATAAAATTTTATGGAGATTTTGTGACTGAATTCAATTTGGTTAGCGATTCTTATGACTATTTCGAAATTTCAGCCAGTTTGGTCGCATAGAACCTGAGAAAACTGCTTCTAAATTTCGAACCCAAGTCTGAAATTAGCGTCCATAAAAATCATAATTTTTCTAAAAATACATTTTTATGGAGATTTTATGACTGATTTCGATTTGTACCATGCTTCTAATAACTTTTCCTAAATTTCAGCCAATTTGGTCCATAGAACCTGACAAAACTGCTTCAAAAGTTCGAACCCAAGTCTGAAATTAGCGTCCATCAAAATAATAATTTTTCTTAAAATAAAATTTTATGGAGATTTTGTGACTGAATTCAATTTGGTTAGCGATTCTTATGACTATTTCGAAATTTCAGCCAGTTTGGTCGCATAGAACCTGAGAAAACTGCTTCCAAATTTCGACCCCAAGTCTGAAATAAGCGTCCATAAAAATAATAATTTTTCTAAAAATACAATTTTATGGAGATTTTGTGACTGATTTCGATTTGTACCATGCTTCTTATCACTTTTCCTAAATTTCAGCCAATTTGGTCCCAAAGAACCTGAGAAAACTGCTTCCAAAGTTCGAACCCAAGTCTGAAATTAGCTATTATTGTAGAAAGCAATCACTTTGTGGTTTGACATATTTAATAAAATAAAATACTTTTTTGTTTTAAAACCACGATATTTATTAATTTAAGAACCGACCGGTTTCGCTTTACTTAAGCATCATCATAGTATTAATTTGTACCCTGATGATGCTTAAGTAAAGCGAAACCAGTCGGTTCTTAAATTAATAAATATCGTGGTTTTAAAACAAAAAAGTATTTTATTTTATTTTATCTGAAATTAGCGTCCAAAAAAATTAAAAATTTTCTAAAAATACAACTTTATGGAGATTTTGTGACTGAATTCAATTTGGTTAGCGATTCTTATCAATATTAGAAAATTTCAGCCAGTTTGGTCCCATAGAACCTGAGAAAACTGCTTCCCAAGTTTGAACCCAAGGCTGAAATTAGGCTCCATAAAAAAGATGGTTTTTCTTAAAATTAAACTTTATGAAGATTTTGTGACTGAGTTCGATTTGGTGAACGATTCTCATCACTATTCCAATATTTCAGCCCGTTTGGTCCCATAAAACCTGAGAAAACTGCTTTCAAAGTTCGAACCCAAGTCTGAAATGTGCGTCCATAAAAATCATAATTTTTCTAAAAATACAACTTTATGGAGATTTGTAACTGATTTCGATTTGTCCCATGCTTCTTATCACTTTTCCTTAATTTCAGCCAATTTAGTCCCATACGACCTGAGAAAACTGCTTCCAAAGTCGGATCCCATGGCTGGAAAAGCTCCATAAAAATGATGGTTTTTCTAAAAAGAGAACTTTATGGAGATTTTGTGACTGAATTCGATTTGGATAGCGATTCTTATCACTATTTCAAAATTTCAGCCAGTTTGGTTGCATAGAACCTGAGAAAACTGCTTCTAAAGTTCGTACCCAAGTCTCAAATTAGCCTCCATAAAAAAGATGGTTTTTCTAAAAATACAACTTTATGGAGATTTTGTGACTGAGTTCGATTTGGATAACGATTCTTATCTTTATTCCAATATTTCAGCCAGTTTGGTCCCATAGAACCTGAAAAAACTGCTTCTAAAGTTCGAACCCAAGTCTGAAATTAGCGTCCATAAAAATCATAATTTTTCTAAAAATACAACTTTATGGAGATTTGTAACTGATTTCGATTTGTACCATGCTTCTTATCACTTTTCCTTAATTTCAGCCAATTTAGTCCCATACAACCTGAGAAAACTGCTTACAAAGTTGGAACCCAAGGCTGGAATTAGGCTCCATAAAAAATATGGTTTTTCTAAAAAGACAAATTTATGAAGATTTTCTGACTGAGTTCGATTTGGATAACGATTCTTATCACTATTCCAATATTTCAGCCCGTTTGGTCCCTTAAAACCTGAGAAAACTGCTTGCAAAGTTCGAACCCAAGTCTGAAATTTGGGTCACTAAAAATCATAATTTTTCTAAAAATACAACTTTATGGAGATTTTGTGAATGATTTCGATTTGTACCATGCTTCTTATCCTTTTTCCTAAATTTCAGCCTATTTGGTCCATAGAACCTGACAAAACTGCTTCAAAAGTTCGAACCCAAGTCTGAAATTAGCGTCCATCAAAATAATAATTTTTCTTAAAATAAAATTTTATGGAGATTTTGTGACTGAATTCAATTTGGTTAGCGATTCTTATGACTATTTCGAAATTTCAGCCAGTTTGGTCGCATAGAACCTGAGAAAACTGCTTCTAAATTTCGAACCCAAGTCTGAAATTAGCGTCCATAAAAATCATAATTTTTCTAAAAATACAACTTTATGGAGATTTGTAACTGATTTCGATTTGTACCATGCTTCTTATCACTTTTCCTTAATTTCAGCCAATTTAGTCCCATACAACCTGAGAAAACTGCTTACAAAGTTCGAACCCAAGGCTGAAATAAGGCTCCATAAAAAAGATGGTTTTTCTAAAAAGACAACTTTATGAGAATTTTTTGACTGAGTTCGATTTGGATAACGATTCTTATCACTATTCCAATATTTCAGCCCGTTTGGTCCCTTAAAACCTGAGAAAACTGCTTGCAAAGTTCGAACCCAAGTCTGACATTAGCGTCCATCAAAATAATAATTTTTCTTAAAATAAAATTTTATGGAGATTTTGTGACTGAATTCAATTTGGTTAGCGATTCTTATGACTATTTCGAAATTTCAGCCAGTTTGGTCGCATAGAACCTGAGAAAACTGCTTCTAAAGTTCGAACCCAAGTCTGAAATTAGCGTCCATAAAAATCATAATTTTTCTAAAAATACGACTTTATGGAGATTTTGTGACTGAGTTCGATTTTGATTGCGATTCTTATAACTATTACAAAATTTCAGCCAGTTTGGTCCCATAGAACCTGAGAAAACTGCTTCCAAATTTCGACCCCAAGTCTGAAATAAGCGTCCATAAAAATAATAATTTTTCTAAAAATACAATTTTATGGAGATTTTGTGACTGATTTCGATTTGTACCATGCTTCTTATCACTTTTCCTAAATTTCAGCCAATTTGGTCCCATAGAACCTGAGAAAACTGCTCCCAAAGTTCGAACCCAAGTCTGAAATTAGCTATTATTGTAGAAAGCAATCACTTTGTGGTTTGACATATTTAATAAAATAAAATACTTTTTTGTTTTAAAACCACGATATTTATTAATTTAAGAACCGACCGGTTTCGCTTTACTTAAGCATCATCAGGGTACAAATTAATACTAGTATGCTTAAGTAAAGCGAAACCGGTCGGTTCTTAAATTAATAAATATCGTGGTTTTAAAACAAAAAAGTATTTTATTTTATTTTATCTGAAATTAGCGTCCAAAAAAATTAAAAATTTTCTAAAAATACAACTTTATGGAGATTTTGTGACTGAATTCAATTTGGTTAGCGATTCTTATCAATATTAGAAAATTTCAGCCAGTTTGGTCCCATAGAACCAGAGAAAACTGCTTCCCAAGTTTAAACCCAAGGCTGAAATTAGGCTCCATAAAAAAGATGGTTTTTCTTAAAATTAAACTTTATGAAGATTTTGTGACTGAGTTCGATTTGGTTAACGATTCTCATCACTATTCCAATATTTCAGCCCGTTTGGTCCCATAAAACCTGAGAAAACTGCTTTCAAAGTTCGAACCCAAGTCTGAAATGTGCGTCCATAAAAATCATAATTTTTCTAAAAATACAACTTTATGGAGATTTGTAACTGATTTCGATTTGTCCCATGCTTCTTATCACTTTTCCTTAATTTCAGCCAATTTAGTCCCATACGACCTGAGAAAACTGCTTCCAAAGTCGGATCCCATGGCTGGAAAAGCTCCATAAAAATGATGGTTTTTCTAAAAAGAGAACTTTATGGAGATTTTGTGACTGAATTCGATTTGGATAGCGATTCTTATCACTATTTCAAAATTTCAGCCAGTTTGGTTGCATAGAACCTGAGAAAACTGCTTCTAAAGTTCGTACCCAAGTCTCAAATTAGCCTCCATAAAAAAGATGGATTTTCTAAAAATACAACTTTATGGAGATTTTGTGACTGAGTTCGATTTGGATAACGATTCTTATCTTTATTCCAATATTTCAGCCAGTTTGGTCCCATAGAACCTGAAAAAACTGCTTCTAAAGTTCGAACCCAAGTCTGAAATTAGCGTCCATAAAAATCATAATTTTTCTAAAAATACAACTTTATGGAGATTTGTAACTGATTTCGATTTGTACCATGCTTCTTATCACTTTTCCTTAATTTCAGCCAATTTAGTCCCATACAACCTGAGAAAACTGCTTACAAAGTTGGAACCCAAGGCTGGAATTAGGCTCCATAAAAAATATGGTTTTTCTAAAAAGACAAATTTATGAAGATTTTCTGACTGAGTTCGATTTGGATAACGATTCTTATCACTATTCCAATATTTCAGCCCGTTTGGTCCCTTAAAACCTGAGAAAACTGCTTGCAAAGTTCGAACCCAAGTCTGAAATTTGGGTCACTAAAAATCATAATTTTTCTAAAAATACAACTTTATGGAGATTTTGTGAATGATTTCGATTTGTACCATGCTTCTTATCCTTTTTCCTAAATTTCAGCCTATTTGGTCCATAGAACCTGACAAAACTGCTTCAAAAGTTCGAACCCAAGTCTGAAATTAGCCTCCATCAAAATAATAATTTTTCTTAAAATAAAATTTTATGGAGATTTTGTGACTGAATTCAATTTGGTTAGCGATTCTTATGACTATTTCGAAATTTCAGCCAGTTTGGTCGCATAGAACCTGAGAAAACTGCTTCTAAATTTCGAACCCAAGTCTGAAATTAGCGTCCATAAAAATGATAATTTTTCTAAAAATACAACTTTATGGAGATTTGTAACTGATTTCGATTTGTACCATGCTTCTTATCACTTTTCCTTAATTTCAGCCAATTTAGTCCCATACAACCTGAGAAAACTGCTTACAAAGTTCGAACCCAAGGCTGAAATAAGGCTCCATAAAAAAGATGGTTTTTCTAAAAAGACAACTTTATGAGAATTTTTTGACTGAGTTCGATTTGGATAACGATTCTTATCACTATTCCAATATTTCAGCCCGTTTGGTCCCTTAAAACCTGAGAAAACTGCTTGCAAAGTTCGAACCCAAGTCTGAAATTTGCGTCACTAAAAATCATAATTTTTCTAAAAATACATTTTTATGGAGATTTTATGACTGATTTCGATTTGTACCATGCTTCTAATAACTTTTCCTAAATTTCAGCCAATTTGGTCCATAGAACTTGACAAAACTGCTTCAAAAGTTCGAACCCAAGTCTGAAATTAGCGTCCATCAAAATAATAATTTTTCTTAAAATAAAATTTTATGGAGATTTTGTGACTGAATTCAATTTGGTTAGCGATTCTTATGACTATTTCGAAATTTCAGCCAGTTTGGTCGCATAGAACCTGAGAAAACTGCTTCTAAAGTTCGAACCCAAGTCTGAAATTAGCGTCCATAAAAATCATAATTTTTCTAAAAATACGACTTTATGGAGATTTTGTGACTGAGTTCGATTTTGATTGCGATTCTTTTCACTATTACAAAATTTCAGCCAGTTTGGTCCCATAGAACCTGAGAAAACTGCTTCCAAATTTCGAACCCAAGTCTGAAATAAGCGTCCATAAAAATAATAATTTTTCTAAAAATACAATTTTATGGAGATTTTGTGACTGATTTCGATTTGTACCATGCTTCTTATCACTTTTCCTAAATTTCAGCCAATTTGGTCCCATAGAACCTGAGTAAACTGCTTCCAAAGTTCGAACCCAAGTCTGAAATTAGCTATTATTGTAGAAAGCAATCACTTTGTGGTTTGACATATTTAATAAAATAAAATACTTTTTTGTTTTAAAACCACGATATTTATTAATTTAAGAACCGACCGGTTTCGCTTTACTTAAGCATCATCAGGGTACAAATTAATACTAGTATTAATATATTATTATACTAGTATTAATTTGTACCCTGATGATGCTTAAGTAAAGCGAAACCGGTCGGTTCTTAAATTAATAAATATCGTGGTTTTAAAACAAAAAAGTATTTTATTTTATTTTATCTGAAATTAGCGTCCAAAAAAATTAAAAATTTTCTAAAAATACAACTTTATGGAGATTTTGTGACTGAATTCAATTTGGTTAGCGATTCTTATCAATATTAGAAAATTTCAGCCAGTTTGGTCCCATAGAACCTGAGAAAACTGCTTCCCAAGTTTGAACCCAAGGCTGAAATTAGGCTCCATAAAAAAGATGGTTTTTCTTAAAATTAAACTTTATGAAGATTTTGTGACTGAGTTCGATTTGGTTAACGATTCTTATCACTATTCCAATATTTCAGCCCGTTTGGTCCCATAAAACCTGAGAAAACTGCTTTCAAAGTTCGAACCCAAGTCTAAAATGTGCGTCCATAAAAATCATAATTTTTCTAAAAATACAACTTTATGGAGATTTGTAACTGATTTCGATTTGTACCATGCTTCTTATCACTTTTCCTTAATTTCAGCCAATTTAGTCCCATACAACCTGAGAAAACTGCTTACAAAGTTGGAACCCAAGGCTGGAATTAGGCTCCATAAAAAATATGGTTTTTCTAAAAAGACAACTTTATGAAGATTTTCTGACTGAGTTCGATTTGGATAACGATTCTTATCACTATTCCAATATTTCAGCCCGTTTGGTCCCTTAAAACCTGAGAAAACTGCTTGCAAAGTTCGAACCCAAGTCTGAAATTTGGGTCACTAAAAATCATAATTTTTCTAAAAATACAACTTTATGGAGATTTTGTGACTGAGTTCGATTTGGATAACGATTCTTATCTTTATTCCAATATTTCAGCCAGTTTGGTCCCATAGAACCTGAAAAAACTGCTTCTAAAGTTCGAACCCAAGTCTGAAATTAGCGTCCATAAAAATCATAATTTTTCTAAAAATACAACTTTATGGAGATTTGTAAATGATTTCGATTTGTACCATGCTTCTTATCACTTTTCCTTAATTTCAGCCAATTTAGTCCCATACAACCTGAGAAAACTGCTTACAAAGTTGGAACCCAAGGCTGGAATTAGGCTCCATAAAAAATATGGTTTTTCTAAAAAGACAACTTTATGAAGATTTTCTGACTGAGTTCGATTTGGATAACGATTCTTATCACTATTCCAATATTTCAGCCCGTTTGGTCCCTTAAAACCTGAGAAAACTGCTTGCAAAGTTCGAACCCAAGTCTGAAATTTGGGTCACTAAAAATCATAATTTTTCTAAAAATACAACTTTATGGAGATTTTGTGAATGATTTCGATTTGTACCATGCTTCTTATCCTTTTTCCTAAATTTCAGCCTATTTGGTCCATAGAACCTGACAAAACTGCTTCAAAAGTTCGAACCCAAGTCTGAAATTAGCCTCCATCAAAATAATAATTTTTCTTAAAATAAAATTTTATGGAGATTTTGTGACTGAATTCAATTTGGTTAGCGATTCTTATGACTATTTCAAAATTTCAGCCAGTTTGGTCGCATAGAACCTGAGAAAACTACTTCTAAATTTCGAACCCAAGTCTGATATTAGCGTCCATAAAAATCATAATTTTTCTAAAAATACAACTTTATGGAGATTTGTAACTGATTTCGATTTGTACCATGCTTCTTATCACTTTTCCTTAATTTCAGCCAATTTAGTCCCATACAACCTGAGAAAACTGCTTACAAAGTTCGAACCCAAGGCTGAAATAAGGCTCCATAAAAAAGATGGTTTTTCTAAAAAGACAACTTTATGAGAATTTTTTGACTGAGTTCGATTTGGATAACGATTCTTATCACTATTCCAATATTTCAGCCCGTTTGGTCCCTTAAAACCTGAGAAAACTGCTTGCAAAGTTCGAACCCAAGTCTGAAATTTGCGTCACTAAAAATCATAATTTTTCTAAAAATACATTTTTATGGAGATTTTATGACTGATTTCGATTTGTACCATGCTTCTAATAACTTTTCCTAAATTTCAGCCAATTTGGTCCATAGAACTTGACAAAACTGCTTCAAAAGTTCGAACCCAAGTCTGAAATTAGCGTCCATCAAAATAATAATTTTTCTTAAAATAAAATTTTATGGAGATTTTGTGACTGAATTCAATTTGGTTAGCGATTCTTATGACTATTTCGAAATTTCAGCCAGTTTGGTCGCATAGAACCTGAGAAAACTGCTTCTAAAGTTCGAACCCAAGTCTGAAATTAGCGTCCATAAAAATCATAATTTTTCTAAAAATACGACTTTATGGAGATTTTGTGACTGAGTTCGATTTTGATTGCGATTCTTTTCACTATTACAAAATTTCAGCCAGTTTGGTCCCATAGAACCTGAGAAAACTGCTTCCAAATTTCGAACCCAAGTCTGAAATAAGCGTCCATAAAAATAATAATTTTTCTAAAAATACAATTTTATGGAGATTTGTAACTGATTTCGATTTGTACCATGCTTCTTATCACTTTTCCTTAATTTCAGCCAATTTAGTCCCATACAACCTGAGAAAACTGCTTACAAAGTTGGAACCCAAGGCTGGAATTAGGCTCCATAAAAAATATGGTTTTTCTAAAAAGACAACTTTATGAAGATTTTCTGACTGAGTTCGATTTGGATAACGATTCTTATCACTATTCCAATATTTCAGCCCGTTTGGTCCCTTAAAACCTGAGAAAACTGCTTGCAAAGTTCGAACCCAAGTCTGAAATTTGGGTCACTAAAAATCATAATTTTTCTAAAAATACAACTTTATGGAGATTTTGTGACTGAGTTCGATTTGGATAACGATTCTTATCTTTATTCCAATATTTCAGCCAGTTTGGTCCCATAGAACCTGAAAAAACTGCTTCTAAAGTTCGAACCCAAGTCTGAAATTAGCGTCCATAAAAATCATAATTTTTCTAAAAATACAACTTTATGGAGATTTGTAAATGATTTCGATTTGTACCATGCTTCTTATCACTTTTCCTTAATTTCAGCCAATTTAGTCCCATACAACCTGAGAAAACTGCTTACAAAGTTGGAACCCAAGGCTGGAATTAGGCTCCATAAAAAATATGGTTTTTCTAAAAAGACAACTTTATGAAGATTTTCTGACTGAGTTCGATTTGGATAACGATTCTTATCACTATTCCAATATTTCAGCCCGTTTGGTCCCTTAAAACCTGAGAAAACTGCTTGCAAAGTTCGAACCCAAGTCTGAAATTTGGGTCACTAAAAATCATAATTTTTCTAAAAATACAACTTTATGGAGATTTTGTGAATGATTTCGATTTGTACCATGCTTCTTATCCTTTTTCCTAAATTTCAGCCTATTTGGTCCATAGAACCTGACAAAACTGCTTCAAAAGTTCGAACCCAAGTCTGAAATTAGCCTCCATCAAAATAATAATTTTTCTTAAAATAAAATTTTATGGAGATTTTGTGACTGAATTCAATTTGGTTAGCGATTCTTATGACTATTTCAAAATTTCAGCCAGTTTGGTCGCATAGAACCTGAGAAAACTGCTTCTAAATTTCGAACCCAAGTCTGAAATTAGCGTCCATAAAAATCATAATTTTTCTAAAAATACAACTTTATGGAGATTTGTAACTGATTTCGATTTGTACCATGCTTCTTATCACTTTTCCTTAATTTCAGCCAATTTAGTCCCATACAACCTGAGAAAACTGCTTACAAAGTTCGAACCCAAGGCTGAAATAAGGCTCCATAAAAAAGATGGTTTTTCTAAAAAGACAACTTTATGAGAATTTTTTGACTGAGTTCGATTTGGATAACGATTCTTATCACTATTCCAATATTTCAGCCCGTTTGGTCCCTTAAAACCTGAGAAAACTGCTTGCAAAGTTCGAACCCAAGTCTGAAATTTGCGTCACTAAAAATCATAATTTTTCTAAAAATACATTTTTATGGAGATTTTATGACTGATTTCGATTTGTACCATGCTTCTAATAACTTTTCCTAAATTTCAGCCAATTTGGTCCATAGAACTTGACAAAACTGCTTCAAAAGTTCGAACCCAAGTCTGAAATTAGCGTCCATCAAAATAATAATTTTTCTTAAAATAAAATTTTATGGAGATTTTGTGACTGAATTCAATTTGGTTAGCGATTCTTATGACTATTTCGAAATTTCAGCCAGTTTGGTCGCATAGAACCTGAGAAAACTGCTTCTAAAGTTCGAACCCAAGTCTGAAATTAGCGTCCATAAAAATCATGATTTTCCTAAAAATACAACTTTATGGAGATTTTGTAACTGAGTTCGATTTGGATATCGATTCTTATCACTATTCAAAAATTTCAGCCATTTTGGTCGCATAGAACCTGAGAAAACTGCTTCCAAAGTTTGAACCCAAGGCTGAAATTAGGCTCCATAAAAAAGATGGTTTTTCTTAAAATTAAACTTTATGAAGATTTTGTGACTGAGTTCGATTTGGTTAACGATTCTTATCACTATTCCAATATTTCAGCCCGTTTGGTCCCATAAAACCTGAGAAAACTGCTTTCAAAGTTCGAACCCAAGTCTGAAATGTGCGTCCATAAAAATCATAATTTTTCTAAAAATACAACTTTATGGAGATTTGTAACTGATTTCGATTTGTCCCATGCTTCTTATCACTTTTCCTTAATTTCAGCCAATTTAGTCCCATACGACCTGAGAAAACTGCTTCCAAAGTCGGATCCCATGGCTGGAAAAGCTCCATAAAAATGATGGTTTTTATAAAAAGAGAACTTTATGGAGATTTTGTGACTGAATTCGATTTGGATAGCGATTCTTATCACTATTTCAAAATTTCAGCCAGTTTGGTTGCATAGAACCTGAGAAAACTGCTTCTAAAGTTCGTACCCAAGTCTCAAATTAGCCTCCATAAAAAAGATGGTTTTTCTAAAAATACAACTTTATGGAGATTTTGTGACTGAGTTCAATTTGGATATCGATTCTTATCACTATTCCAATATTTCAGCCAGTTTGGTCCCATAGAACCTAAGAAAACTGCTTCTAAATTTCGAACCCAAGTCTGAAATTAGCGTCCATAAAAATCATAATTTTTCTAAAAATACAACTTTATGGAGATTTGTAACTGATTTCGATTTGTACCATGCTTCTTATCACTTTTCCTTAATTTCAGCCAATTTAGTCCCATACAACCTGAGAAAACTGCTTACAAAGTTCGAACCCAAGGCTGAAATAAGGCTCCATAAAAAAGATGGTTTTTCTAAAAAGACAACTTTATGAGAATTTTTTGACTGAGTTCGATTTGGATAACGATTCTTATCACTATTCCAATATTTCAGCCCGTTTGGTCCCTTAAAACCTGAGAAAACTGCTTGCAAAGTTCGAACCCAAGTCTGAAATTTGCGTCACTAAAAATCATAATTTTTCTAAAAATACATTTTTATGGAGATTTTATGACTGATTTCGATTTGTACCATGCTTCTAATAACTTTTCCTAAATTTCAGCCAATTTGGTCCATAGAACCTGACAAAACTGCTTCAAAAGTTCGAACCCAAGTCTGAAATTAGCGTCCATCAAAATAATAATTTTTCTTAAAATAAAATTTTATGGAGATTTTGTGACTGAATTCAATTTGGTTAGCGATTCTTATGACTATTTCGAAATTTCAGCCAGTTTGGTCGCATAGAACCTGAGAAAACTGCTTTTAAAGTTCGAACCCAAGTCTGAAATTAGCGTCCATAAAAATCATAATTTTTCTAAAAATACAATTTTATGGAGATTTTGTGACTGATTTCGATTTGTACCATGCTTCTTATCACTTTTCCTAAATTTCAGCCAATTTGGTCCCATAGAACCTGAGAAAACTGCTTCCAAAGTTCGAACCTAAGTCTGAAATTAGCGTCCAAAAAAATTAAAAATTTTCTAAAAATACAACTTTATGGAGATTTTGTGACTGAATTCAATTTGGTTAGCGATTCTTATCAATATTAGAAAATTTCAGCCAGTTTGGTCCCATAGAACCTGAAAAAACTGCTTCCCAAATTTGAACCCAAGGCTGAAATTAGGCTCCATAAAAAAGATGGTTTTTCTTAAAATAAAACTTTATGAAGATTTTGTGACTGAGTTCGATTTGGTTAACGATTCTTATCACTATTCCAATATTTCAGCCCGTTTGGTCCCATAAAACCTGAGAAAACTGCTTTCAAAGTTCGAACCCAAGTCTGAAATTAGCGTCCAAAAAAATTAAAAATTTTCTAAAAATACAACTTTATGGAGATTTTGTGACTGAATTCAATTTGGTTAGCGATTCTTATCAATATTAGAAAATTTCAGCCAGTTTGGTCCCATAGAACCTGAGAAAACTGCTTCCAAAGTTTGAACCCAAGGCTGAAATTAGGCTCCATAAAAAAGATGGTTTTTCTTAAAATTAAACTTTATGAAGATTTTGTGACTGAGTTCGATTTGGTTAACGATTCTTATCACTATTCCAATATTTCAGCCCGTTTGGTCCCATAAAACCTGAGAAAACTGCTTTCAAAGTTCGAACCCAAGTCTGAAATGTGCGTCCATAAAAATCATAATTTTTCTAAAAATACAACTTTATGGAGATTTGTAACTGATTTCGATTTGTCCCATGCTTCTTATCACTTTTCCTTAATTTCAGCCAATTTAGTCCCATACGACCTGAGAAAACTGCTTCCAAAGTCGGATCCCATGGCTGGAAAAGCTCCATAAAAATGATGGTTTTTATAAAAAGAGAACTTTATGGAGATTTTGTGACTGAATTCGATTTGGATAGCGATTCTTATCACTATTTCAAAATTTCAGCCAGTTTGGTTGCATAGAACCTGAGAAAACTGCTTCTAAAGTTCGTACCCAAGTCTCAAATTAGCCTCCATAAAAAAGATGGTTTTTCTAAAAATACAACTTTATGGAGATTTTGTGACTGAGTTCAATTTGGATATCGATTCTTATCACTATTCCAATATTTCAGCCAGTTTGGTCCCATAGAACCTAAGAAAACTGCTTCTAAATTTCGAACCCAAGTCTGAAATTAGCGTCCATAAAAATCATAATTTTTCTAAAAATACAACTTTATGGAGATTTGTAACTGATTTCGATTTGTACCATGCTTCTTATCACTTTTCCTTAATTTCAGCCAATTTAGTCCCATACAACCTGAGAAAACTGCTTACAAAGTTCGAACCCAAGGCTGAAATAAGGCTCCATAAAAAAGATGGTTTTTCTAAAAAGACAACTTTATGAGAATTTTTTGACTGAGTTCGATTTGGATAACGATTCTTATCACTATTCCAATATTTCAGCCCGTTTGGTCCCTTAAAACCTGAGAAAACTGCTTGCAAAGTTCGAACCCAAGTCTGAAATTTGCGTCACTAAAAATCATAATTTTTCTAAAAATACATTTTTATGGAGATTTTATGACTGATTTCGATTTGTACCATGCTTCTAATAACTTTTCCTAAATTTCAGCCAATTTGGTCCATAGAACCTGACAAAACTGCTTCAAAAGTTCGAACCCAAGTCTGAAATTAGCGTCCATCAAAATAATAATTTTTCTTAAAATAAAATTTTATGGAGATTTTGTGACTGAATTCAATTTGGTTAGCGATTCTTATGACTATTTCGAAATTTCAGCCAGTTTGGTCGCATAGAACCTGAGAAAACTGCTTTTAAAGTTCGAACCCAAGTCTGAAATTAGCGTCCATAAAAATCATAATTTTTCTAAAAATACAATTTTATGGAGATTTTGTGACTGATTTCGATTTGTACCATGCTTCTTATCACTTTTCCTAAATTTCAGCCAATTTGGTCCCATAGAACCTGAGAAAACTGCTTCCAAAGTTCGAACCTAAGTCTGAAATTAGCGTCCAAAAAAATTAAAAATTTTCTAAAAATACAACTTTATGGAGATTTTGTGACTGAATTCAATTTGGTTAGCGATTCTTATCAATATTAGAAAATTTCAGCCAGTTTGGTCCCATAGAACCTGAAAAAACTGCTTCCCAAATTTGAACCCAAGGCTGAAATTAGGCTCCATAAAAAAGATGGTTTTTCTTAAAATAAAACTTTATGAAGATTTTGTGACTGAGTTCGATTTGGTTAACGATTCTTATCACTATTCCAATATTTCAGCCCGTTTGGTCCCATAAAACCTGAGAAAACTGCTTTCAAAGTTCGAACCCAAGTCTGAAATTAGCGTCCAAAAAAATTAAAAATTTTCTAAAAATACAACTTTATGGAGATTTTGTGACTGAATTCAATTTGGTTAGCGATTCTTATCAATATTAGAAAATTTCAGCCAGTTTGGTCCCATAGAACCTGAGAAAACTGCTTCCAAAGTTTGAACCCAAGGCTGAAATTAGGCTCCATAAAAAAGATGGTTTTTCTTAAAATTAAACTTTATGAAGATTTTGTGACTGAGTTCGATTTGGTTAACGATTCTTATCACTATTCCAATATTTCAGCCCGTTTGGTCCCATAAAACCTGAGAAAACTGCTTTCAAAGTTCGAACCCAAGTCTGAAATGTGCGTCCATAAAAATCATAATTTTTCTAAAAATACAACTTTATGGAGATTTGTAACTGATTTCGATTTGTCCCATGCTTCTTATCACTTTTCCTTAATTTCAGCCAATTTAGTCCCATACGACCTGAGAAAACTGCTTCCAAAGTCGGATCCCATGGCTGGAAAAGCTCCATAAAAATGATGGTTTTTATAAAAAGAGAACTTTATGGAGATTTTGTGACTGAATTCGATTTGGATAGCGATTCTTATCACTATTTCAAAATTTCAGCCAGTTTGGTTGCATAGAACCTGAGAAAACTGCTTCTAAAGTTCGTACCCAAGTCTCAAATTAGCCTCCATAAAAAAGATGGTTTTTCTAAAAATACAACTTTATGGAGATTTTGTGACTGAGTTCAATTTGGATATCGATTCTTATCACTATTCCAATATTTCAGCCAGTTTGGTCCCATAGAACCTAAGAAAACTGCTTCTAAATTTCGAACCCAAGTCTGAAATTAGCGTCCATAAAAATCATAATTTTTCTAAAAATACAACTTTATGGAGATTTGTAACTGATTTCGATTTGTACCATGCTTCTTATCACTTTTCCTTAATTTCAGCCAATTTAGTCCCATACAACCTGAGAAAACTGCTTACAAAGTTCGAACCCAAGGCTGAAATAAGGCTCCATAAAAAAGATGGTTTTTCTAAAAAGACAACTTTATGAGAATTTTTTGACTGAGTTCGATTTGGATAACGATTCTTATCACTATTCCAATATTTCAGCCCGTTTGGTCCCTTAAAACCTGAGAAAACTGCTTGCAAAGTTCGAACCCAAGTCTGAAATTTGCGTCACTAAAAATCATAATTTTTCTAAAAATACATTTTTATGGAGATTTTATGACTGATTTCGATTTGTACCATGCTTCTAATAACTTTTCCTAAATTTCAGCCAATTTGGTCCATAGAACCTGACAAAACTGCTTCAAAAGTTCGAACCCAAGTCTGAAATTAGCGTCCATCAAAATAATAATTTTTCTTAAAATAAAATTTTATGGAGATTTTGTGACTGAATTCAATTTGGTTAGCGATTCTTATGACTATTTCGAAATTTCAGCCAGTTTGGTCGCATAGAACCTGAGAAAACTGCTTTTAAAGTTCGAACCCAAGTCTGAAATTAGCGTCCATAAAAATCATAATTTTTCTAAAAATACAATTTTATGGAGATTTTGTGACTGATTTCGATTTGTACCATGCTTCTTATCACTTTTCCTAAATTTCAGCCAATTTGGTCCCATAGAACCTGAGAAAACTGCTTCCAAAGTTCGAACCTAAGTCTGAAATTAGCGTCCAAAAAAATTAAAAATTTTCTAAAAATACAACTTTATGGAGATTTTGTGACTGAATTCAATTTGGTTAGCGATTCTTATCAATATTAGAAAATTTCAGCCAGTTTGGTCCCATAGAACCTGAAAAAACTGCTTCCCAAATTTGAACCCAAGGCTGAAATTAGGCTCCATAAAAAAGATGGTTTTTCTTAAAATAAAACTTTATGAAGATTTTGTGACTGAGTTCGATTTGGTTAACGATTCTTATCACTATTCCAATATTTCAGCCCGTTTGGTCCCATAAAACCTGAGAAAACTGCTTTCAAAGTTCGAACCCAAGTCTGAAATTTGCGTCCATAAAAATCATAATTTTTCTAAAAATACAACTTTATGGAGATTTGTAACTGATTTCGATTTGTCCCATGCTTCTTATCACTTTTCCTTAATTTCAGCCAATTTAGTCCCATACGACCTGGGAAAACTGCTTCCAAAGTCGGATCCCAAGGCTGGAAAAGCTCCATAAAAATGATGGTTTTTCTAAAAAGAGAACTTTATGGAGATTTTGTGACTGAATTCGATTTGGATAGCGATTCTTATCACTATTTCAAAATTTCAGCCAGTTCGGTTGCATAGAACCTGAGAAAACTGCTTCTAAAGTTCGTACCCAAGTCTCAAATTAGCCTCCATAAAAAAGATGGTTTTTCTAAAAGTACAACTTTATGGAGATTTTGTGACTGAGTTCGATTTGGATAACGATTCTTATCTTTATTCCAATATTTCAGCCAGTTTGGTCCCATAGAACCTGAAAAAACTGCTTCTAAAGTTCGAACCCATGTCTGAAATTAGCGTCCATAAAAATCATGATTTTCCTAAAAATACAACTTTATGGAGATTTTGTAACTGAGTTCGATTTGGATATCGATTCTTATCACTATTCAAAAATTTCAGCCATTTTGGTCGCATAGAACCTGAGAAAACTGCTTCTAAAGTTCGAACCCAAGTCTCCAATTAGCCTCCATAAAAAAGATGGTTTTTCTAAAAATACAACTTTATGGAGATTTTGTGACTGAGTTCGATTTGGATAACGATTCTTATCACTATTCCAATATTTCAGCCAGTTTGGTCCCATAGAACCTGAAAAAACTGCTTCTAAAGTTCGAACCCAAGTCTGAAATTAGCGTCCATAAAAATCATGATTTTTCTAAAAATACAACTTTATGGAGATTTTGTAACTGAGTTCGATTTAACTTTATGACTCATTTCGATTTGTACCATGCTTCTAAATCACTTTTCCTAAATTTCAGCCAATTTGGTCCCATAGAACTTGAGAAAACTGCTTCCAAAGTTCGAGAACCCAAGTCTGAAATTAGCGTCCATAAAAAAGAAGGTTTTTCTAAAAATACAACTTTATGGAGATTTTTTGACTGAGTTCGATTTGGATAACGATTCTTATCACTATTCCAATATTTCAGCCCGTTTGGTTCCTTAAAACCTGATAAAACTGCTTCCAAAGTTCGAACCCAAGGCTGGAATTAGGCTCCATAAAAAAGATGGTTTTTCTAAAAAGACAAGTTTATGGAGATTTTGTGACTGAATTCGATTTGGATAGCGATTCTTATCACTATTTCAAAATTTCAGCCAGTTTGGTTGCATTGAACCTGAGAAAACTGCTTCTAAAGTTCGAACCCAAGTCTCAAATTAGCCTCCATAAAAAGAAGGTTTTTCTAAAAATACAACTTTATGGAGATTTTGTGACTGAGTTCGATTTGGATAACGATTCTTATCACTATTCCAATATTTCAGCCAGTTTGGTCCCATAGAACCTGAGAAAACTGCTTCTAAAGTTCGAACCCAAGTATGAAATTAGCGTCCATAAAAATCATGATTTTTCTAAAAATACAACTTTATGGAGATTTTGTAACTGAGTTCGATTTGGATATCGATTCTTATTACTATTCAAAAATTTCAGCCATTTTGGTCGCATAGAACCAGAGAAAACTGCTTCTAAAGTTCGAACCCAAGTCTGAAATTAGCGTCAGTAAAAATCATGATTTTTCTAAAAATACAACTTTATGACTGATTTCGATTTGTACCATGCTTCTAATCACTTTTCCTAAATTTCAGCCAATTTGGTCCCATAGAACCTGAGAAAACTGCTTCCAAAGTTCGAGAACCCAAGTCTGAAATAAGCGTCCATAAAAATCATAATTTATTTAAAAATACAACATTATGGAGATTTTGTGACTGAATTTGATTTGGATAGCGATTCTTATCACTATTTTTCAAATTTCAGCCAGTTTGGTCGCATAGAACCTGAAAAAACTGCTTCTAAAGTTCGAACCCAAGTCTGAAATTAGCGTCAGTAAAAATCATGATTTTCCTAAAAATACAACTTTATGACTGATTTCGATTTGTACCATGCTTCTTATCACTTTTCCTAAATTTCAGCCAATTTGGTCCCATAGAACCTGAGAAAACTGCTTCCAAAGTTCGAACCCAAGTCTGAAATTAGCGTCCAAAACAATTAAAAATTTTCTAAAAATACGTTTTTATGGAGATTTTGTGACTGAATTCGATTTGGATAGCGATTCTTATCACTATTTCAAAATTTCAGCCAGTTTGGTTGCATAGAACCTGAGAAAACTGCTTCTAAAGTTCGTACCCAAGTCTCAAATTAGCCTCCATAAAAAAGATGTTTTTTCTAAAAATACAACTTTATGAAGATTTTGTGACTGAGTTCGATTTGGATAACGATTCTTATCTTTATTGCAATATTTCAGCCAGTTTGGTCCCATAGAACCTGAAAAAACTGCTTCTAAAGTTCGAACCCAAGTCTGAAATTAGCGTCCATAAAAATCATGATTTTTCTAAAAATACAACTTTATGGAGATTTTGTGACTGAGTTCAATTTGGATATCGATTCTTATCACTATTCCAATATTTCAGCCAGTTTGGTCCCATAGAACCTGAGAAAACTGCTTTTAAAGTTCGAACCCAAGTCTGAAATTAGCGTCCATAAAAATCATAATTTTTCTAAAAATACGACTTTATGGAGATTTTGTGACTGAGTTCGATTTTGATTGCGATTCTTATCACTATTACAAAATTTCAGCCAGTTTGGTCCCATAGAACCTGAGAAAACTGCTTCCAAATTTCGAACCCAAGTCTGATATAAGCGTCCATAAAAATAATAATTTTTCTAAAAATACAATTTTATGGAGATTTTGTGACTGATTTCGATTTGTACCATGCTTCTTATCACTTTTCCTAAATTTCAGCCAATTTGGTCCCATAGAACCTGAGAAAACTGCTTCCAAAGTTCGAACCCAAGTCTGAAATTAGCGTCCAAAAAAATTAAAAATTTTCTAAAAATACATATTTATGGAGATTTTGTGACTGAATTCAATTTGGTTAGCGATTCTTATCAATATTAGAAAATTTCAGCCAGTTTGGTCCCATAGAACCTGAGAAAACTGCTTCCCAAATTTGAACCCAAGGCTGAAATTAGGCTCCATAAAAAAGATGGTTTTTCTTAAAATAAAACTTTATGAAGATTTTGTGACTGAGTTCGATTTGGTTAACGATTCTTATCACTATTCCAATATTTCAGCCCGTTTGGTCCCATAAAACCTGAGAAAACTGCTTTCAAAGTTCGAACCCAAGTCTGAAATTTGCGTCCATAAAAATCATAATTTTTCTAAAAATACAACTTTATGGAGATTTGTAACTGATTTCGATTTGTCCCATGCTTCTTATCACTTTTCCTTAATTTCAGCCAATTTAGTCCCATACAACCTGAGAAAACTGCTTACAAAGTTCGAACCCAAGGCTGAAATAAGGCTCCATAAAAAAGATGGTTATTCTAAAAAGACATTTTTATGAAGATTTTTTGACTGAGTTCGATTTGGATAACGATTCTTATCACTATTCCAATATTTCAGCCCGTTTGGTCCCTTAAAACCTGATAAAACTGCTTCCAAAGTTCGAACCCAAGGCTGGAATTAGGCTCCATAAAAAATATGGTTTTTCTAAAAAGACAAGTTTATGGAGATTTTGTGACTGAATTCGATTTGGATAGCGATTCTTATCACTATTTCAAAATTTCAGCCAGTTTGGTTGCATTGAACCTGAGAAAACTGCTTCTAAAGTTCGAACCCAAGTCTCAAATTAGCCTCCATAAAAAAGATGGTTTTTCTAAAAATACAACTTTATGGAGATTTTGTGACTGAGTTCGATTTGGATAACGATTCTTATCACTATTCCAATATTTCAGCCAGTTTGGTCCCATAGAACCTGAGAAAACTGCTTCTAAAGTTCGAACCCAAGTCTGAAATTAGCGTCCATAAAAATCATGATTTTTCTAAAAATACAACTTTATGGAGATTTTGTAACTGAGTTCGATTTGGATATCGATTCTTATCACTATTCAAAAATTTCAGCCATTTTGGTCGCATAGAACCAGAGAAAACTGCTTCTAAAGTTCGAACCCAAGTCTGAAATTAGCGTCAGTAAAAATCATGATTTTTCTAAAAATACAACTTTATGACTGATTTCGATTTGTACCATGCTTCTAATCACTTTTCCTAAATTTCAGCCAACTTGGTCCCATAGAACCTGAGAAAACTGCTTCCAAAGTTCGAGAACCCAAGTCTGAAATTAGCGTCCATAAAAATCATAATTTATTTAAAAATACAACATTATGGAGATTTTGTGACTGAATTTGATTTGGATAGCGATTCTTATCACTATTTCAAAATTTCAGCCAGTTTGGTCGCATAGAACCTGAAAAAACTGCTTCTAAAGTTCGAACCCAAGTCTGAAATTAGCGTCAGTAAAAATCATGATTTTTCTAAAAATACAACTTTATGACTGATTTCGATTTGTACCATGCTTCTTATCACTTTTCCTAAATTTCAGCCAATTTGGTCCCATAGAACCTGAGAAAACTGCTTCCAAAGTTCGAACCCAAGTCTGAAATTAGCGTCCAAAAAAATTAAAATTTTTCTAAAAATACCTTTTTATGGAGATTTTGTGACTGAATTCAATTTGGTTAGCGATTCTTATCAATATTAGAAAATTTCAGCCAGTTTGGTCCCATAGAACCTGAGAAAACTGCTTCCCAAGTTCGAACCCAAGGCTGAAATTAGGCTCCATAAAAAAGATGGTTTTTCTTAAAATACAACTTTATGAAGATTTTTAGACTGAGTTCGATTTAGATAACGATTCTTATCACTATTCCAATATTTCAGCCCGTTTGGTCCCTTAAAACCTGAAAAAACTGCTTCCAAAGTTCGAACCCAAGGCTGAAATTAGGCTCAATAAAAAAGATGGTTTTTTTAAAATACAACTTAATGGAGATTTTGTGACTGAGTTCGATTTGGATAACGATTCTTATCACTATTCCAATATTTCAGCCCGTTTGGTCCCATAAAACCTGAGAAAACTGCTTGCAAAGTTCGAACCCAAGTCTGAAATTTGCGTCACTAAACATCATAATTTTTCTAAAAATACAACTTTATGGAGATTTTGTGAATGATTTCGATTTGTACCATGCTTCTTATCACTTTTCCTAAATTTCAGCCAATTTGGTACATAGAACCTGAGAAAACTGCTTCAAAAGTTCGAACCCAAGTCTGAAATTAGCGTCCATAAAAATAATAATTTTTCTAAAAATACAATTTTATGGAGATTTTGTGACTGAATTCAATTTGGTTAGCGATTCTTATGACTATTTCGAAATTTCAGCCAGTTTGGTCGCATAGAACCTGAGAAAACTGCTTCTTAAGTTCGAACCCAAGTCTGAAATTAGCGTCAGTAAAAATCATGATTTTTCTTAAAATACAACTTTATGACTGATTTTGATTTGTACCATGCTTCTAATCACTTTTCCCAAATTTCAGCCAATTTAGTCCCATACAACCTGAGAAAATTGCCTACAAAATGCGAACCCAAGGCTGAAATTAGGCTCCATAAAAAAGATGGTTTTTCTAAAAAGACAACTTTATGAAGATTTTGTGACTGAGTTCGATTTGGATAAAGATTCTTATCACTATTCCAATATTTCAGCCCGTTTGGTTCCATAGAACCTGAGAAAATGGCTTCTAAAGTTTGAACCCAAGTCTGAAATTTGCGTCCATAAAAATCATAATTTTTCTACAACTTTATGGAGATTTTGTGACTGAGTTCGATTTGGATAGCGATTCTTATCACTATTACAAAATTTCAGCCAGTTTGGTCCCATAGAACCTGAGAAAACTGCTTCCAAATTTCGAACCCAAGTCTGAAATAAGCGTCCATAAGAATAATAATTTTTCTAAAAAGACAACTTTATGGAGATTTTGTGACTGAATTCGATTTGGATAGCGATTCTTATCACTATTTTAAAATTTCAGCCAGTTTGGTTGCATAGAACCTGAGAAAACTGCTTCTAAAGTTCGAACCCAAGTCTCCAATTAGCCTCCATAAAAAAGATGGTTTTTCTAAAAATACAACTTTATGGAGATTTTGTGACTGAGTTCGATTAGGATAACGATTCTTATCACTATTCCAATATTTCAGCCAGTTTGGTCCCATAGAACCTGAGAAAACTGCTTCCCAAGTTCGAACCCAAGGCTGAAATTAGGCTCCATAAAAAAGATGGTTTTTCTTAAAATACAACTTTATGAAGATTTTTTGACTGAGTTCGATTTGGATAACGATTCTTATCACTATTCCAATATTTCAGCCCGTTTGGTCCCTTAAAACCTGAAAAAACTGCTTCCAAAGTTCGAACCCAAGGCTGAAATTAGGCTCAATAAAAAAGATGGTTTTTCTTAAAATACAACTTAATGGAGATTTTGTTACTGAGTTCGATTTGGATAACGATTCTTATCACTACTCCAATATTTCAGCCAGTTTGGTCCCATAGAACCTGAGAAAACTGCTTCTAAAGTTCGAACCCAAGTCTGAAATTATCGTCCATAAAAATCATGATTTTTCTAAAAATACAACTTTATGGAGATTTCGATTTGTACCATGCTTCTCATCACTTTTCCTAAATTTCAGCCAATTTGGTCCCATAGAACCTGAGAAAACTGCTTCCAAAGTTCGAGAACCTAAGTCTGAAATTAGCGTCCATAAAAATCATAATTTATTTAAAAATACAACATTATGGAGATTTTGTGACTGAATTTGATTTGGATAGCGATTCTTATCACTATTTCAAAATTTCAGCCAGTTTGGTCGCATAGAACCTGAAAAAACTGCTTCCAAATTTCGAACCCAAGTCTGAAATAAGCGTCCATAAGAATAATAATTTTTCTAAAAAGACAACTTTATGGAGATTTTGTGACTGAATTCGATTTGGATAGCGATTCTTATGACTATTTTAAAATTTCAGCCAGTTTGGTTGCATAGAACCTGAGAAAACTGCTTCCCAAGTTCGAACCCAAGGCTGAAATTAGGCTCCATAAAAAAGATGGTTTTTCTTAAAATACAACTTTATGAAGATTTTTTGACTGAGTTCGATTTGGATAACGATTCTTATCACTATTCCAATATTTCAGCCCGTTTGGTCCCTTAAAACCTGAAAAAACTGCTTCCAAAGTTCGAACCCAAGGCTGAAATTAGGCTCAATAAAAAAGATGGTTTTTCTTAAAATACAACTTAATGGAGATTTTGTTACTGAGTTCGATTTGGATAACGATTCTTATCACTACTCCAATATTTCAGCCAGTTTGGTCCCATAGAACCTGAGAAAACTGCTCCTTAAGTTCGAACCCAGGTCTGAAATTATCGTCCATAAAAATCATGATTTTTCTAAAAATACAACTTTATGGAGATTTCGATTTGTACTATGCTTCTAATCACTTTTCCTAAATTTCAGCCAATTTGGTCCCATAGAACCTGAGAAAACTGCTTCCAAAGTTCGAGAACCCAAGTCTGAAATTAGCGTCCATAAAAATCATAATTTATTTAAAAAATACAACATTATGGAGATTTTGTGACTGAATTTGATTTGGATAGCGATTCTTATCACTATTTCAAAATTTCAGCCAGTTTGGTCGCATAGAACCTGAAAAAACTGCTTCTAAAGTTCGAACCCAAGTCTGAAATTAGCGTCAGTAAAAATCATGATTTTTCTAAAAATACAACTTTATGACTGATTTCGATTTGTACCATGCTTCTTATCACTTTTCCTAAATTTCAGCCAATTTGGTCCCATAGAACCTGAGAAAACTGCTTCCAAAGTTCGAACCCAAGTCTGAAATTAGCGTCCAAAAAAATTAAAAATTTTCTAAAAATACCTTTTTATGGAGATTTTGTGACTGAATTCAATTTGGTTAGCGATTCTTATCAATATTAGAAAATTTCAGCCAGTTTGGTCCCATAGAACCTGAGAAAACTGCTTCCCAAGTTCGAACCCAAGGCTGAAATTAGGCTCCATAAAAAAGATGGTTTTTCTTAAAATACAACTTTATGAAGATTTTTAGACTGAGTTCGATTTAGATAACGATTCTTATCACTATTCCAATATTTCAGCCCGTTTGGTCCCTTAAAACCTGAAAAAACTGCTTCCAAAGTTCGAACCCAAGGCTGAAATTAGGCTCAATAAAAAAGATGGTTTTTTTAAAATACAACTTAATGGAGATTTTGTGACTGAGTTCGATTTGGATAACGATTCTTATCACTATTCCAATATTTCAGCCCGTTTGGTCCCATAAAACCTGAGAAAACTGCTTGCAAAGTTCGAACCCAAGTCTGAAATTTGCGTCACTAAACATAATAATTTTTCTAAAAATACAACTTTATGGAGATTTTGTGAATGATTTCGATTTGTACCATGCTTCTTATCACTTTTCCTAAATTTCAGCCAATTTGGTCCATAGAACCTGAGAAAACTGCTTCAAAAGTTCGAACCCAAGTCTGAAATTAGCGTCCATAAAAATAATAATTTTTCTAAAAATACAATTTTATGGAGATTTTGTGACTGAATTCAATTTGGTTAGCGATTCTTATGACTATTTCGAAATTTCAGCCAGTTTGGTCGCATAGAACCTGAGAAAACTGCTTCTTAAGTTCGAACCCAAGTCTGAAATTAGCGTCAGTAAAAATCATGATTTTTCTTAAAATACAACTTTATGACTGATTTTGATTTGTACCATGCTTCTAATCACTTTTCCCAAATTTCAGCTAATTTAGTCCCATACAACCTGAGAAAACTGCTTACAAAATGCGAACCCAAGGCTGAAATTAGGCTCCATAAAAAAGATGGTTTTTCTAAAAAGACAACTTTATGAAGATTTTGTGACTGAGTTCGATTTGGATAAAGATTCTTATCACTATTCCAATATTTCAGCCCGTTTGGTTCCATAGAACCTGAGAAAATGGCTTCTAAAGTTTGAACCCAAGTCTGAAATTTGCGTCCATAAAAATCATAATTTTTCTACAACTTTATGGAGATTTTGTGACTGAGTTCGATTTGGATAGCGATTCTTATCACTATTACAAAATTTCAGCCAGTTTGGTCCCATAGAACCTGAGAAAACTGCTTCCAAATTTCGAACCCAAGTCTGAAATAAGCGTCCATAAGAATAATAATTTTTCTAAAAAGACAACTTTATGGAGATTTTGTGACTGAATTCGATTTGGATAGCGATTCTTATCACTATTTTAAAATTTCAGCCAGTTTGGTTGCATAGAACCTGAGAAAACTGCTTCTAAAGTTCGAACCCAAGTCTCCAATTAGCCTCCATAAAAAAGATGGTTTTTCTAAAAATATAACTTTATGGAGATTTTGTGACTGAGTTCGATTAGGATAACGATTCTTATCACTATTCCAATATTTCAGCCAGTTTGGTCCCATAGAACCTGAGAAAACTGCTTCTAAAGTTCGAACCCAAGTCTGAAATTAGCGTCAGTAAAAATCATGATTTTTCTAAAAATACAATTTTATGGAGATTTTGTGACTGATTTCGATTTGTACCATGCTTCTTATCACTTTTCCTAAATTTCAGCCAATTTCGTCCCATAGAATCTGAGAAAACTGCTTCCAAAGTTCGAACCCAAGTCTGAAATTAGCGTCCAAAAAAATTAAAATTTTTCTAAGAATACAACTTTATGGAGATTTTGTGACTGAATTCAATTTGGTTAGCGATTCTTATGACTTTTTCGAAATTTCAGCCAGTTTGGTCGCATAGAACCTGAGAAAACTGCTTCTAAAGTTCGAACCCAAGTCTGAAATTAGCGTCAGTAAAAATCATAATTTTTCTAAAAATACAACTTAATGGAGATTTGTAACTGATTTCGATTTGTACCATGCTTCTTATCACTTTTCCTTAATTTCGGCCAATTTAGTCCCATACAACCTCAGGAAACTGCTTACAAAGTTCGAACCCAAGGCTGAAATAAGGCTCCATAAAAAGATGGTTTTTCTAAAAAGACAACTTAATGGAGATTTTGTGACTGAGTTCGATTTGGATAACGATTCTTATCACTATTCCAATATTTCAGCCCGTTTGGTCCCATAAAACCTGAGAAAACTGCTTGCAAAGTTCGAACCCAAGTCTGAAATTTGCGTCACTAAAAATCCTAATTTTTCTAAAAATACAACTTTATGGAGATTTTGTGAATGATTTCGATTTGTACCATGCTTCTTATCACTTTTCCTAAATTTCAGCCAGTTTGGTTGCATAGAACCTGAGAAAACTGCTTCTAAAGTTCGAACCCAAGTCTCCAATTAGCCTCCATAAAAAAGATGGTTTTTCTAAAAATATAACTTTATGGAGATTTTGTGACTGAGTTCGATTAGGATAACGATTCTTATCACTATTCCAATATTTCAGCCAGTTTGGTCCCATAGAACCTGAGAAAACTGCTTCTAAAGTTCGAACCCAAGTCTGAAATTAGCGTCAGTAAAAATCATGATTTTTCTAAAAATACAATTTTATGGAGATTTTGTGACTGATTTCGATTTGTACCATGCTTCTTATCACTTTTCCTAAATTTCAGCCAATTTCGTCCCATAGAATCTGAGAAAACTGCTTCCAAAGTTCGAACCCAAGTCTGAAATTAGCGTCCAAAAAAATTAAAATTTTTCTAAGAATACAACTTTATGGAGATTTTGTGACTGAATTCAATTTGGTTAGCGATTCTTATGACTTTTTCGAAATTTCAGCCAGTTTGGTCGCATAGAACCTGAGAAAACTGCTTCTAAAGTTCGAACCCAAGTCTGAAATTAGCGTCAGTAAAAATCATAATTTTTCTAAAAATACAACTTAATGGAGATTTGTAACTGATTTCGATTTGTACCATGCTTCTTATCACTTTTCCTTAATTTCAGCCAATTTAGTCCCATACAACCTCAGGAAACTGCTTACAAAGTTCGAACCCAAGGCTGAAATAAGGCTCCATAAAAAGATGGTTTTTCTAAAAAGACAACTTAATGGAGATTTTGTGACTGAGTTCGATTTGGATAACGATTCTTATCACTATTCCAATATTTCAGCCCGTTTGGTCCCATAAAACCTGAGAAAACTGCTTGCAAAGTTCGAACCCAAGTCTGAAATTTGCGTCACTAAAAATCCTAATTTTTCTAAAAATACAACTTTATGGAGATTTTGTGAATGATTTCGATTTGTACCATGCTTCTTATCACTTTTCCTAAATTTCAGCCAATTTGGTCCATAGAACCTGAGAAAACTGCTTCAAAAGTTCGAACCCAAGTCTGAAATTAGCGTCCATCAAAATAATAATTTTTCTTAAAATAAAATTTTATGGAGATTTTGTGACTGAATTCAATTTGGTTAGCGATTCTTATGACTATTTCGAAATTTCAGCCAGTTTGGTCACATAGAACCTGGGAAAACTGCTTCTAAAGTTCGAACCCAAGTCTGAAATTAGCGTCAGTAAAAATCATAATTTTTCTAAAAATACAACTTTATGGAGATTTGTAACTGATTTCGATTTGTACCATGCTTCTTATCACTTTTCCTTAATTTCAGCCAATTTAGTCCCATACAACCTGAGAAAACTGCTTACAAAGTTCGAACCCAAGGCTGAAATAAGGCTCCATAAAAAAGATGGTTTTTCTAAAAAGACAACTTTATGAAGATTTTTTGACTGAGTTCGATTTGGATAACGATTCTTATCACTATTCCAATATTTCAGCCCGTTTGGTCCCTTAAAACCTGAGAAAACTGCTTGCAAAGTTCGAACCCAAGTCTGAAATTTGCGTCACTAAAAATCATAATTTTTCTAAAAATACTTTTTTATGGAGATTTTATGACTGATTTCGATTTGTACCATGCTTCTTATAACTTTTCCAATATTTCAGCCCGTTTGGTTCCATAGAACCTGAGAAAATGGCTTCTAAAGTTTGAACCCAAGTCTGAAATTTGCGTCCATAAAAATCATAATTTTTCTACAACTTTATGGAGATTTTATGACTGAGTTCGATTTGGATAGCGATTCTTATCACTATTACAAAATTTCAGCCAGTTTGGTTGCATAGAACCTGAGAAAACTGCTTCTAAAGTTCGAACCCAAGTCTCCAATTAGCCTCCATAAAAAAGATGGTTTTTCTAAAAATACAACTTTATGGAGATTTTGTGACTGAGTTCGATTAGGATAACGATTCTTATCACTATTCCAATATTTCAGCCAGTTTGGTCCCATAGAACCTGAGAAAACTGCTTCTAAAGTTCGAACCCAAATCTGAAATTAGCGTCCATAAAAATCATGATTTTTCGAAAAATACAACTTTATGGAGATTTTGTAACTGAGTTCGATTTGGATATCGATTCTTATCACTATTCAAAAATTTCAGCCATTTTGGTCGCATAGAACCTGAGAAAACTGCTTCTAAAGTTCGAACCCAAGTCTGAAATTAGCGTCAGTAAAAATCATGATTTTTCTAAAAATACAATTTAATGGAGATTTTGTGACTGATTTCGATTTGTACCATCCTTCTTATCACTTTTCCTAAATTTCAGCCAATTTCGTCCCATAGAATCTGAGAAAACTGCCTCCAAAGTTCGAACCCAAGTCTGAAATTAGCGTCCAAAAAAATTAAAATTTTTCTAAGAATACAACTTTATGGAGATTTTGTGACTGAATTCAATTTGGTTAGCGATTCTTATGACTTTTTCGAAATTTCAGCCAGTTTGGTCGCATAGAACCTGAGAAAACTGCTTCTAAAGTTCGAACCCAAGTCTGAAATTAGCGTCAGTAAAAATCATATTTTTTCTAAAAATACAACTTAATGGAGATTTGTAACTGATTTCGATTTGTACCATGCTTCTTATCACTTTTCCTTAATTTCAGCCAATTTAGTCCCATACAACCTGAGGAAACTGCTTACAAAGTTCGAACCCAAGGCTGAAATAAGGCTCCATAAAAAGATGGTTTTTCTAAAAAGACAACTTTATGAAGATTTTTTGAATGAGTTCGATTTGGATAACGATTCTTATCACTATTCCAATATTTCAGCCCGTTTGGTTCCTTAAAACCAGAAAAAACTGCTTCCAAAGTTCGAACCCAAGGCTGAAATTAGGCTCAATAAAAAAGATGGTTTTTCTAAAAATACAACTTAATGGAGATTTTGTGACTGAGTTCGATTTGGATAACGATTCTTATCACTATTCCAATATTTCAGCCCGTTTGGTCCCATAAAACCTGAGAAAACTGCTTGCAAAGTTCGAACCCAAGTCTGAAATTTGCGTCACTAAAAATCCTAATTTTTCTAAAAATACAACTTTATGGAGATTTTGTGAATGATTTCGATTTGTACCATGCTTCTTATCACTTTTCCTAAATTTCAGCCAATTTGGTCCATAGAACCTGAGAAAACTGCTTCAAAAGTTCGAACCCAAGTCTGAAATTAGCGTCCATCAAAATAATAATTTTTCTTAAAATAAAATTTTATGGAGATTTTGTGACTGAATTCAATTTGGTTAGCGATTCTTATGACTATTTCGAAATTTCAGCCAGTTTGGTCACATAGAACCTGGGAAAACTGCTTCTAAAGTTCGAACCCAAGTCTGAAATTAGCGTCAGTAAAAATCATAATTTTTCTAAAAATACAACTTTATGGAGATTTGTAACTGATTTCGATTTGTACCATGCTTCTTATCACTTTTCCTTAATTTCAGCCAATTTAGTCCCATACAACCTGAGAAAACTGCTTACAAAGTTCGAACCCAAGGCTGAAATAAGGCTCCATAAAAAAGATGGTTTTTCTAAAAAGACAACTTTATGAAGATTTTTTGACTGAGTTCGATTTGGATAACGATTCTTATCACTATTCCAATATTTCAGCCCGTTTGGTCCCTTAAAACCTGAGAAAACTGCTTGCAAAGTTCGAACCCAAGTCTGAAATTTGCGTCACTAAAAATCATAATTTTTCTAAAAATACTTTTTTATGGAGATTTTATGACTGATTTCGATTTGTACCATGCTTCTTATAACTTTTCCTAAATTTCAGCCAATTTGGTCCCTTAGAACCTGAGAAAACTGCTTTTAGAGTTCGAGAACCCAAGTCTGAAATAAGCGCCCATATAAATCATAATTTTTTAAAAAATTCACTTTTATGGAGATTTTGTGACTGAATTCGATTTGGATAGCGATTCTTATCACTATTTCAAAATTTCAGCCAGTTTGGTCGCATAGAACCTGAGAAAACTGCTTCTAAAGTTCGAACCCAAGTCTCAAATTAGCCTCCATAAAAAAGATGGTTTTTCTAAAAATACAACTTTATGGAGATTTTGTGACAGAGTTCGATTTGGATAACGATTCTTATCACAATTCGTATATTTCAGCCAGTTTGGTCCCATAGAACCTGAGAAAACTGTTTCTAAAGTTCGAACCCAAGTCTGAAATTAGCGTCCATAAAAATCATGATTTTTCTAAAAATACAACTTTATGGAGATTTTGTGACTGAGTTCAATTTGGATATCGATTCTTATCACTATTCCAATATTTCAGCCAGTTTGGTCCCATAGAAACTGAGAAAACTGCTTCTAAAGTTCGAACCCAAGTCTGAAATTAGCGTCCATAAAAATCATAATTTTTCTAAAAATACAACTTTTTGGAGATTTGTAACTGATTTCGATTTGTACCATGCTTCTTATCACCTTTCCTTAATTTCAGCCAATTTAGTCCCATACAACCTGAGAAAACTGCTTACAAAGTTGGAACCCAAGGCTGGAATTAGGCTCCATAAAAAAGATGGTTTTTCTAACAAAAGAACTTTATGGAGATTTTGTGACTGAATTCGATTTGGATAGCGATTCTTATCACTATTTCAAAATTTCAGCCAGTTTGGTTGCATAGAACCTGAGAAAACTGCTTCTAAAGTTCGTACCCAAGTCTCAAATTAGCCTCCATAAAAAAGATGGTTTTTCTAAAAATACAACTTAATGGAGATTTTGTGACTGAGTTAGATTTGGATAACGATTCTTATCTTTATTCCAATATTTCAGCCAGTTTGGTCCCATAGAACCTGAAAAAACTGCTTCTAAAGTTCGAACCCATGTCTGAAATTAGCGTCCATAAAAATCATGATTTTCCTAAAAATACAACTTTATGGAGATTTTATGACTGAGTTCGATTTGGATAGCGATTCTTATCACTATTACAAAATTTCAGCCAGTTTGGTTGCATAGAACCTGAGAAAACTGCTTCTAAAGTTCGAACCCAAGTCTCCAATTAGCCTCCATAAAAAAGATGGTTTTTCTAAAAATACAACTTTATGGAGATTTTGTGACTGAGTTCGATTAGGATAACGATTCTTATCACTATTCCAATATTTCAGCCAGTTTGGTCCCATAGAACCTGAGAAAACTGCTTCTAAAGTTCGAACCCAAATCTGAAATTAGCGTCCATAAAAATCATGATTTTTCGAAAAATACAACTTTATGGAGATTTTGTAACTGAGTTCGATTTGGATATCGATTCTTATCACTATTCAAAAATTTCAGCCATTTTGGTCGCATAGAACCTGAGAAAACTGCTTCTAAAGTTCGAACCCAAGTCTGAAATTAGCGTCAGTAAAAATCATGATTTTTCTAAAAATACAATTTAGTGGAGATTTTGTGACTGATTTCGATTTGTACCATCCTTCTTATCACTTTTCCTAAATTTCAGCCAATTTCGTCCCATAGAATCTGAGAAAACTGCTTCCAAAGTTCGAACCCAAGTCTGAAATTAGCGTCCAAAAAAATTAAAATTTTTCTAAGAATACAACTTTATGGAGATTTTGTGACTGAATTCAATTTGGTTAGCGATTCTTATGACTTTTTCGAAATTTCAGCCAGTTTGGTCGCATAGAACCTGAGAAAACTGCTTCTAAAGTTCGAACCCAAGTCTGAAATTAGCGTCAGTAAAAATCATAATTTTTCTAAAAATACAACTTAATGGAGATTTGTAACTGATTTCGATTTGTACCATGCTTCTTATCACTTTTCCTTAATTTCAGCCAATTTAGTCCCATACAACCTGAGGAAACTGCTTACAAAGTTCGAACCCAAGGCTGAAATAAGGCTCCATAAAAAGATGGTTTTTCTAAAAAGACAACTTTATGAAGATTTTTTGAATGAGTTCGATTTGGATAACGATTCTTATCACTATTCCAATATTTCAGCCCGTTTGGTTCCTTAAAACCAGAAAAAACTGCTTCCAAAGTTCGAACCCAAGGCTGAAATTAGGCTCAATAAAAAAGATGGTTTTTCTAAAAATACAACTTAATGGAGATTTTGTGACTGAGTTCGATTTGGATAACGATTCTTATCACTATTCCAATATTTCAGCCCGTTTGGTCCCATAAAACCTGAGAAAACTGCTTGCAAAGTTCGAACCCAAGTCTGAAATTTGCGTCACTAAAAATCCTAATTTTTCTAAAAATACAACTTTATGGAGATTTTGTGAATGATTTCGATTTGTACCATGCTTCTTATCACTTTTCCTAAATTTCAGCCAATTTGGTCCATAGAACCTGAGAAAACTGCTTCAAAAGTTCGAACCCAAGTCTGAAATTAGCGTCCATCAAAATAATAATTTTTCTTAAAATAAAATTTTATGGAGATTTTGTGACTGAATTCAATTTGGTTAGCGATTCTTATGACTATTTCGAAATTTCAGCCAGTTTGGTCACATAGAACCTGGGAAAACTGCTTCTAAAGTTCGAACCCAAGTCTGAAATTAGCGTCACTAAAAATCATAATTTTTCTAAAAATACTTTTTTATGGAGATTTTATGACTGATTTCGATTTGTACCATGCTTCTTATCACTTTTCCTAAATTTCAGCCAATTTGGTCCATAGAACCTGAGAAAACTGCTTCAAAAGTTCGAACCCAAGTCTGAAATTAGCGTCCATCAAAATAATAATTTTTCTTAAAATAAAATTTTATGGAGATTTTGTGACTGAATTCAATTTGGTTAGCGATTCTTATGACTATTTCGAAATTTCAGCCAGTTTGGTCCCATAGAACCTGAAAAAACTGCTTCTAAAGTTCGAACCCATGTCTGAAATTAGCGTCCATAAAAATCATGATTTTCCTAAAAATACAACTTTATGGAGATTTTATGACTGAGTTCGATTTGGATAGCGATTCTTATCACTATTACAAAATTTCAGCCAGTTTGGTTGCATAGAACCTGAGAAAACTGCTTCTAAAGTTCGAACCCAAGTCTCCAATTAGCCTCCATAAAAAAGATGGTTTTTCTAAAAATACAACTTTATGGAGATTTTGTGACTGAGTTCGATTAGGATAACGATTCTTATCACTATTCCAATATTTCAGCCAGTTTGGTCCCATAGAACCTGAGAAAACTGCTTCTAAAGTTCGAACCCAAATCTGAAATTAGCGTCCATAAAAATCATGATTTTTCGAAAAATACAACTTTATGGAGATTTTGTAACTGAGTTCGATTTGGATATCGATTCTTATCACTATTCAAAAATTTCAGCCATTTTGGTCGCATAGAACCTGAGAAAACTGCTTCTAAAGTTCGAACCCAAGTCTGAAATTAGCGTCAGTAAAAATCATGATTTTTCTAAAAATACAATTTAGTGGAGATTTTGTGACTGATTTCGATTTGTACCATCCTTCTTATCACTTTTCCTAAATTTCAGCCAATTTCGTCCCATAGAATCTGAGAAAACTGCTTCCAAAGTTCGAACCCAAGTCTGAAATTAGCGTCCAAAAAAATTAAAATTTTTCTAAGAATACAACTTTATGGAGATTTTGTGACTGAATTCAATTTGGTTAGCGATTCTTATGACTTTTTCGAAATTTCAGCCAGTTTGGTCGCATAGAACCTGAGAAAACTGCTTCTAAAGTTCGAACCCAAGTCTGAAATTAGCGTCAGTAAAAATCATAATTTTTCTAAAAATACAACTTTATGGAGATTTGTAACTGATTTCGATTTGTACCATGCTTCTTATCACTTTTCCTTAATTTCAGCCAATTTAGTCCCATACAACCTGAGGAAACTGCTTACAAAGTTCGAACCCAAGGCTGAAATAAGGCTCCATAAAAAGATGGTTTTTCTAAAAAGACAACTTTATGAAGATTTTTTGAATGAGTTCGATTTGGATAACGATTCTTATCACTATTCCAATATTTCAGCCCGTTTGGTTCCTTAAAACCAGAAAAAACTGCTTCCAAAGTTCGAACCCAAGGCTGAAATTAGGCTCAATAAAAAAGATGGTTTTTCTAAAAATACAACTTAATGGAGATTTTGTGACTGAGTTCGATTTGGATAACGATTCTTATCACTATTCCAATATTTCAGCCCGTTTGGTCCCATAAAACCTGAGAAAACTGCTTGCAAAGTTCGAACCCAAGTCTGAAATTTGCGTCACTAAAAATCCTAATTTTTCTAAAAATACAACTTTATGGAGATTTTGTGAATGATTTCGATTTGTACCATGCTTCTTATCACTTTTCCTAAATTTCAGCCAATTTGGTCCATAGAACCTGAGAAAACTGCTTCAAAAGTTCGAACCCAAGTCTGAAATTAGCGTCCATCAAAATAATAATTTTTCTTAAAATAAAATTTTATGGAGATTTTGTGACTGAATTCAATTTGGTTAGCGATTCTTATGACTATTTCGAAATTTCAGCCAGTTTGGTCACATAGAACCTGGGAAAACTGCTTCTAAAGTTCGAACCCAAGTCTGAAATTAGCGTCAGTAAAAATCATAATTTTTCTAAAAATACAACTTTATGGAGATTTGTAACTGATTTCGATTTGTACCATGCTTCTTATCACTTTTCCTTAATTTCAGCCAATTTAGTCCCATACAACCTGAGAAAACTGCTTACAAAGTTCGAACCCAAGGCTGAAATAAGGCTCCATAAAAAAGATGGTTTTTCTAAAAAGACAACTTTATGAAGATTTTTTGACTGAGTTCGATTTGGATAACGATTCTTATCACTATTCCAATATTTCAGCCCGTTTGGTCCCTTAAAACCTGAGAAAACTGCTTGCAAAGTTCGAACCCAAGTCTGAAATTTGCGTCACTAAAAATCATAATTTTTCTAAAAATACTTTTTTATGGAGATTTTATGACTGATTTCGATTTGTACCATGCTTCTTATAACTTTTCCTAAATTTCAGCCAATTTGGTCCCTTAGAACCTGAGAAAACTGCTTTTAGAGTTCGAGAACCCAAGTCTGAAATAAGCGCCCATATAAATCATAATTTTTTAAAAAATTCACTTTTATGGAGATTTTGTGACTGAATTCGATTTGGATAGCGATTCTTATCACTATTTCAAAATTTCAGCCAGTTTGGTCGCATAGAACCTGAGAAAACTGCTTCTAAAGTTCGAACCCAAGTCTCAAATTAGCCTCCATAAAAAAGATGGTTTTTCTAAAAATACAACTTTATGGAGATTTTGTGACAGAGTTCGATTTGGATAACGATTCTTATCACAATTCGTATATTTCAGCCAGTTTGGTCCCATAGAACCTGAGAAAACTGTTTCTAAAGTTCGAACCCAAGTCTGAAATTAGCGTCCATAAAAATCATGATTTTTCTAAAAATACAACTTTATGGAGATTTTGTGACTGAGTTCAATTTGGATATCGATTCTTATCACTATTCCAATATTTCAGCCAGTTTGGTCCCATAGAAACTGAGAAAACTGCTTCTAAAGTTCGAACCCAAGTCTGAAATTAGCGTCCATAAAAATCATAATTTTTCTAAAAATACAACTTTTTGGAGATTTGTAACTGATTTCGATTTGTACCATGCTTCTTATCACCTTTCCTTAATTTCAGCCAATTTAGTCCCATACAACCTGAGAAAACTGCTTACAAAGTTGGAACCCAAGGCTGGAATTAGGCTCCATAAAAAAGATGGTTTTTCTAAAAAAAGAACTTTATGGAGATTTTGTGACTGAATTCGATTTGGATAGCGATTCTTATCACTATTTCAAAATTTCAGCCAGTTTGGTTGCATAGAACCTGAGAAAACTGCTTCTAAAGTTCGTACCCAAGTCTCAAATTAGCCTCCATAAAAAAGATGGTTTTTCTAAAAATACAACTTAATGGAGATTTTGTGACTGAGTTAGATTTGGATAACGATTCTTATCTTTATTCCAATATTTCAGCCAGTTTGGTCCCATAGAACCTGAAAAAACTGCTTCTAAAGTTCGAACCCATGTCTGAAATTAGCGTCCATAAAAATCATGATTTTCCTAAAAATACAACTTTATGGAGATTTTATGACTGAGTTCGATTTGGATAGCGATTCTTATCACTATTACAAAATTTCAGCCAGTTTGGTTGCATAGAACCTGAGAAAACTGCTTCTAAAGTTCGAACCCAAGTCTCCAATTAGCCTCCATAAAAAAGATGGTTTTTCTAAAAATACAACTTTATGGAGATTTTGTGACTGAGTTCGATTAGGATAACGATTCTTATCACTATTCCAATATTTCAGCCAGTTTGGTCCCATAGAACCTGAGAAAACTGCTTCTAAAGTTCGAACCCAAATCTGAAATTAGCGTCCATAAAAATCATGATTTTTCGAAAAATACAACTTTATGGAGATTTTGTAACTGAGTTCGATTTGGATATCGATTCTTATCACTATTCAAAAATTTCAGCCATTTTGGTCGCATAGAACCTGAGAAAACTGCTTCTAAAGTTCGAACCCAAGTCTGAAATTAGCGTCAGTAAAAATCATGATTTTTCTAAAAATACAATTTAGTGGAGATTTTGTGACTGATTTCGATTTGTACCATCCTTCTTATCACTTTTCCTAAATTTCAGCCAATTTCGTCCCATAGAATCTGAGAAAACTGCTTCCAAAGTTCGAACCCAAGTCTGAAATTAGCGTCCAAAAAAATTAAAATTTTTCTAAGAATACAACTTTATGGAGATTTTGTGACTGAATTCAATTTGGTTAGCGATTCTTATGACTTTTTCGAAATTTCAGCCAGTTTGGTCGCATAGAACCTGAGAAAACTGCTTCTAAAGTTCGAACCCAAGTCTGAAATTAGCGTCAGTAAAAATCATAATTTTTCTAAAAATACAACTTAATGGAGATTTGTAACTGATTTCGATTTGTACCATGCTTCTTATCACTTTTCCTTAATTTCAGCCAATTTAGTCCCATACAACCTGAGGAAACTGCTTACAAAGTTCGAACCCAAGGCTGAAATAAGGCTCCATAAAAAGATGGTTTTTCTAAAAAGACAACTTTATGAAGATTTTTTGAATGAGTTCGATTTGGATAACGATTCTTATCACTATTCCAATATTTCAGCCCGTTTGGTTCCTTAAAACCAGAAAAAACTGCTTCCAAAGTTCGAACCCAAGGCTGAAATTAGGCTCAATAAAAAAGATGGTTTTTCTAAAAATACAACTTAATGGAGATTTTGTGACTGAGTTCGATTTGGATAACGATTCTTATCACTATTCCAATATTTCAGCCCGTTTGGTCCCATAAAACCTGAGAAAACTGCTTGCAAAGTTCGAACCCAAGTCTGAAATTTGCGTCACTAAAAATCCTAATTTTTCTAAAAATACAACTTTATGGAGATTTTGTGAATGATTTCGATTTGTACCATGCTTCTTATCACTTTTCCTAAATTTCAGCCAATTTGGTCCATAGAACCTGAGAAAACTGCTTCAAAAGTTCGAACCCAAGTCTGAAATTAGCGTCCATCAAAATAATAATTTTTCTTAAAATAAAATTTTATGGAGATTTTGTGACTGAATTCAATTTGGTTAGCGATTCTTATGACTATTTCGAAATTTCAGCCAGTTTGGTCACATAGAACCTGGGAAAACTGCTTCTAAAGTTCGAACCCAAGTCTGAAATTAGCGTCACTAAAAATCATAATTTTTCTAAAAATACTTTTTTATGGAGATTTTATGACTGATTTCGATTTGTACCATGCTTCTTATAACTTTTCCTAAATTTCAGCCAATTTGGTCCCTTAGAACCTGAGAAAACTGCTTTTAGAGTTCGAGAACCCAAGTCTGAAATAAGCGCCCATATAAATCATAATTTTTTAAAAAATTCACTTTTATGGAGATTTTGTGACTGAATTCGATTTGGATAGCGATTCTTATCACTATTTCAAAATTTCAGCCAGTTTGGTCGCATAGAACCTGAGAAAACTGCTTCTAAAGTTCGAACCCAAGTCTCAAATTAGCCTCCATAAAAAAGATGGTTTTTCTAAAAATACAACTTTATGGAGATTTTGTGACAGAGTTCGATTTGGATAACGATTCTTATCACTATTCGTATATTTCAGCCAGTTTGGTCCCATAGAACCTGAGAAAACTGTTTCTAAAGTTCGAACCCAAGTCTGAAATTAGCGTCCATAAAAATCATGATTTTTCTAAAAATACAACTTTATGGAGATTTTGTGACTGAGTTCAATTTGGATATCGATTCTTATCACTATTCCAATATTTCAGCCAGTTTGGTCCCATAGAAACTGAGAAAACTGCTTCTAAAGTTCGAACCCAAGTCTGAAATTAGCGTCCATAAAAATCATAATTTTTCTAAAAATACAACTTTATGGAGATTTGTAACTGATTTCGATTTGTACCATGCTTCTTATCACCTTTCCTTAATTTCAGCCAATATTGTCCCATACAACCTGAGAAAACTGCTTACAAAGTTGGAACCCAAGGCTGGAATTAGGCTCCATAAAAAAGATGGTTTTTCTAAAAAAAGAACTTTATGGAGATTTTGTGACTGAATTCGATTTGGATAGCGATTCTTATCACTATTTCAAAATTTCAGCCAGTTTGGTTGCATAGAACCTGAGAAAACTGCTTCTAAAGTTCGTACCCAAGTCTCAAATTAGCCTCCATAAAAAAGATGGTTTTTCTAAAAATACAACTTAATGGAGATTTTGTGACTGAGTTAGATTTGGATAACGATTCTTATCTTTATTCCAATATTTCAGCCAGTTTGGTCCCATAGAACCTGAAAAAACTGCTTCTAAAGTTCGAACCCATGTCTGAAATTAGCGTCCATAAAAATCATGATTTTCCTAAAAATACAACTTTATGGAGATTTTGTAACTGAGTTCGATTTGGATATCGATTCTTATCACTATTCAAAAATTTCAGCCATTTTGGTCGCATAGAACCTGAGAAAACTGCTTCTAAAGTTCGAACCCAAGTCTCCAATTAGCCTCGATAAAAAAGATGGTTTTTCTAAAAATACAACTTTATGGAGATTTTGTGACTGAGTTCGATTTGGATAACGATTCTTATCACTATTCCAATATTTCAGCCCGTTTGGTCCCTTAAAACCTGAGAAAACTGCTTGCAAAGTTCGAACCCAAGTCTGAAATTTGGGTCACTAAAAATCATAATTTTTCTAAAAATACAACTTTATGGAGATTTTGTGAATGATTTCGATTTGTACCATGCTTCTTATCCTTTTTCCTAAATTTCAGCCTATTTGGTCCATAGAACCTGACAAAACTGCTTCAAAAGTTCGAACCCAAGTCTGAAATTAGCGTCCATCAAAATAATAATTTTTCTCAAAATACAACTTTATGGAGATTTGTAACTGATTTCGATTTGTACCATGCTTCTTATCACTTTTCCTTAATTTCAGCCAATTTAGTCCCATACAACCTGAGAAAACTGCTTACAAAGTTCGAACCCAAGGCTGAAATAAGGCTCCATAAAAAAGATGGTTTTTCTAAAAAGACAACTTTATGAGAATTTTTTGACTGAGTTCGATTTGGATAACGATTCTTATCACTATTCCAATATTTCAGCCCGTTTGGTCCCTTAAAACCTGAGAAAACTGCTTGCAAAGTTCGAACCCAAGTCTGAAATTTGCGTCACTAAAAATCATAATTTTTCTAAAAATACATTTTTATGGAGATTTTATGACTGATTTCGATTTGTACCATGCTTCTAATAACTTTTCCTAAATTTCAGCCAATTTGGTCCATAGAACCTGACAAAACTGCTTCAAAAGTTCGAACCCAAGTCTGAAATTAGCGTCCATCAAAATAATAATTTTTCTTAAAATAAAATTTTATGGAGATTTTGTGACTGAATTCAATTTGGTTAGCGATTCTTATGACTATTTCGAAATTTCAGCCAGTTTGGTCGCATAGAACCTGAGAAAACTGCTTCTAAAGTTCGAACCCAAGTCTGAAATTAGCGTCCATAAAAATCATAATTTTTCTAAAAATACGACTTTATGGAGATTTTGTGACTGAGTTCGATTTTGATTGCGATTCTTATCACTATTACAAAATTTCAGCCAGTTTGGTCCCATAGAACCTGAGAAAACTGCTTCCAAATTTCGAACCCAAGTCTGAAATAAGCGTCCATAAAAATAATAATTTTTCTAAAAATACAATTTTATGGAGATTTTGTGACTGATTTCGATTTGTACCATGCTTCTTATCACTTTTCCTAAATTTCAGCCAATTTGGTCCCATAGAACCTGAGAAAACTGCTTCCAAAGTTCGAACCCAAGTCTGAAATTAGCGTCCAAAAAAATTAAAAATTTTCTAAAAATACAACTTTATGGAGATTTTGTGACTGAATTCAATTTGGTTAGCGATTCTTATCAATATTAGAAAATTTCAGCCAGTTTGGTCCCATAGAACCTGAGAAAACTGCTTCCCAAGTTTGAACCCAAGGCTGAAATTAGGCTCCATAAAAAAGATGGTTTTTCTTATAATTAAACTTTATGCAGATTTTGTGACTGAGTTCGATTTGGTTAACGATTCTTATCACTATTCCAATATTTCAGCCCGTTTGGTCCCATAAAACCTGAGAAAACTGCTTTCAAAGTTCGAACCCAAGTCTGAAATGTGCGTCCATAAAAATCATAATTTTTCTAAAAATACGACTTTATGGAGATTTTGTGACTGAGTTCGATTTTGATTGCGATTCTTATCACTATTACAAAATTTCAGCCAGTTTGGTCCCATAGAACCTGAGAAAACTGCTTCTAAATTTCGAACCCAAGTCTGAAATTAGCGTCCATAAAAATCATAATTTTTCTAAAAATACGACTTTATGGAGATTTTGTGACTGAGTTCGATTTTGATTGCGATTCTTATCACTATTACAAAATTTCAGCCAGTTTGGTCCCATAGAACCTGAGAAAACTGCTTCCAAATTTCGAACCCAAGTCTGAAATAAGCGTCCATAAAAATCATAATTTTTCTAAAAATACAACTTTATGGAGATTTTGTGACTGAGTTCGATTTGGATAACGATTCTTATCACTATTCCAATATTTCAGCCAGTTTGGTCCCATAGAACCTGAAAAAACTGCTTCTAAAGTTCGAACCCAAGTCTGAAATTAGCGTCCATAAAAATCATGATTTTTCTAAAAATACAACTTTATGGAGATTTTGTAACTGAGTTCGATTTGGATATCGATTATTATTATTATTATTAATTAATTGCCGGAAACCCGGGCGTTTATTGCTATTACGATTCTTATCACTATTCAAAAATTTCAGCCATTTTGGTCGCATAGAACCTGAGAAAACTGCTTCTAAAGTTCGAACCCAAGTCTGAAATTATCGTCAGTAAAAATCTTGGGTACGAACTTTAGAAGCAGTTTTGTCAGGTTCTATGGACCAAATTGGCTGAAATTTAGGAAAAAGGATAAGAAGCATGGTACAAATCGAAATCATTCACAAAATCTCCATAAAGTTGTATTTTTAGAAAAATTATGATTTTTACTGACGCTAATTTCAAACTTGGGTTCGAACTTTAGAAGCAGTTTTCCCAGGTTCTATGTGACCAAACTGGCTGAAATTTCGAAATAGTCATAAGAATCGCTAACCAAATTGAATTCAGTCACAAAATCTCCATAAAATTTTATTTTAAGAAAAATTATTATTTTGATGGACGCTAATTTCAGACTTGGGTTCGAACTTTTGAAGCAGTTTTGTCAGGTTCTATGGACCAAATTGGCTGAAATTTAGGAAAAGTTATTAGAAGCATGGTACAAATCGAAATCAGTCATAAAATCTCCATAAAAATGTATTTTTAGAAAAATTATGATTTTTAGTGACGCAAATTTCAGACTTGGGTTCGAACTTTGCAAGCAGTTTTCTCAGGTTTTAAGGGACCAAACGGGCTGAAATATTGGAATAGTGATAAGAATCGTTATCCAAATCGAACTCAGTCAAAAATTCTCATAAAGTTGTCTTTTTAGAAAAACCATCCTTTTTATGGAGCCTTATTTCAGCCTTGGGTTCGAACTTTGTAAGCAGTTTTCTCAGGTTGTATGGGACTAAATTGGCTGAAATTTAGGAAAAAGGATAAGAAGCATGGTACAAATCGAAATCATTCACAAAATCTCCATAAAGTTGTATTTTTAGAAAAATTATGATTTTTACTGACGCTAATTTCAAACTTGGGTTCGAACTTTAGAAGCAGTTTTCCCAGGTTCTATGTGACCAAACTGGCTGAAATTTCGAAATAGTCATAAGAATCGCTAACCAAATTGAATTCAGTCACAAAATCTCCATAAAATTTTATTTTAAGAAAAATTATTATTTTGATGGACGCTAATTTCAGACTTGGATTCGAACTTTTGAAGCAGTTTTGTCAGGTTCTATGGACCAAATTGGCTGAAATTTAGGAAAAGTTATTAGAAGCATGGTACAAATCGAAATCAGTCATAAAATCTCCATAAAAATGTATTTTTAGAAAAATTATGATTTTTAGTGACGCAAATTTCAGACTTGGGTTCGAACTTTGCAAGCAGTTTTCTCAGGTTTTAAGGGACCAAACGGGCTGAAATATTGGAATAGTGATAAGAATCGTTATCCAAATCGAACTCAGTCAAAAATTCTCATAAAGTTGTCTTTTTAGAAAAACCATCCTTTTTATGGAGCCTTATTTCAGCCTTGGGTTCGAACTTTGTAAGCAGTTTTCTCAGGTTGTATGGGACTAAATTGGCTGAAATTAAGGAAAAGTGATAAGAAGCATGGTACAAATCGAAATCAGTTACAAATCTCCATAAAGTTGTATTTTTAGAAAAATTATGATTTTTATGGACGCTAATTTCAGACTTGGGTTCGAAATTTAGAAGCAGTTTTCTCAGGTTCTATGCGACCAAACTGGCTGAAATAATGGTATAGTGATAAGAATCGTTAACCAAATCGAACTCAGTCACAAAATCTTCATAAAGTTTAATTTTAAGAAAAACCATCTTTTTTATGGAGCCTAATTTCAGCCTTGGGTTCAAACTTGGGAAGCAGTTTTCTCAGGTTCTATGGGACCAAACTGGCTGAAATTTTCTAATATTGATAAGAATCGCTAACCAAATTGAATTCAGTCACAAAATCTCCATAAAATTTTATTTTAAGAAAAATTATTATTTTGATGGACGCTAATTTCAGACTTGGGTTCGAACTTTTGAAGCAGTTTTGTCAGGTTCTATGGACCAAATTGGCTGAAATTTAGGAAAAAGGATAAGAAGCATGGTACAAATCGAAATCATTCACAAAATCTCCATAAAGTTGTATTTTTAGAAAAATTATGATTTTCAGTGACGCAAATTTCAGACTTGGGTTCGAACTTTGCAAGCAGTTTTCTCAGGTTTTAAGGGACCAAACGGGCTGAAATATTGGAATAGTGATAAGAATCGTTATCCAAATCGAACTCAGTCACAAAATCTTCATAAAGTTAACTTTTTAGAAAAACCATCTTTTTTATGGAGCCTAATTCCAGCCTTGGGTTCCAACTTTGTAAGCAGTTTTCTCAGGTTCTATGGGACCAAATTGGCTGAAATTAAGGAAAAGTTATTAGAAGCATGGTACAAATCGAAATCAGTCATAAAATCTCCATAAAAATGTATTTTTAGAAAAATTATGATTTTTAGTGACGCAAATTTCAGACTTGGGTTCGAACTTTGCAAGCAGTTTTCTCAGGTTTTAAGGGACCAAACGGGCTGAAATATTGGAATAGTGATAAGAATCGTTAACCAAATCGAACTCAGTCACAAAATCTTCGAACTTGGGAAGCAGTTTTCTCAGGTTCTATGGGACCAAACTGGCTGAAATTTTCTAATATTGATAAGAATCGCTAACCAAATTGAATTCAGTCACAAAATCTCCATAAAGTTGTATTTTTAGAAAATTTTTAATTTTTTTGGACGCTAATTTCAGACTTGGGTTCGAACTTTGGAAGCAGTTTTCTCAGGTTCTATGGGACCAAATTGGCTGAAATTTAGGAAAAGTGATAAGAAGCATGGTACAAATCGAAATCAGTCACAAAATCTCCATAAAATTGTATTTTTAGAAAAATCATGATTTTTACTGACTCTAATTTCAGACTTGGGTTCGAACTTTAGAAGCAGTTTTCTCAGGTTCTATGCGACCAAAATGGCTGAATTTTTTGAATAGTGATAAGAATCGATATCCAAATCGAACTCAGTTACAAAATCTCCATAAAGTTGTATTTTTAGAAAAATCATGATTTTTATGGACGCTAATTTCAGACTTGGGTTCGAACTTTAGAAGCAGTTTTTTCAGGTTCTATGGGACCAAACTGGCTGAAATATTGGAATAGTGATAAGAATCGTTATCCAAATCGAACTCAGTCACAAAATCTCCATAAAGTTGTATTTTTAGAAAAACCATCTTTTTTATGGAGGCTAATTGGAGACTTTCCATTTTAGCAGTGAGTATTAATTAAAACCGCACATAAGGTTCCCATGGAAGAAGTGCTCACTTCTAAAAGATTTAAGGCGGGTTGTTTCAGAGAAATTCAAATGTAACTTTGTCATCAAATGCCATTTTGTTTTTTTGACAGTTGAAAGATCATGTCCAAATGGACAAAGTTAAATTGAATCAATTGCCAAATGGACAAAGTTCAATTGTATCAATGTCCAAATGGACAAAGTTCAATTGCATCAATGTCCAAATGGACAAAGTTCCAATGAATGAATGTCCAAATGGACAAAATTCAATTGAATCAATGTCCAAATGGACAAAGTTCAATTGTATCAATGTCCAAATCGACAAAGTTCCAATGAATGAAGGTCTAAATAGACAAAGTTCAATTGTATCAATGTCCAAATGGACAAAGTAAAATTGTATCAATGTCCGAATGGACAATGTTCCAATGAATCAATGTCCAAATGGACAAAGTTCAATTGTATCAATGTCCAAATGGACAATGTTCCAATGAATGAATATCCAAATGGACAAAATTCAATTGTATCAATGTCCAAATGGACAAAGTTCAATTGTATCAATGTCCAAATCGACAAAATTCCAATGAATAAAGGTCTAAATAGACAAAGTTCAATTGTATCAATGTCCAAATGGACAAAGTTAAATTGTATCAAAATGGACAATGTTCCAATGAATCAATGTCCAAATGGAATCAATGTCCAAATGGACAAAGTTCCAATGAATGAATGTCCAAATGGACAAAGTTCAATTGTATCAATGTCCAAATGGACAAAGTTCAATTGTATCATTGTCCAAATGGACAAAGTTCCAATGAATGAAGGTCTAAATGGACAAAGTTCAATTGTATCAATGTCCAAATGGACAAAATTCAATTGTATCAATATGTCCATTTGGACATTGATACAATTGAACTTTGTCCATTTGGACATTGATACAATTGAACTTTGTCCATTTGGACATTGATTTAATTGAACTTTGTCCATTTAGACCTTCATTCATTGGAACTTTGTCCATTTGGACATTGAAACAATTGAACTTTGTCCATTTGGACATTGATACAATTGAACTTTGTCCATTTAGACCTTCATTCATTGGAACTTTGTCCATTTGGACATTAATACAATTGAACTTTGTCCATTTGGACATTGATACAATTGAACTTTGTCGATTTGGACATTGATACAATTGAATTTTGTCCATTTGGACATTCATTCATTGGAACTTTGTCTTTGGACATTGATACAATTGAATTTTGTCCAAAATTTGACATTGATACAATTGAAATTTGCTCATTTGGACATTGAAACAATTGAACTTTGTCCATTTGGACATTGATGCAATTGAACTTTGTCCATTTAGACCTTCATTAATTGGAACTTTGTCCATTTGGACATTGATACAATTGAACTTTGTCCATTTGGACATTGATACAATTGAACTTTGTCCATTTGGACATTGATACAATTGAACTTTGTCCATTTGGACATTGATACAATTGAACTTTGTCCATTTGGACATTGATACAATTGAACTTTGTCCATTTGGACATTGATACAATTAAACTTTGTCGATTTGGACACTGATACAATTGAACTTTGTCCATTTGGACATTCATCCATTGGAACTTTGTCCATTTGGACATTGATACAATTGAACTTTGTCCATTTGGACATTGATACAATTGAACTTTGTCCATTTGGACATTGATACAATTGAACTTTGTCCATTTGGACATTGATACAATTGAACTTTGTCCATTTGGACATTGATACAATTAAACTTTGTCGATTTGGACATTGATACAATTGAACTTTGTCCATTTGGACATTCATCCATTGGAACTTTGTCCATTTGGACATTGATACAATTGAACTTTGTCCATTTGGACATTGATACAATTGAACTTTGTCCATTTGGACATTGATACAATTGAACTTTGTCCATTTGGACATTCATCCATTTGAACTTTATCCATTCGGTTATTGATCCATTTGAACTTTGTCCATTTGGACATTGATACAATTGAACTTTGTCCATTTGGACATTGATACAATTGAAATTTGTCCATTTGGACATTGATATAATTGAATTTTGTCCATTTGGACATTGATATAATTGAACTTTGTCCATTTGGACATTGATACAATTGAACTTTGTCCATTTAGACCTTCATTCATTGGAACTTTGTCCATTCGGACATTGATACAATTGAACTTTGTCCATTTGGACATTGATACAATTGAACTTTGTCCATTTGGACATTGATACAATTGAACTTTGTCCATTTGGACATTGATTCAATTGAATTTTGTCCATTTGGACATTGATATAATTGAACTTTGTCCATTTGGACATTGATACAATTGAATTTTGTCCATTTGGACATTCATCCATTGGAACTTTGTCCATTTGGACATTGATACAAATGAACTTTGTCCATTTGGACATTGATACAATTGAAATTTGTCCATTTGGACATTGATACAATTGAACTTTGTCCATTTGGACATTGATACAATTGAACTTTGTCCATTTGGACATTCATCCATTGGAACTTTGTCCATTTGGACATTGATACAATTGAACTTTGTCCATTTGGACATTGATACAATTGAATTTTGTCCATTTGGACACATCTCTATGTTATTCGGCTGACGGGAAATGTGTTTTAGCCGGAGGACAATCCAAGAATATCTGCATTTACAGTATTAACGAATCAGTACTTTTAAAGAAATTCCAAATCACATTAAACAAATCATTAGATGCAATGGGCGTAAGTATACAGTTTATTTTTACAAATTCCGTAAATTCACATTAACATAACATGTTATAACCTACATCCATGTAATGTTTTTATTTAGAAATTAATATTGAATATTTTCAGGATTTTGTGAGTCGGCGCAACCTGACGGAATTTGGAAATCTGATGCTTGTGGAGAAAAGGAGTGAATTAGAAGGAGGCGATGTTAAACTAAGGTTACCAGGGGTGAAGCAAGGCGACATGGCCGATAGAAACTTTAAACCAGAGGTTTGTTAAATAATATTATAGAATCAATCAGGCTCTTTTAGATGCCATTTTCTTTTTTGTTACATTAGCTCCACATAGGAGGCCCTGAGGAAAATAATTATCCTCGGGGCCTATGTCATCTTTAGGATGCTGTGTGGAGGGTATTTTTAGTAAAAGAAGGAGAAGGAGTGTGTCCAGGAGTGACAGACATATGAATTTGTGGTTATCGTGGTGTATAAATGAAAGATCTCTCCAACTCAGGTATAGTGTTTATTTATAAGTTGAAAGCTGATTTACACTCACAATATTTCACGTTTATTTATGCACAAATACTATGGAATGTTCGCGAAACTAGGTCGTAGTACTCGTAGGTAGCAGCTGTTGACGATAGTAAATACTGAATACTAATAATTATGCTCGCTGCGTCGGGCTTATTTATATTGTTCGGCTGGTGGCAACAGCAGGTAGTTAAATGGCAACTAAATCGAGGCCACTCGCTCGGTCTGGCCCTTTCCCGAAGTTTCGGCGGCGTGGCAATTATGCCTAGGCGGCAGACTTGAACCTTCTGGCGAGTTCTCATAATGTGAAAGACCGACTTGCGATATTATTGTCGTCGTTAGACAAGTAGGTGCTTGTAGTACGTAGGTTGCTCTGTTTTGATTTCGACTGCGAGTACGTACCTAAGTAGCAAGTACGTACCTAAGTAGCGTCGAGCTGCTTATTATTAATGAATTAATCTGGATTCTTCTGCTACAAATTCATGAATGCGTTGTTCCGAAAAAGCCCTGTTGGAGTGGTCAAAAGTTCTCCCTCAACCAGTCTCCTGATCTGGCCCACCATGCGTTTGGTGGACAGACGCGTCGCTCGCCAAGATCCGGATAAACCTCATCCCATGAACCCGGCAAGCCCTGTTAAGTCACCAAACGAACTGCTTGAGGTGACCTATGACAGATGTGTCGGTTATCCAATAAATGGTTCCGGAGCGGCGGTACCCATACCCGCCTCCCTAATTGAAATCCCTGCTTATTTCTTAGTTCTGTTCTGCACGATATCAGCCTTATAAATTTAATTTTATAGCAATGTAAATTATACTATTTTTAATTTAATCCTTTCAGGTGCGAGTATTCTGTGTACAATTCTCTCCCACTGGTCAGAGCTTCTCAGTGGCTACAACAGAAGGATTGATGCAGTATTCCCTGAACACAGGTGGAGTGTTCCAGCCGTTTGAACTTCAGCTCAATGCCACTCCTCAGATGGTGAAGGAGGCCCTCAATAAGCAGGAGTGGACGGAGGCCTTGATGGCCGCTCTGCAGCTGAATGAGATGAAAATCATTCAGGAGGCTGTTGAACGAGTATCTATCAGTGATAGTAAGTTTGCACAAACAGTTAATACTTTTGTATACCTATGGCTGCAAACCATCCCAAAATAAATCGAATCATTACAATAAATCAGTAACAATAGTAGAATTACATAGTGCTGTCGCTGTCACTTCCGTCTACTCTTATGTCGAGTCTAACTCGACATTTTAAAATATTTAAAAATGTTTAAATCTGATTTATTATATCCGAATTCTTTGTAACACAATCTAAAAACGTCAAATTCTTCATTAATTATTAATTATGAATTGGTGGCAGATAAATCAATAGTAATTAAGGACAAGCAAAGGGTTACATAAATAAAATTACACTGTTTCACATTACTTAGTATTTTCCATGCTCTGGAACAGATCTTTCCTGTTTGTTTCTTAAAAACCATCTATAAATGGAATATCACTAAATTATTATACAGGGTGTCCAGGGGTAAAGTGCGCTGACTTCGGTAGGTGATTATTTTACATGATGGTACAAGTAAAATGTATAAATAAGTTTTTTTAAATTCCAACTTTTTTTCCCATAATATTTTTCTGTAGAAGATTATTTATTTTCCCATATAAACAATTCAACTTTTCCCGCAGACACCTTGTTGTAACATCGAACTTGCAACCGATTTAGTTTTTAATACAAATAAATTAATTATTGTTTATTTATTAGTTTTTTTAATTTATTTCAGTCCAGCTTACTATTGCAAGTCTTCCCGATGAATACTTGCACCGGCTTCTCAAAGCGATTTCCACTTTGTTTGAGGACAGCCGCCACATAGAGTTATACCTGCATTGGATCAGCTATGCGACAACAATACACAATTCTCGTCTGCAGGGAATGTTCGCTATGCCCACACTTCTGGCTTTAGAAAAAACACTTTCTAGAAAATATCAACAGCTGTCTGAAATGTGAGTTCTTCCCGCACAATTAAACAGATAATATTTTGTTATTACTTGCTGACTCGATGATTGAATGCTTGTCTGTCGAATGGAGGCATCAAATGTTCATTTTTCTGAAATTGTGAAACTGGTGAAATTGACATTTGAACCCCAGATCTTAATTACAAATTTGTCTTTTTTTTTACAGCTGCGATTTTAACAAGTATACAATGCAATACATTCAGGATCTCGGGAAACGCAATCGACAGAATGAAGAACAAATGGAAGTAGATGAGCACCATTCGGGAAGTGAATCTAGTGGAAGAGGAACTGCTGATTCGGAGAGTGAAGAAGATGATGTTGATGAAGAATCTACTTGAATAGGCTACTTGCATCTTAATTAAAAAAATATATGAAAAGGCATTATGTATTGTGTAAAAAACTAAACATAAATTATATATTTTTTTACTTCTCAATCTCTATCTAGTATTTTTATTAATTTTATTAACCTGTTGTGTTTTTATTTTAAATTTTTTTACCATAATTATATCCAGGTACAACCTGGGTGAGCTTTATTGAAGGGAATTTGCTCCTCTGAGAATATTCTTAAATATAAAATACTAGGTGTGATATCTTAGATAGTAGTTTAAGAGGTTACTTATAGATGGCATTGGTAACAATAAGGCCATTCATACAAGGAGATACTTACAAGCGACTCGAGTTTGTCGTGTAGCATACATGCTGCTCGTGAGTGTCCTTCATACTATTTTGCTAGTGTTCGCACACAATGTTACGCATTGACTATTGGTTTGACGTCACTTGCACGCTGCTGATAGTACTGGTAGCACACTACACGTCTTGCATTCGCATCTACTACTCGTTTGTCAGAGATGATGTTCGAACACGATTTGAATGTTAAATTCATTCTGGAGGTAGGAAAATATCCATGTTTATATAACTATAATTTACCAGAATACATGTTGTGGATTGAGGTTCGAAAGAAAAGTCAATTTGACATCATTCTCATGTAGTTCCTTGGTGGCGACAAATGTCCTCCAATTAACATTTATTTCGTTGTTTGGATGAACCTTAAATCATCTTTATATCGTTTTTTATGCTTGTAAATATGTATGAAGACGAACAATATTATTGTCTTCGTCGCTAGAGTCCCTTGACATTGTATTAATTCCATGACTGCACTTAAAGAATGATCAAGTTCAGTATAATTCAGGCAGTGCCGTGTAAAGAAACCAGCTTTAAAGAGTAGCATATATTGGTAGGTTGCGTAACAGTCTTGTAAAAATCTTTGCGTACGAAGAACCAAAAGCTGTCTATAATGCAGGGATTGAGAGGTAAATACCATTGGAAATTATTAGATGTTGATTATTTAAAAAAATTTGCGAGACAACCCATAGATAACACTAAAAACGAATTGTTTCACAGAATTGGAAAATTCATCAAATTTCAATGTTAAAATACAAGTCATGGGGCGGTTGTTACGCCGTTTTTTATTTATTTTTATTTCAAAGAAAATTTGCATTGGATGATACATTTTGAATATTATTTCAACCGCCATGTGATGGATGCCTCTGTTATGGCGAGTGAATTTTACAGATTGAAGATTTTAATATTATTCATAATTATAGTGAGTTATACAATTCCGATTCAGTTAATATTTTATGTGATAAATAATTAATTAAACATTGACAAAATTGACTTCGATAAAAACAGAACGTAAATAGGAAACTTATAAATTTGATGAATTTTTCAAATTCTGTGAAACAACCCATCCTTGTCTAATACATAACTAATGATATCCACATAAAAAGCAATATTCTAGATAGTTATATGAATGTTTCCAATTAGTAGCATTATTTAAAGTAGGGTGATGAAGTTTACATGGGCTAAGTCTGTGTACTTAATTCGATTACAAGGCTGTCCGCTGGGAAACCTTAGAAAAACACTTCAATGTTTGTATCGATGAATATCCACTGTCATTTGTGCAGCTAACCTACAAACATCCAAAATGGTTGAAGGTATGGAAAATTTTCATTAACTTTCTTTGCAAATATTTAAAATTGAATAGTTATAAGCATTCAGATGGTGAAATAAAATACATTCTGAAGATTTTTTCATAAATTTATTGTGGTGTGTGTTGTTACATTAATTTACTTTATTAAAAAGATAAAAATCAGACGGTACTAGGTAGTAGCTCATATTAACTAATAATCTTCAATTGATTGTTAGTGTAAACTTCTGATTAGTGAAGACGTTCACTTCATACTTACATTTATCTAACGGCTTCCGTGGCCGAGTGGTTACAATCCTCGGCTACGAATTCGGAGGTCGCAAGTAAATTTTCTTTGATTACTTTTTTTCATTTTACAATTTATCAATTAAAAATAATATATTTTTACTATATTTAAAATATGTAAAACCACCGTTCAGAATTAAAATGTTGCTTCAAATAGCTTTGTTTGGTGACCAGGTCTGAATAGCCAGGTAGGTACTTCCCAACCTTCTTCTTCCCCATCACCTTCCCTTCCCCACTACCTTCCACCTCACAAAATACGCCAATTGCATATGCCGTAGTCTCACTGGCTCCAAACGGTTGAGATAGTTGAATAGTGACGTGTTTATGTATATAAATCTGTTTGGCAGTGATGGATCCAGGAGTGGCAAAGACAGGGGCCTATAAATACGAGGATACGACTCGCTATATCGGGGAATGGAACTCCCGAGGACAGAAGCACGGGATGGGACACCTGGTGTTGCCAGACGGTACTAGGTACGACGGAGCCTTTACTAATGGACTGTCTTCCGGCTTGGGTGTTATGACATTCCCCGATGGTGCCAAGTAAGTTTTAAAGTTTCTCGTACTAATAAACTGCCCTTAAACTTGCGTAGATTTCACATTTGTTTTTCATACAATAATTATTCGTTATTGATGACTTGTTAACAGATCACAACTGCTTTTGTTATCAGATTGTTTTACTGTGTGTGCATATTTTCGTTATGTCAATGTTTCTGTTTCATATTATGATTCTTAAACCTTAGTATTAAGGTATGTCAAAAAGCAGGAACCTGCCAGTGGTAGTTTAAAGGAGTTGACTGTAAATAAATTTCGTGTTATCGAGATGGGAAGTTTAGGTTAATAAATCCACCTACCCGAAGTTGGATCTGGTGATGCTAGTCCGCGTCCCACACTTTTTTTTGGTTTATGTGCTCGTTGTACGGAACGGCTATGGGAACTTTTACTTCTGTCATACTAACGAAGTGTGTTGAACAGCCAACAGCACTTGTAACTTTAAAAAAGAACTACGGTCCAAGTGAATATTTTTCACATCAACGTAAAACGGGGTTTAGAAATTAGTGCCACTTTCTAAAAGGAAATAATCCTACATCATATTCTAACTACCTCATTGTTTTATATTAGCGTGTAGAATGGCCATTGCATGGAAGTTTTTTTTTGATGTAGGTACATAATGAATTTATCAATGAAGCAATTTTAAGATGTTTAACTTCTCAAGCGCCAAAAGTACCCATTGGATAAAAAAATTGTATCCCTTGAGCGCTGGCGTATCCATATGGATTAGTTGACAGGAGCTCGGCATTCCGAAGTTCAATATAAATTAATTAAATTGAGTGGAAGAAACACACAGCATTAGCAAAAAAAAAAAAATTATGATAATTTTCCTGTAAATGTCAATTATCAAATTCTGGAGTCAAGCATAACCTCACACTGAATGTTCTAAAATTTTTTCCAAATCGGTGTTACTCAGTGTTGCCACAGTAACGTAAAATTTTAATGCCATTTTATTAAAATTCTAGACTTTCTTGGAAGACTTTATGTTGGAAAACGACTCAAGGACTTTATTTAGTCCTGGTGCGGTCACGTATTGTTGTTCCAAATAAAGGCAAACAGTCAGTGACAATAGAGTTTGAGGGGAAATGTGACACTATTAATAATTGGCCCAACCACCAGCTGATTGTAATCATGTTGTGTTTGTTTGATTAGATTTGAAGGCGAGTTCATGCAGGGGTGGTTCCACGGCCACGGGGTGTTTTGGAGAGCAGATGGAATGAAGTACGAAGGGGAATTCAGAGGAGGGAGGATTTGGGGTCTTGGTAATATTGTCTTTCTTATTTTAAATCTGATAGTTAATCCTTGAAAATTAATCCACATTTAAATCTGACATTGATGTCCAAATTGATAATAATTTACTTATCTATAAAGGATATTATAATCTATCTGTCTGAAATTTGCATAGTGTTTTTGCTGTGATAATTTCTAAGGTTCATTAGGAACTTTCAGCCCGCAAGATCATTCAATCCCAATATAAGCTGTGTAGCTGAGAAATAACCGTTTAAATAAAAAATAAGATGAGACATTATATTTTATATTATTATTCAATATTTTTTCACTGTGCAGTAAGAAAGTATTATGAAAAAGTAGGTTTTAAAACTCCGGCAAAGCCAGGTATCAAATTATTGTTATAAAAATGATTGTTAAGGTCTAAATTAACACATTAAATCTTTTGGATTGCAGGCATAGTCACATTCAGTGACGGAAGCAATGGATTCCCTAGAAACGAAGGTTTCTTCCAAGACTGTCGACTCATGAGAAAGAAACGATGTGCAGAAATAATTCAGCGTGCACAGAAAGTAGCATACATGGCCAGAGCGCAATGCCAACCTATTTAACAAACAAACATCGTATTATTTATATCTGGGATTCGTAAATCATTCCTAACTTATATAAGGTAGTTATAAATTGTTCGTCTGTTCACAAAAAGTATACCCAATTTAAGATACAAAACAAAAATATTAATTAACTATTGTATTGTTAACGAACTTATACCATGGTCTGTTACATTAAAATTTCGTAATAGTATCACCAGGCTTACCTTGCCAGGGCTCCTACCACATAGCAACTTGACGGACGTAAATATCTCGCTAACGAGGATAAAGAGAATCCGACGTACCGGCCCATAATACAGAAAAAAATGGCGAATATTATAGACCTGATGGCCCGGAACAAAGGTATTTTTTGCAATTGTCAAGGGCGTATAGCTGTAGCATTCACGTGGGAGGGTTGTTGGATTAATTTTTGTTGTGTTTTTCAGGAATGTAATCTACGAGCACTATTTTTTTTGCCTCTATATTATTTACTATACTTACTTGGTAATAGTATAACTAGGCTAATGACTTCTACGGGAGAGCACCTCGACGGGCAATATGAATCTTAGCTAGCCAGAGCAACTGACATACCGGCCCATAATAAACGCAAAAACAAGCAGAATATTTTCAGTTGCATAATATGTGATTGTTATACTAAAATCAGAAACAGTACTTGTTTTGAATGTCAGTATTTTATTTAGAAGTATTTTCAAAACATTTCTCTGGAATCGAATGTACCTAAAGCGAGAATGTTTTTTCAATATTTCTGACAGTTTACATATTTATTTATTTTCGAGTTAGCTTTATTTTTTATTTTTCACATCTTCGTGTGTGCTTTTATAAACATATACACAGCATTTTATAAACAATTTATAAACATATACACAGGTAGATTGTTTGGCAAACATAATCTTTCTTTAAATATTTCAATAAAGTGACAAAAAAGAAACATTAATAATTAATGTTTTATTCCACAGCAAATTCCGGCCTAAAGAAATATGTTTTTGAATATTCTTATTTCATTACTTATAATTGCAGCACTTTTCAAAATTATTCAAAAGGTTATAGAATTTAATAAAAATAAAAATAAAAAAACTGAAATATTGAGAAAGAATGCATCAAAAATGATCAGAACCATTGGTGTAAGTAAATCGTTTTGTAACAAGTTTATCGATTTATTTATACATGTTATCGTTTTAATTTTTTGTTACTACTATTGTTTTCAGCTATCTTTCCACAACCATGATCAAAAAGAACACTGTTTATACCACATTGGAACATGTCCAGAGACAATTAATTTTAAAATCGGAGGCAGCACGCCATTCCTGGTAAAAAAATAATATTTATTTTACAAAATTTAATAATATTTAGATATGTTGTGTTACTCATTTGCCACATCCTAGGACTAATTGATTATTATTTTGTTTTATTTGTTTACTGACATGTTATTTTTCAGAAAGCATGCGCCTCCGGGTGCAAAGAAATAGTGCTGTTAATGCTTAAAAAAGGTAAAGGAATAAAAATTTCTTATCTGGTATTTAAAAATATTTCCCTTGTGAAAATATTTTGCAGAGTTTCACAATAAGTTCTAATAGGTACGTAAATGTTGTGCTTAGATGCAGGCAATGTTTATCACTTAAATATTTTTAGGTGCGGATATAAATACCACGACATCGAGAGGAGACACGCCATTATATCTTGCTGCGTGTGCCGTGATGACCAAAAATTTGATCGATTTTTCCATTTTGGATTTTCTGGTTGTAGCCGGTTAGTACTTATATTTACTTAACGTTAATTATAATTTACCGACTTGCAAACTTATCTGAGGGCATTTTAGGTCCACGGTGTAAGCTCAAGGTTCGAAAGAATATTAAACAAGGTTCGCTCATACATGGTGTAGATCGCTGATTGGTTAGAAAGTCGTAGCTTGAAGTCCGCATTTTACCGGGAGATTTGAATTGACTGCTGTATGACTTATTTATGTATTTACTAACTTACGGGAAGTTAATTGCAAGGAGAAATGTTACAATACAGCATAGGGCACCAAAACACTTATAATAATTAAAGAGAATGTCAAGTGAAGGTTTTGATGGATATGAGTCAATCATACTGTTAATAATTTACAAAATGCAGATGAGATCAAAGTCCGTCCTAAGTTTTTTCTGAAGAAGAAATAATTAATTTTACTACAAGTTCATCGTAAGAGTAATCGCCTCCTTCTAGGCCTAATTTCCATGCAATTCCCGTTAAGAAGCTATGCGGATTGTAATGATTTAGCAAACTATTTCAATATTTACCAAACTATAATGATCTGGATATGAGACAGGGAAAGTAATTTTATTCGTACGAAGAGTCTCAAAAGATGGTAGATAGAAAACGAATTTTATAAAATATATTATGATAAAACTATACTAACAGACCGAGCGATTAGTCATAATAGACCCGATATATTAAAATAGAAAATAAAACATTTTTTAACTTATTTCCACTTGTTTATTTTACCAGTACCGGTTTCATCCTATTATGGACATCTTCAGGCTGGCAATTGAAATTCTTTTGTTACAGAATTTATACAAAATTAGGTACACAATGTCAAGGTAGGTACATATGATTGGGTTATTAAATTACAATGGTTCTTTAAGGTTAATATGTCATAAATAAGAAATAATAATATAACAATGGTCACTTTCAAAAATAATAAAAAATGCTATAATTAATAATAAGTTTTCAAATGAAGCTCATACAATAAAATCAATTAAAAATAAAATTAAAGACAATAATTTAATTATCTCAAAAGCTGATAAAGGGAATAGCACAGTAATTCTACCAAAAAATATTTATATTGAAAAAGTGCAAAATGTACTAAACTCTAGTGATGTAATTTTATTGAATAAAGATCCAACCCCAAAATTTACCGCAGAAATAAATTCAATTCTTAGTACATGCAAAACACTTGTTAAAGATAAATTCCAAAAATCCTACCTCACTGTCATGAACCCCCAATGTCCACGATTGTATGGACAACCTAAAGTTCACAAATTAGATATACCAGTGAGACCCGTCGTAGCTTATAACTCAGCACCAGCCTACAAACTAGCAAAATACGCCAATAGAATCATTAAAAATACTTTAAATTTCAAACCAAAATATGGTATTAAAAATTGTTTACAACTAATACACCTGATAAAAGATATAAATATACCAAACAACGCCTCTCTAGTGTCATTTGACGTTGTTAGTCTATTCACAAGTGTACCTACAGATGAATTAAAAATAATAATCAATAACTACATGGAGAAATCCAACATAAATATTATAAAAAAGAGAGAAATTAATCAAATAATAAATGTGTGCATAAAACAAAACTTTTTTAGATTTGATAATAAATTCTATTTACAATCGAAAGGGTTGGCAATGGGTAGCCCAATCTCTCCAATTTTAGCAGAGATCATGATGGACCACTTAGAAGAGACCATTGAGAGGTTAGTGTCCTTTAAGAATGTTGTTTTCTATCGGAGATACGTGGATGACATTTTGATCGTATGGACTGGTACACAGAGGCAGCTGGATATCTTCATCAAGGAGATAAATCAAATCAATAGGTCGATTCAATTCACTATGGAGATAGGAGGAGATAGAATCAACTTTTTAGATGTAGGAATTAGGATTGTTAATAACAAGTTGGAATTTTCAATATACAGGAAGCCTACATATAGTGATAATATCATCCACAGCTCTTCGAGACATCACATCTCACACAAAATGTCGATATTCCATTGTCTAATCCATAGACTGTTACATGTACCATTGAATGATATAGATTACAATAATGAATTGAATGTTATCAAAGCTATTGCGGTGAATAATGGTTACGATAGCGGAATAATAGATAATTTAATAAAAAAGAAAAATAAAAAACTCACTATAACTTCAATTACATATGGCCTTACACCAGAAAATGAAATTGAAACAAAACAATGGTGTAAAATACCATACCTTGGGAAAGTATCAAATAAAGTTTCGAAATTGATAGACAGTGACAAGAAGTGTAAGACATCTTTTTGTAGCGTGAATTCTTTGGGTAAGATATTAATAAACAATAAGGATAAGAGAGATAAATTGGAGAACTCTGGAATTTACCAAGTGAATTGCTCGAATTGCCCTGCATGTTACGTGGGACAGACAGGAAGAGCAGTATCGACCCGTATAAAGGAGCATTTCGCATGTTGGGTAAATCGAAAGGGAGATTTATCGAACGTAGCCTTGCATTTGCTAGAGAACCAACATACTTTTGACAAGGATAGAGATGTCAAGGTTCTTCACGTTTGTGAAAAGGGACAGAAATTAGACAGATTAGAATTACTAGAAATTAATCGCCTAACGAAGAAAATTGATCGTAAATATGTCATGAATAAACAGTTGGAACATGGTGCTCAGTCACCATTAATATATCCATTGTAATTAATTTTAATAATGTTACCTTAGACTCTGAGGTAACATTTTATTCTAAGTAATTTGCGATGTATGTATTGATGATTATTGAACATTTTGATATTCATGACTTATTTACCTTAAATAACAGTTGTGTAATTTAATTATGTAATCTTCTGATCCTTTGTTACAAACGTTAAGAGTTTTGACATCTCTATCTTGATAGAAATAATTTTTGTTTTCTGGTAAATGCAAAATTATGTTCAATAGATCATAATCCCCCCCCCCCACTTTTTGATTTGCTCAACTAAGGAGGTGTTCTTTTGTACAGTTTGATTCTTCTCTTCCGGATTGTCCTGCATGGTATGCAGGAAAATTCATTATTTTATTTACTAAATTATCGATTATTCTGCTATAGTGACCATTGTTATATTATTATTTCTTAAAATTAAACAGTAACTTTGTGTTTACAAAGTTACTGTTTAATTTTAAATTATAATGTCACATCACAAAGTAACAGCTTCATATGAAGAAATATTATTTCTTATTTATGACATATTAACCTTAAAGAACCATTGTAATTTAATAACCCAATCATATGTACCTACCTTGACATTGTGTACCTAATTTTGTATAAATTCTGTAACAAAAGAATTTCAATTGCCAGCCTGAAGATGTCCATAATAGGATGAAACCGGTAGTGGTAAAATAAACAAGTGGAAATAAGTTAAAAAATGTTTTATTTTCTATTTTAATAATATATAATTCCACCAAGTATAACAGTATAATAAATAAAGTCATAAAAGACCCGATATAGTTTTACATGACAAAATTAAAAAAATAACTTATATCATTGATGTCGCTATACCAAATTCCTGTAATATTCAAAAATCTGTTAGCGAAAAATTAAGAAAATACACAGATTTAGGAAATGAAATAAAAAGAATTTGGCATTCTCAGACTATAAAAATATTACCATTCGTTATTTCGGCTACTGGCATTATACCTAGCTCTCTAATTAAAAATTTAGGCGTATTAGATCTTTCAAAAAATTATATATAAAGATGCAAAAGTCGGTCATTTTGAATACATGTAGGATAACAAAAGATTTTTTAAATATTTATGTTGAGGGATCAGTAGGATTTATAGGCCCTGTTAGAATTTCTACCGAGCCGAACCCTCTGATATGAAAATATCTGGAGTCGGTGAATTATTTTCCCATTTGATCTCTTGTGAGTTGACGTGTTGTTCTTGTATTTATTTTGCTTATATAATGCACTTACATAATGTTGATTGACTAGATCAGGGCTGTCCAAACCACGGCCCGCGGGCCGCGGTTTAGATTATTGCGGCCCATTGAACCTTTTTTTAACCGACTTCAAAAAAAAGTCCGGTTCGGTTACACCGACTACAAAGAGGTCTGTAGGTGTACCCACTGCATATAATAATACTTTATTAACTTCACTTGTATGTATGTTTGTTTGCTTGCTTGCTTGCTTGTTTGCTTGCTTGTATGTAACTCTCCTGCTGCCTTCCTCGGCCCTAGTGGTAGCCGTTTCTCAGGCTCCCTCTCCGGAATAAAAGTTACCTGTTAGAACCATAGTCGGTAATAAAGAAACTACCATTAAATAAATATAGTTTAAAGAAACTAAAAAAACACGCTTTTGTAGCATACGAAACTAAAAAGTGAAAAATAAATATAGTTTAAAAAAACTAAAAAACACGCTTTTAAATAATATCGAACTAAAAACTTCAAAATTATTTTTAAAATAAGCTTAAAGCAATAATGAATGAAAAATGATAGTATTATTGTGAAAAAGCGTCGGGCGCACGATATACGAAAAATATGGCACAAAGCGCCCACGCTTTTTAACAATAATACTATCATTTTTCATTCATTATTGCTTTAAGCTTATTTTAAAAATTATTTTGAAGTTTTTAGTTCGATATTATTTAAAAGCGTGTTTTTTAGTTTTTTTAAACTATATTTATTTTAATTAATAATTGCTTTAACTTAGTCCTTTATTTATTTCGGTAATTTTTGGATAGGGCCTGACATGCTTATTACGAATATTTTTTAGAAAAAAACTTTATATTCGCCTTAATTACTATAAAAGAACACTTTTTGCATTTCGGGCGGCGGAAAATTATGAATTTAAATTTTCAATTGCGTTAACCAAAATTCACTTCGCGAATCGATGCAGCGGCAATCAGCTGCCATTAGGTACGTCACTGTTATGTTGGTATCCCTGATACATTGATTTGTATCACAAACCATGTTACACAAACCTAGCGTAGCCGGTAAACTAGTTGAAAACTGGGATGTTTTTCTTGCCTTGACGCGAGCAGGCGTTATTAAGGGGCACTTTCCTTTGTATCACAAACCATATTGAAGATAGCAACGGTCGTATTTAGCTCTTGAATGCATCAGTGATACCAACATAACAGTGCGTTCCTAATGGCGTCGCGTTGTCGCCACATCGATTCGCGAAGTGAATTTTGGTTTTATGCAATTGAAAATCAAAATGCATAATTTTCCGCCGCCCGAAATGCAAAAAGTGTTCTTTTATAGTAATTAAGGCGAATATAAAGTTTTTTTCTAAAAATTATTCGTAATAAGCGTGTCAGGCCCTATCCAAAATTTACCTTTATTTCTTGTCACATTTTGTATGAAAGCAATTATTATTCAGATTTTAGTTCATTATCTTCTTTGTTCGAAGTTTTAAATACATTAATGAGCAAACTATTTTTCTCGCGACGAAATTCAAACGTTTTGGGTATGTTCGATCACGTCGCTCACATCACTATTGACTCGAGAATTCGGGGAATTCCCCGAACTCAAAATAGGTACCTACCGCGCATCGTTCATTGGGCATTTGTTTGTCACTTGTCATTCAACGCAATGAAAGTTTTGATTGCGCAAGGTTACTCTCAGGTTATTAAAGACTTTTACATTATTTTAAAGTTTGGTATTACGTTGTTCGCTTTGTGTTTGAGTATATTGAACTTTTCATCATGTCTACAAAGAAGAGGAAGTTAAGTGAAGAAAATCGTACATTCAATGCGAAATGGGAGTTAGACTACTTTATCTCCAACAATAACAATAAAATTCAGTGTTTGATTTGTATGCAAGTTTTATCTGTAAGTAAAGAATATAATGTTAAGCGACACTATACTTCTTTACATGAAGAAAAGTATAAAAAACATGTCGGTGAAGCAAGAAAAGTTATGGTGGCTGAGTACAAAAAAAAACTAATACAGCAAACAAGTATGTTTTCAAAAGTAAGTACTGAGAATGAACAAAGCTTGGCTGCCTCATATGAAGTTTCATTACAATTAGCCAGAGCAAAAAAACCATTTAGTGATGGAGTTTTAATAAAAAAATGCGCAGTTGAAATGGCTAAACGCTTTATGCAGCCGAAATTAGCGGAAAAGTTTGAATCTGTTGCATTATCTCATCAAACGGTGGCGCGACGAATAGAGGACATGGGTAATTATATTACAAAAAAAATATGTGATTACTTTGTAGATTGCGAATACTATTCAATATGTTTGGATGAAAGTACCGACCAGACCGATGTCAGTCAATTAATAATCTTTATACGTTGCATTTCCAAAGATTTTACAATCACGGAAGAAATGCTGGATTTAATACCATTTCATGGAACAACTAAAGGCAGTGATATATTTGAAGCGGTTAACAAAACTATAGTAGAATATGGAGGATTTCGTAAGTGTTCTTGTATTGTGACCGATGGGGCAAAAGCTATGACCGGGACAGTGACAGGATTCGCGGGACTTCTAACACAAAATGGCATTGATTGCCCGTTGTTGCATTGTATTATACATCAGGAAGCCTTGTGTGGAAAATCTTTGCGTCAAATGAATGCTATGAAAGTTGTTATAAGGATAACCAATTTGATTAGAGGTGGAAACAGGGCATTGACACATAGAAAATTTAGAGACTTTTTAAGTGAAATCGATGCAAACTATGGAGATTTACTATTGCATTCGGAAATCAGATGGCTAAGTGCTGGCCAGTGCTTGCAACGCTTTTTCGCCTTAAGAAAAGAAATACCTTTATTTCTAAAAAATGAGATATCATCTGACACTTCTGAACTACAAGATAAAATGCAAGATCCTCAGTTTCTGGCTGATCTTGCGTTTTTAACTGATATGACGCAACACTTGAATGAATTTAATTTAAAATTGCAAGGTAAAAACCTCAATATAGCCAACATGTACGGAAATGTGAATGGATTCAGAAGTAAACTGAAATTGTTCAAAACGTCTCTACAACAGCCGGCCAACTACCGCCCCATAGCGATCACATCAGTTCTGTCCAAAGTGATGGAACGTGTGATCAACGACAAACTGCTCACATACCTCGAGAAGAACAAAATTATCAACGACCGTCAATACGGATTCCGGCGGAACCGCTCGTGCGGTGATCTTCTCGCGTATGTGACGCATGTTTGGGGGCGGTGCCTGGAACGTCACGGTGAGACCCAAACGGTCGCACTAGACATATCCAAGGCCTTTGACCGGGTCTGGCACCGAGGACTTGTCAACAAATTGCATTCTTACGGACTTCCCGCATCCCTGTGTACGTGGATTGCTGACTTTTTAAGGGATAGGTCGATTCAGGCGGTTGCTGACGGTTTCACCTCTTCCTCGCACTCCATAAATGCTGGCGTCCCACAGGGATCGGTTCTGTCTCCGACTTTGTTTTTGTTGCACATCAATGACCTTTTGACATGTGCACCGATTCATTGTTACGCGGATGACAGTACAGTTCATGATAGCTTTTTGTTTGACAAGCCCCCAAAGGGCACACAAACTCCAACGGCTCGGAGGGCTTTGAAGCAGAGAATGGACGGTTATCTCGAGAGTATTTCCTCCTGGGGTAAAAATAATCTCGTCGAATTTAATGTTTCAAAGACCCAATCCTGTCTGATTACGTCTAAAAGGGATCCAAATGATAATCTAGTCTCCTTCAACGGAAGCAATCTTCCGAACAGGCCTTCCATTGATATGCTTGGTGTAACTATAAGTGACCAGCTCAGGTACGGGGGCTCCATCGAAGCCAGAGTAAAGTTGGCCTCTCAGAAGCTGGGCGTACTGTACAGGGCCCGCAGATACTTTAATAGTACACAACTGCTCACCCTGTACAAATCGCAAGTGCGCCCTACTGTCGAATTTGGCAGCCATCTCTGGTCTGGAGCCCCAAAATACCTGAAAAAAACCCTTGACTCTGTGCAGAAACGGGCGGTCCGTTTGATAGATTCCCCAATCTTAACAAACGGACTCTTTAGAGCACAGGCGTCAGGTAGGTATGCTGTCCTTGTTCTATCGGTATTACAATGGAAGATGCTCTGAGGAACTAGCGTCATTGATCCCTTCGGCACCGGTGCGTAGCCGGGATACACGCCAAACGCGCGCCCAACATTTGTACACAGTTGACACTTGTCACATGAGAACGGGTCGCTTCTACGATTCGTTCTTAAGTTCAACAGCTCGGCTGTGGAACGAACTGCCGGCCTCTGTGTTTCCTCCCTCCTACAACATGGGACTCTTCAAGACCCATGTTCACTCCTTCCTCTCCACAAAAAGACCCTCCACACAGCATCCCCAAAGATGACATAGGCCCTGAGGGAAATTATTTTCTTCAGGGCCTCCTGTGTGGAGTAAATATAAAAAAAAAAAAAAAAAAAAAAAAAAAAAAATGATTTTTCTTTTTTTTCAAGTTGTAAAGAACATTATTTAGAGATGAAAAATTTTGAAGAATGTAATTTTTTGGACCACCTCAAATACATGGACGAAATAATCGTCGAATTTGAGCGGCGTTTTGCAGATTTTAAAAAAATTGAGAGTGATATAGCTCTCTTTACTCATCCATTAACGATCGCAGTTGCGAGTGTGAAGATTGATTATCAATTGGAACTGTGTGATCTGCAATCAGACCCCTTTTACAAGGGCAGAACAGAAACAGGAATTGATTTTTTTAAGCTCCTCGCTGAACGTTTCCCGAAACTGACGAATTTCGGGCAAAAAATGGGCTCGATGATGGGCAGTACCTACCTTTGTGAAAGTGCATATTCAACAATGAAGTTTATTAAATCGAAATACAGGTCTTCATTGACAGATACTTCACAACCTGTTGAATGCCCGGAAATTCCAAGCTTTTTTGAAAAAAGCCGCGCGCAAATTACTCTCCTGCCTTTTGGTCAAACATCCGTTTAAAAACAAAGAAATTGTTTATTTTGCGATTGTTTTCTGTTTATCAGATAATGTATCTTATTATTCATATATATTACATGATAATATTGTTACAAGTTTTCCCAGAATAGCTAACTTTAACAAAAAAAAAGTGTAAAAATTTTCCCATTCGGCAAACAAATGTAAAAAAAATATATTCATAAGAAAATTAACTGATTTTTTTATTTCTACACAAACCTGAATAAACCCCTCGTGAAAAAAAATAATCCAAAGGTTTTTTCGAAGAAGTAATGCCATTGACACTTCTTTGAAAATGTAAAATATTTTCATTTATTCAAAAAAAAAATCAAACGTCAAGTGTCCACTTAAAAATTTTTTGTGTCGTATTTTATAAGTATATGATAACAATTCTTCCAGATTTCGGTAGTTTATACAACTGTTGTTACTAATAATATTATTTTGTACAAGAAACCTGTAAATAAATAATGCTAATAATAAAATTATTCATTAGGACGTAAAAATTTTGACATTTCTTACGAAGTAAATTTTCATCACTTTTCTTGGGTGAAATATTATAAAAATTACATCAAAATAATGTAGATAAAACTATCTTTCTGATGATACCTCAAATCTATTATTTCCACAATCAATTTATATAAAAAATAATGAAAGAAGTAAGAGGTTACCTTATAAAAATTCGCGACGTTTCTGCATTGTTGTCAATTCGCCCGCTATAAATGGCCGCCGGCATCCGTGTACAGATGTGTTCGAAAGAACAGGGTGACAAAAAAATCATGACTCGAGGAATAAAAATAAAATTTGCTAATATTTTTTTATTAATATTTATTTATTTATTTAAATACGTTTTTTTTTAAATTCAGATACTGTGTGGTTCAAAATAAATAAGAAAAAAAAATCATCATATTTATTTCAGTTTTAGAACAGGTACATGAAACACGTTTTTTTAATCTTTGGTCGAGAGACTGCGAAAAAAATCATTTTTCACATACATAAATTTATTATTATAATATTCAAATTTTTAGACACTGTTTCTGTCCTCCTCAAAAGTGGAAGATACAATGAATGGAAACGAAAATTCAAACAATGCAAAGATGCACAATGCACTTGTTTCAGTAAACATTTTTATTCAAATAATGCACAAATACACCCATTCAATAAATATTTAAAACCATAAATAACAACAACCAGTACCAAATTACAATCACAGATAACAAAATCCAAGTAACAAATGATAACACACATTCAACAAATAACAACCGCAACCAACATTCAAAGAACAATAACATTATAACAAACAATAACATTATGACAAACAATAACATTATAACAAACAATAACATTATAACAAACAATAACATTATAACAAACAACAACACTAATGCAAGAAATAGCGATACAATTCCTGAACTGTAATTATGGGACTGCCACTATTAGGTATGATGAATTTCCTCTTCATGGCAATTTTTAAAATTTTGTATAAAAAAAAGAATCTAAATGGAAAAAAACGATTTGAAAAAATAAATTATAAATGTTCTAGAGTGTGGTATTGTTTAAAACACCCCCCAATGCAAAGGAAAACATCGCACGCTACGCAAATCGTAGAAACATCCTTGCGTATTTTACGATGTGAACATAGTAAGCACCTTCTGCGAATGCGTCGATTCTTACTGTCCATCTTTGGGGTTTCATCTGGAAAATGGTCAAGAGAACGATTTAATCTAAGAGTGGCTCCGACGATGGAAGCGCTCGGTGCGGGTTTAATCAAAGAGGGATAGTGTCGCTCTACAAGCTCAGATGCCAATTTCATCCTGAATGCGCGGTGCAATATTGGCTTCCCTGGGTCTTCTTGGTGAAGCTGCCTAAATATCACCATGCTATTCAGGATGCTGACATTGAGCAGGCGACGAAATACCTTAATGTACCATTTGTAACCCCGCGTTCTCTCCATGCGGTAAGTGGATAACAGCGAATCTTTGGTATCCACTCCCCCCATGAAGCGATTGTACTGGACCACAGATAGAGGCATTTGGTATTTCTCTAACCCTCTTTTACCCTCAACCGTGTCGCTGTTGTGGTAGGTAGACACCATGGTGACAATTTTAATGTCATTCCAGGCAACGACTGACATGTCACCATAGTGTCTACCAATGATAGTAAGCCGTGGCACACTCTTCTTCATGCTTTTAATGATTTGAGGTACCATCTTTCGGCGGCGATTGAGGGTACCGATAAGATCGGTATTCCTTTGTTTCAGGTACCTAGTCAATGGCATGCTATTATAAAAATTGTCCATGTAGAGGCAGTACCCTTTGTCAAAGAGCCCCTCCATGAGTTTGAGTACAACTTTTGAAGTTTTACCCGAAAACCCAAGATGGTTCTCTTCGACTTCTGTATTCTTCCCCGCATACATAATAAAGCGGTACAAGTACCCTGTTGACGATTCGCACAGCTCATAGGTTTTAATGCCGAACCGAGCCGCCTTAGTGCGAATGCACTGCTTGAAACCTAGGCGACCCTTCCAGAGCAACAGGGACTCGTCTATGCTAATATCTTCGTAGGGAGTATACAGACTGGAAAACTTTTCATTCATTATATCCAATAGTGGTTTAACTTTTGCAAGCTTGTTTTGGTAACCGACTTTAGAAATTGTGTTATTGTCAACAAAGTGTAGGAACCGAATTATCAGAAGAAACCTATTACGCGACATTAGAGTCCTAAATTTAGGCATCTCTAAAATGTCTGTTGTCCAGTATTCTGATAACTGAGCTCTGTAACAAATGGACATGTATATAAGCATCGCGAAGAATACATACAGTTCAGCGACTGTAACATCTTGCCAGTCCTTCAGCCTGGAATAAGTTGTTAAATCCAACAGTCCATCCTCAGTGTTCACCTCGTCCAGTGCGCTCCATGCTTGCCTATTGGTCTCCTCCACGATATAGGACATTGTTTCCAAGTCCCATATTTTGGAGAAGATGTCATATGGAGATGTAGCGACTGTCGGAGGGAACACGTCGGGTGATGGGCCAGGTTGAAGGACGGCAAAATGCTCACGCTGACCCGTGAAGGTGGAGAAATCCTCGGACCAGGTGAAGGTCTGCTCCTCTGGATTCTCCTCCTCCCCCTCCTCCAAAGGCTCCAACTCATCCTCAGGAACATCCATATCCACCATTGACGGAAGTTCTACATCACCGGCGAGGGATTCATCCTCGCTATCAGTGAATCCGTAGAACTCCGCAACGATGTGGTCGGTTTCCTATAGACAGAAAGAAAAGAAAAAAAAATATATATACAGCTATGTAAAGCGTCCTTGAGGTAATACAAGACAAAAATGGCGCTGTAAAAGTTAGCCAAGTGTTATTATAATTACCTGAGTATTTGGAGCCCGATGCGTAGAGGAGGTTGATGGTCTCGGGTCAGCCTGCCATCCCGGAATCTGAAACTGTAAACATTAATTGTTACACGAATGTCTTTCAATTTTGGAAAGGATGAAGCGTACAACCACTATAGAACTACTACTAATACACAACATACCGTCGCAATGACTGCAAATCTTTCTTCTGTAGTGTCTTCCTCCGTTGACACGCTTGGAATCTCCATTCTATAACAATAGAAACAATCATGTATATCATTATATAATATAATCATCAATACGCCTGTATTTATAAATATTTTATACCTAAACAAAAAAAAGTTTGTTAGTACTTTTTTGCACACCCTATATAACTGATCTAATTTTGTGATATTTATCACTATTTTTATAAATAAAAAATAATATTTCTAATAAAAATTATTCGAAATAAATATTTCTAATAAATCATGTATTTTTTAAGAACCCTGTACGTCCCATACAAAATTTGAATTTGTAAAAAACGTTGATATCTGCGCGCGCAGCTAGGCGCACGCGCAAATGTCATTTCAAGATGGCCTCTCACACATACATATAAACAGTTCACGTGTATTTGTGCAGGTTTCCGATGTCTCGTATTTATTTAATTAAAAAATATTAACTAAATATTGACGAAACTAGGGCTTTTATACACAATCTCAATAGTTTTCGTTACATAATAATGTACAATCCTTATTAGATTATGCAATATTTACGTAAATATCGATAGAGAAACATAAAAATATTTGTTGGCAGATTTTTAGCGGTCGGAGACATCGGAATATCATTTTTAGTAAAATATTTACTAAATATGGACAAATCGAAGGCTGTGTTATATGTTCTCAATTGATTTATCTGCAAAATGAGATACGAAACAAAGCAAATCACACAATATATGATCCAACATAGCTAGAAATAAAACGAACATTTTTATCACGAAAACATGGCTTATACTTTGACGTAATATTTTGTCGGTTATTTTGAGTTTTCGTATTTTAAATTTACCGAAACACATGCCGTGAACAATAAACTATGTATAAAAAAAACATTACTTACGTTTTATTGATCAATTACTTCGTTTTGGCACTTTAAAATAGAACCGCGATGCGACACCTGTGACCATAAATATACCACTCTCTAGATCGATATCTTCCGGCTTTTTGTATCCAACAGAATTATACAGTACTTAACCACAGATATACAAGCAGTACCTACCGTGCGGAGCAAAACAGTAGACAAGGTAGAGGAAACTCAAGGCCATTTAAAAAAAGATGCGACCATAGACAACATAATTGCTCTCAGCCTACTCTATTCATTCACTAGCCCAAAAAAACTATTATAAAAATAAAAATGTCCTTGAAGCAGAAAAATGTCGAAATGTTTTCCAAGGGCAAGGTTCATCTGACTAAGAAAATAAACTTTTACAATGCATTTCCTTAAGATGAAACTTGTTAATCTGAGAAGAAGAAACCCAAAATGACAAGAAATTTGCAAAAACACTGAAGAAAATTTCCAAAATATGATTGTCCGACAGTACGACGAAAAATTCCGACATTTTTCAGCCTCATGAACTCATGGTTACATATGTTTAAAAATCTTTAATTTCACCAAAACAATAAGATAATACAGGATAACACTAATCAATAACATGAATAAGTTTATCGATATAATAAATAACATTTATACGTTGTGGAGGAAGACATAATGTCAAGTATGAAGCATTGTTCAAAAAACCGAACGAATAACCTAAAACTGTTAATTCACTTTAAACTTGAACTTACGTAGGTAGGTTGAATATAATATGTTTGTAACTCGCTAACACTATACTGGCTTATATTGTATTTTTATCACGAACAACTTTAACACGCAATATTTTCGACGGAAATGATAGTATTTCGGCAGAAAATGACAACCCGCGTGTATAAATAAACCACTGTCATTTTGTTTGAATGAACTGTCAAACGTCAAAATTCCGTCATCTCTTTCTGTTACACGAGTCATTATGGTAGAGAGCGAGAGATCAAACCAATCCTTCTGTTCTCACCAATGAGATCTGAGCTTTTAGCCATATTATTCGTTTTCTATAAGAATTTTGAGGTGGGCGTGGCGGTTTCAAATGAGTTTCGAGGCCAAAGCTTAGTTAAATGCCCCTGCCTGCGACAGTTATTATTTGTTGAGTGGCATCCCATAGAAAATTTAAAATGTAGATGTCGAAGGAGCTACAAGTGTTTCCAGAATATGATGCTTAAAGAACGAGAATAGCCCAAGCGATTGAGACCTTGTTTTCCATACAAATTCTTTGTACATAAGGGTTAAAATCGCATATAATTTTTTTTTTTTTTTTTTTTTAAGTTGTATGGGCCGCGCATATGCGGTCCCGGCATACGAGGTACATGCACTGCGCCTAGCTACCACTAGTATTGAGGTTGATGTTGACAGAATTGTAAAAGACAAATTAATGAAAAAGTAGATAATAAAATAACGATATTACGTATTATTACCAGTATTTTATTTTTATAAATATTTTGCGGCCCACCAATGTATTTAGTCTTTTTTATTGGCCCTGGGTCCCATCTAGTTTGGACACCCCTGGACTAGATGATCATTTGTGGAAAAGTGAGTGGAAGGGTTTAGTTTTTCCTATGGGGAAGATTTAACCCGGACAACAAAATCGGAAGCATAAAAAAAATAAACCTTAACTAATTATTATATACCGTTCCTGTTTATAAATGATATTGTAAATATATTTGATGAAGATATTATTGCGTTACTTTTCGCAGATGATCTAAAAATATTTAAAATAATCAAAAGCGCTGAAGATTGTATCTGTCTACAAAATAATTTGAACAGGTTAATTAATTGGTGTTCTCTTAACAAACTTCATCTGAACATAAATAAGTGTTATTCAATAATATTTTACAGAATAAATCAACCACAGACATAGGAATTAATAGACGAGAAGATAATGGCGAGGGGTAAAATCAACTGTTGAAGAACGAAGGGGGTAAAGCTGACTGTGATTCGTCAATAAATCAATCTGACAGTAAATAGGCATCTCGCATTATAATATCACCATTTAGTTCTTAAAATTAAAATCTGCTTTTGAATGAATAGACATTTTTACATGGGAGCGCAAATTACTCGCCACGTTATGAACAAATTTGCGAAGTCCAAATTCGGCAAAAAATTTCTTCTATTTTCAGAGTCGAATATTTCGTTTAAGTATTTAGTTAAGACACTTTTATAAATGTTCATAATTTACTTCTCAGCAACCAACCAGCTTTGTGTTTCGCGTCCAGACGTTTCTCGATGTGATAGTATATGTTTCTACAACTGATCCATATTATACGATGTGAATATGCTTAAAATAAAGTAAAATAATGCTTATATATGGAATGTAATACGACAATTGGGTTTATTCTCTTTTTCACATCTATTTTTACAAGTTTTCATATCACAAGTCAACATTTTGCCGTGTTATTTCGTAAAATGAACCGATGATGCCTCGACCATAGTTCGCACAAGAATGATGACGTCACGTTTTCAAATTTCACTTGAGGCCATACGCGAGCACAGCCGGCTCCAATGGAACCGGTATGGGGAGTGGGGATAATACGCTTTTAATCACTTAGGGCAGGTCTACTAATATTCATATGTCTATGAAATCAACCAATTATTCATTCATATAAACTCAATAACTCAATCCTTAACTCTGTCGAACAAATTAACGACCTGGGGATAACTTTCGACTCTAAATTAAACTTAATATCGCATATAAATAATATTAATAATAAAGGAATGAAAATGCTAGGCTTCATTCTTCGAAATTCCAGAGGTTTCAAGAATATTTCAACATTAAAAATTTTGTATACATCCCTGGTTCGTAGTCAAGTCGAATATAACTCCTCGATCTGGTCCCCCCACTACAAATTACATTCAGATTCAATCGAAAAAAATCAACATAAATTCCTAAGACACATTAATTTTAAACTCGGTATTCTCATTGAAAAATTGATGAAAAATCTAAATTTATTAAAACTCTCAGATCGAAGAATTATATCCGACTTAATATTTATGTTCAAAATTGTAAATGGTAGTATAGACAGTCCTGATTTAATTAACCTCATTGAATTTCATATACCCACGAGAGCTACTCGTTCTAAAATTTTGTTTAAATGCAACAATATCAGGACTGAGTATTCCAAACACTCGCTTGTACCTAGGTTGCATGAAGTTAGTAATAGATACGCAGATGTGGCAGATCTATTTAACTGCACGCAGGATGGAATCATATGGTTGCAGCCAAATTTGCAGCATCGAGACGCGACTTTCTTTCATGGCTCGAGGCCGGAAAACCCACTCTCAGGGCCGGCTGCCGAAGGCAGGAAGAAGTACCGATCGATTTTCAAAGTAGCTCTGAAAAAATGCCAACAAAGAGAAATTTAACAGCGAATGGATGGTATTGCCACCTCACTAATAAATAAAGATTTCTATAAATTTTGGCAAAAAACCTCTTCGAATCAATGAATTTCGTAACTTCCCCTCCATGGCAGGTGAAGAAGTAGCAGAAAAATCTCTGAATGTAAATTTTAGTTTGAAAACCGAAGGTAATATTACCACTAACAGCATTACTCCACATATGGTAGAAAGAGCTGTAAGAGAAATGGCTGCAGGAAAAGCCACAGGACATGACTCAATAGCTCTTGAGCACATTAAGTATGCTGGGCCAGCGATACATATTATCCTAGCAAAACTATTTTCAAATATTATGCGTTATAGGTACATCCCGAACGAAATGACAAAAACGGTAATTATACCCATAATTAAATCTAATAAACTTGATCCATCCGTTATCAATAACTACCGACCGATTTCACTCTCGACCGCACTGGCAAGAATATTTGAAAAAATTTTATCGACGGTCGTAACAGACCATCTAAAGACAGAGGATAACCAGTTCGGATTTAAATCTGCACTGTCAACATCTATGGCAATATATTCCAAGAAACCATCAGCTATTATAAACAAAGGAAAAAGCCAATCTATACCTGCTTTCTAGATCTAAGCAAAGCGTTTGGTCGTGTTTGTCACAATAAACTCTGGGAAAAACTCAGGAAACGAGCAGTTTCGGAAGATATAATAGCGATTCTTTCAATTTGTCACACGCAGCAAGAAAATGTGGTGAAATGGTCTGGCGAATTATCCAACCCATTTTATTTGAAAAGTGGCGTAATGCAAGGAGGAAGCATGTCTCCAACACTGTTTAATATATATACTGATGAATTAATTCAAAGACAGTAAGATAGGTTGCCATGTTCAAGGAGTATGTGTAAACAATATTAATTACGCAGATGATATGGTTATTCTAGCACCGTCACTTAGGGCAGTGTTCCGCAAACTTTTTATGTTCACGGTACACCTAACTAATCAAGAAATTTTAACGGTACACCAAAGAAAAAAAAACAAGGTTAATTTTGGATAGGATTGGCTAGGCTTATTACGAATTACGGCGAACTTTGAGGTTAAACTACGAAAGCTGCATGTCATCATAATTTAAAAAAACATCCCAGGTTTTGAATGGTTTGTTTGGCAAAGCAGGGTTTGTCTAGCCGGGTTTGTGTAATTATGATTGATGTTTATCACATAACAGTGACAGAATGACCGCGAACTGTCACCGAATCGGTTCGAGAAGTGAATTTTAATTTTACGCAATTGATAATTAAAATGCATCTTTTTCCGCCGCCACCAAGCCAAAAAGTTTCCTTTTATAGTAATTACGGCATATCTAATTTTTTTTTCTAAAAATTATTCGTAATTAACGTGGCCACTCCGAACCAAAATTTACCAAAAAAAATATTTTATTAATATTTATTATTAAAATCAATATAACATGAAAAGATGTTTAATGCGAAATGTGAGCCTGTTTAACTGAACACAGACGATCAAAATTTGGAACAATCGTTGATAAAGCTGCTCGCATCTCTTCGTCGATCGTCCTCAGGCGTTCTCTTTTTTTTTACTTTATCGTTGTGAGAGTTGAAAACCCCAATTCGCATAAATAGGTCGTGGCAAATGGTAATAGAATTGCAATAGCTCGCTTTGACAGCAGTGGATACTCATTTTTTACGTGGAGCCAAAAATGTGCTAACTCTGTTTCAGAAAATTTTAATTTTAGTGTCCGATCAGTTTTAAGCTCCATGAATTCTTCCTGCTCGTTTATTGGTAAATGTCCAAGGGAAATGTTTTCCGAAAATGGATTTCTTTTCCAGTCCATAGGTTGCAGGTCACACTCTCTATCAAAGCCTGCACTTTTTTTTCTGAATCGGCAGCCATGACATTTGGAAACATTTCGTTACTACCATTGGTAGCGTGGCTGATCCATAGCAGCTAAAATGTTACAATTTCTTCCTTGCATTTTTTTGTTCAGCTCATTTAATTGAGCGAATATGTCCGCCAGATATGCAAGTTTTGCTACCCATTCTTCTTTTTTAAATAGAGAAGCAAAGTCTGAACCCTGGGTTTCTTGAAATGTCTGGGTCTCATTTTTCAGCTCGTAAATCCGAGAAAGCACTTTTCCGCGAGTAAGCCATCGTACTTCTGTATGAAACAGAAGTGACTGATGATCTGCTCCCATTTCCTGACACAATGCATTAAACAGACGAGAGTTAAGCGGTCGTGACTTGATGTAATTGACAATTTTGATGACTTCTTGTAAGACAGACAACAATTCATCAGGCAGAGACTTCGTCATCAGTGCCTCTCTATGTAAAAAGCAATGTAAATTTTTAATATTAGGATTTTTTCAAAAGCCCTGGTTATAAATCCCCTATTTTTTCCTGTATAGCTGCTGCTCCGTCTGTGCAAATGCTTAAGCAGTTGCGCCATTCCAAATTATGTTCACTGAAGTACTGGTTTGTTACTCTGAATATTTCTTCTCCGGTGGTATAACCAGGTAGTGGCAGACAAAAAAAACTCCTCTTTTATTTCATATCCATCCGTGTACCTCACATTTGTGATGAGATGCGCGTAACCACTGATATCAGTAGACTCGTCGACTTGTAGCGCGAAAACTCCACTTAGCCTTAATTTTTCAATTAACGTTGATTGAATGTCGGTGGATATTTCATTAATGCGACGTGAGATCGTATCTGCTGACGCAGGTATTTTTTCGATTTTGTTAGCGGCTTCTTTGCTAATCATAATTTTGACAATTTCTTTGCAGACAGGTAAAATTAAAGTATCAGCGAGAGAATGAGGTTTCTTCGATTTAACCAGCATATTAGCGATCACGTAGCTTGCTTTTTGCGCTTTGCTTGATGTATTGAAAGACGAACTCATGAGAGTTACCCGTTTCTTAGACTGGTCTTTCATACGTTGAAAGAAGGCTTTATCTTTGTGAGCCACCGATGGGTGTTTAGTTGTTAAATGTCGTGAAAGTTTACTTGGCACCATCGAATTATTAGCCAAAGTTTCTCCACAAACAAGACATTTTGGGATTGGGCACGATTCGCCACCGCAATATATAAAGCCATAACGCACATAGCTCTCATCGTATTTCCGATCAAAAAGCTTAGGTTTTTTCTTTTTTCACTCTGCTTCTTCTTGGGAATCATTAGTTTCACTTGACAAACTTGCGGTACGTTTAACGAATTTATCCATTATAAACACGTAATATGGGATATTTTTTTGCAATTAAAAAATTCATTAAAGTTCGCGACGACACAACCAAACACTAGCATTAACGAATGACTACTAAACAAGCGGGCGTAACGTTGCCGTCGTAATTCGTAATGTTATGTTGTCACGCGCATGCACCCCGATAGCTCGTGCGCAATCACGTGATAATGTAGCAATAGCACCCCATTTATGTAGTGTAGCACACGTGATAATGTAGCGTAGCGGCGTAGCACACGGCCACTTCGCAGCGATCGAGTCCCACCCACGTCACCTCCGGCCGCCGCGCCGCACAGAAAAGTATAGACCGATTTACAGAGCACTTTGTGAGAAGTGACGCGGGACTCGCGGCACACTTACAAATGGCCACCGCACACCAGTGTGCCGCGGAGCACACTTTGCGGAACACTGACTTAGGGCACTGATGAAACTACTCCAAATGTGCGAAGATTTTCCATAAAATCATAACCTGGTATATAATACGTCCAAATCAATAGTTATGGTTTTCAAATGCAAAAACGAAAACATGCTAACACCTTCAGTATGGCTAGATGGAAGGAAAATGGATGTTAGTCGTAGCGTCAAATACCTGGGACATGTTATCACAGACGACCTGAAAGACATCGAGGATATGGAAAGGCAAAGAAGAGCGATATCCGTTAGAGCAGGTATGCTGTCAAGGTGTTTTCACTTTTGCAGTACAAACGTGAAAAATATACTTTTCAACGCATTTTGCACTTCGTTGTACACGTCAGAACTGTGGGTGGATTTCACTGCATCCCAATGGCATAAGCTAAAAGTCGCCTACAATAATGCTTATCGCCAACTATTCAGCCTACCGAGATACTGCAGCGCCACGGAAATGTTCCTGGAGGGACGAGTACACTCTTTCAGAGCGCTTCTCCGCCATCAAATGGGAAGCTTATGGCACAGACTACGCCAATCAAGTAACAGAATCATCACTGCCATGGTTGCCTGTATGGAGTCCCCTCTGATGGCCCTCTTTAGACGGGATATGTGCAAATATCCCCCATAAACGGCTGTTCACACTCATTTTTGTGTTTATATTTTTTCACTTAAATTCCGCATTTTGTGCCTGTCTGAATCACCTATGTTATTACCTCCCTTATTATTATTTTTATTACTTATTTTGTATATTATTTCAAATATGGAATGTATTGCATTGCACTACCCCTGCATACATTCTGGAATAAATTCTTATTATTATTAAATGTGTTCAGTTATCATGGAACCATTGTTTTATGTTTGTAGTAATTCAAATTATTTTCCATACCCTTTAGTTTGTTATCTTTTGAAGGTTGTAAAGTAAACGAGCAACATAACATAGACTACTCCACTCTGCACCTCGCCGCCCGCGCTGGCAACCACCGGCTGGTGCAGTGGTTACTAGAGCATGGGGCAGACCCAAATCCCAGGTCCTGTTCTGTCTCCCCCTACATCCTGGCCAGAAGGAATGGTAACATTCATTTTCATATCAGCTCTCCTAACCTAACCTAACCCAACCTTAGTTCCTTGCCCGTCTCCCCCATATGCTGGTCAACTGGAATGAATTTTCATACCATGTTTTCTGAATTCGGCTTATCAAAAATTATTATAAACAAAAAAAATTAATGTAAAATTTTGCGCTTCCATTTATTCATCGCTGTTGGTAAGTAAAAATGCAGTACTTTTTTTTTCTATAAGTAAAAACATAGTTTCTTAAAATTTAATGTGCCGTGTTGTTATCTATCATCTTCTCTATTTCTATATTTAAGCGATTAAATATGGACTTAAAAAGCCCTGGCCAGAGCATTATAATTATTATTAAAAAAGTTTTTTATTTGATCTTTCCAAATGCTAAAGAATATTACACTGTAAAATGTCACTGGAGACAAAATGCAATACACATTTTTTGGTTATACCGTATAACTCGTCAAAATGACAATTTAACAAACCTTTATTGAAAAGTGAAAAAAAATTAGTTAAGGTTTATGTTAGTTTTTTTCATCGCTTGACTTTATATCACTTAAGGTGTGTTGAGTTGTAAATGATAATATTATTATATATAATATATATGTAAAAGCACCCAATGACAAACTACTTTAAAGTAGTTTATTGGGACTTTTTGATTTTTGTATATTATTTTGATATTTAATAAAAAAAAATTTAGAAAACGAATTATTATTATTTTTATTATTTATTTTTAGAAAACGAATTTTATAAAATATATTATGATAAAATTTTTAGAAAACGAATTTTATAAAATATATTATGATAAAACTATACTAACAGACCGAGCGATATGAAAATATCTGGAGTCGGTGAATTATTTTGCCATTTGATCTCTTGTGAGTTGACGTGTTGTTCTTGTATTGTTTTGTATTTATTTTGCTTATATAATGCACTTACATAATGTTGATTGACTAGATGATCATTTGTGGAAAAGTGAGTGGAAGGGTTTAGTTTTTCCTATGGGGAAGATTTAACCCCGTCAACAAAATCGGAAGCATAAAAAAAAATAAACCTTAACTAATTATTATATACTATTCTTACTGTTTATAAATGATATTGTAAATATATTTGATGAAGATATTATTGCGTTACTTTTCGCAGATGATCTAAAAATATTTAAAATAATCAAAAGCGCTGAAGATTGTATCTGTCTACAAAATAATTTGAACAGGTTAATTAATTGGTGTTCTCTTAACAAACTTCATCTGAACATAAATGTGTTATTCAATAATATTTTACAGAATAAATCAACCACAGACATAGGAATTAATATGTGCTTTTTATTGACTCTTCTTGGCTCTCCTAATCTCTTCCTGCATCTTCTTGCGTCGTCCTGCCCTATATTTGTATTTCTTGATTATATGCATGTAAATATCTACAAAATATATTTTTTCCAGAAAAATAAATAAATCATGCATTTAAGGGTTAAGCGCCCGCATTCCCATTTTCTATCGATATATAACAAGTTTCCAATTTATAACTCTTTAAGTTATAATTTAAATATATCTTATTTTTTAATATATGTAATATCTATACATTTGTTATACTGAAACGTTAATTATATGAAATTCCCTCGACAGAGAAAAATCGCAAAGTAAGCTCTGAAAACTATTAAAAACACATTTTGTTTTCTTATTTAATATGTTCTAGGCCTGAAAAAATTTACTGAAACTAAAGCATTTGTCGAGAAATTTTGGCAACGAGTCGTGCTTTCATATGTTTACCATTTTTGCTTAATTGTTTTAATTTTTTTTATATTAGCGGGGTCCCAATAAAATTCGTATTTACATATCTCCCTTTCAAACCGTTTCAGGTCATGAAGAAGTTGCTGCTCTGCTCGCCGTTTTTAATACAGTGGAATGAATTTTTTATCGTTCCAAAATTTTTATTTATATTTATTATATAATAAATTTATTTCTATTCAAAAAAATTATTTTTTTCTTTATTTAATTTTATCCTAATTGTTTGGATAAAAAATTGGCCTTCACATCCGAAGACTTTAGACGATACTTTTTTCATACCGATTCCCAAATCAGGACCTATTCGGGAAATTTTCGCTTTACACCATAAATAAATTACTCACTTTACACGATGACCATTTTCGTATTTTAGAATTTCATGGATAAATAGTAAAAGAATTTTTTGTACAAGTATATATTTTATTACATTATACACAATACAATTATTTTCAATATTTGTATTATAATATATGGATAGGAACATTGGAGGGGACCCACCATACAAATTCCGAGTCCATAAAAATAAAGAAACAAAACACAGGTTACATAAAATGTTACAAAAGTAGGTAACATAGAATATAAATTATTAAGTAAGCAAAATAGATCAACTGCTATATCTTTCAAATCAACAATAATATTGATAAAAAATAAAGATGAACACTAAGGACGGGTTGTTTCGGAGAATTTGAACAATTCATCAAATTTCAACGTTCATTTTCAAGTTTTGTGAAAGATTTTTTCAAGTTCTGTATTTATTTCAGTTTTGTCAAACAACTAGCCTACAAAGATATAATAACAGAACTTGAATAGGACTTTCACAGAACCCGAAAATGAACGTTGAAATTTGATGAATTGTTCAAATTCTCCGAAACAACCCGTCCTAACTATAATATTAACTAATTACAATATGTTATAAGTTTTCTTGTATTACTTTTTTTATTTGAAGAGATACGATTGTTTTGCATTTTTAATTAATCTGTAACATGTAGGAGACCTCGAGTAAATCATGAAAGCAAAGATTAAAGTGGTAGTACCATATCGTCTCCTTTTTGATGTTAATAAACTAACCTGATCTAAAAGTAGTTCTAAAGAGTTTTTAAATTCATATTCAAGACTACTGGCAGCGTCTAGTGCGGACTTTAAATAAATATGAGCTTTTAATAAATGATTATTTACAGTATTCTGACTCTTGTCTTCATAATTAACATTGTCATCTATATTAATATTATGATATCGTACCAACAAATTTTCTAATTGTGACCATAAACTCAATATCATAGTTTTGGGGAATAATCACTTCAATTCACTATGAGAAAGTTCATTTGTTCCGACAAATACTTTGATATTCAGATTATGGTCAACTACAACTTGAGAACTTAAATATAAATGTTTATCTACATTATCAAAGTTTGTGGCGTATAAATATGTTATGTCATTTATAGTTTTTACATTCCACTCACCGAGTTTAATTTTTATTTGCATATTTATAACAAAATCACTATAATTCACTATTGTGTCACTTTGAAAGAAAAGTTCAACTTCTTCCTCGTGTCGGTGTTTTATTTTTAACTTCATATTTTCGGGATTCACTCTATCCAGTGCCTTTTTCTTTGTTAAATAACTTGGCAAACCTTTAAAAATACTTGGTGTAGATCCGATGGCCAATTTTGGTTTTTTAGGGTGCGATATAATATCCTTTTTGTCAAAATGATTGATGCAAATGGCAGCGAAAGCACCTGGAATCCAATGTTTGCGAGGAATGGCCCTGATCCATGACTGTCTGCGTTCTTCCTCTGCTGGAAATTTGAAGATGGTAACCGCTCCTTCCTTCTTCAGAGAACTGGTGTAATTTGCTTTGCATCCGGGAACACAGCACTTATGAGGCATCTGAAAATAATATCCATTAGTAAATATATTACGTATTTTCAAAACAAATCAAATTTCACTTTGAAAACAAATCAACAATCGAGTTGAAACGAAGTATCATTTCCAAGTGCCTACTAAAAACGTGGCGGCTTATGAATTGCCCTATTATTCTCTCAGAAAGCTCTACACATGTTATTACATAGTACTATTATGTAGATTATATTATATTATCTAGTAAATTACACCATTTCTAATGATAATCTGTACAGATCCAAAGCTAAGCGTCATCCGCCATTATGAAAGTTATTGAAAACATCATTTACTACGTTCAAATTGTAAATATATTTAAAATGTCTTACCTTGACGATCGTATATAACCACCAACGTATTGTTTTACAAAAATGAAGTATAAATATTGCAGAAACGTGATGTAAAATGTAAAATAACTACTTCAATCAGTTCCAGTTGCACACACTTTCCAGACGCCTACAAAATCCATACTGGCGCATAGAAAAAAGCTACCACGAAGTCCCAAAAACAGGACTCTTTGAATGTCAGTTGGTTTTCTACAGCACGGCCTTCTATAGAGATGGCAGTGCTCGAACCGATTTTGTTAATCAAGATGGCGTCAAGCGAAGTTATTGCTGCGCGCGTCCCTATGATTTCGGACCTTTTACGGAACGAACTTTAGAATATGAAAAAGCACAAAAACCTTCTTATGTGGGCTAAAAAATGGAATATAAGGATTTAATTATACGGCGTTAGAAGATACCGAAGGCTATCGCAATCATTTACGAACTTTGGAAGAACAATTTGATGTACTGTTGTCTAAGATTCAAGAAAATATCCAAAAACAGGACACAGGCGCGCGGCTGTCCCAGCAAAAACTAAGTTACAAATTCAACGGGGGATTCTTCTTCAGGTCTGATGTATGCACGGAGTTCCAAAAAATACGATATGATTGTTTATAAAAGAAGTGTTCGTTGCAGTAGTTGATGCCCTAAAATTTGTTATGAAGGTAAAAAAAATATAATTTTTTGAAACATTCAGATATTTGTTATTTAATAATAATAACTACTAAGTTACAGTGACATTACAAAAATAATATTATTAATTGGAGTGTCACGGGCATTCTTATTTTTGTAAAATTCTTGCTATTGATCCCAAATACAGGGATGGCTTTGATATAGATCGATAAATCTAAACATCATGTCATCCGACCACTTAATACATTTTTTCATGACCGGAAGGGAAATAAAAATCGCAAGCGACTTGAAACATATGTTCACACGTTTCGATTCGGCGGGAAAATCGAACGATGACTCATACTTGAACAACAAAAGTAGACGGGCTTTCAATTTTTGTCGTGCAACTAAAAACTTGATCAACTCTGATAAAAGGCTGTTCACACTTGTCGATTAGCTTTCAAGTGTCATTCAACTCCGACTTGATCAACTAAAATCGCCCTGAGAGAAAGGGGTATTAGACAAACTGGATGAAAAAAGGTGTGGTCTAAAACGATCATAAGGCACGATTAATTTTTATTAAAAAAAAACGATTTATTAGATAACAATGAGAAACAAGTTTTTCAGTAACCGAAAATGGAAAATAATAAATTTCAATAGCTATTATGTTAAAAAAACGCATAACCTGATGTCTTTTCTCTGCGCCATGTTTTGACATAACAATTTTAAATAGAGGTTGTTAATTAAAAAAAAAAAAACAAATGAAAAAGCAATTTTTAATTCTAAGATTTATGTTTTTGGTTAAATAAGCGAAGAAATAATACTAACCTTAAAACATTCCCAGCAATAACAATGGCCGCCAAGTGCACAATCGTAAACATTAAAATGCCTTGTTTTCCATTCCCGGAAACTGAAATACTTACTTCTCATAATTATCTAACTGAGACAAAGTATTTTTTTCAATGTGCTTATTAACCATGTACCATACCTTTTTCGTATGACAATATATTTTTTTGCAAAAATAGTACCTAAAAAAAAAAAAACTTTCACCTGAAAGGGGTACCTGCTTACCGGAGTAAATTATAATACTTCTATATAAGGCAACTATTTTGATCTTATTTTGATCATTTTCATTTTAGCTTGACAGTTGGAATTCTATGATGATTTTGTGTGGCTTTTCAATTTGCGCTGGACATGTGTAAAAAATATTTACGGAAACTATAACCACCGTTTAAAGTGGCATTTTTGTCTAATCGGAAGTGCGGCATATATGGAATAACATTTTTTCATCCGTTTATGAAGGAAAATGTATAATTGGGTGTTACATGTTACAGCTACATTCTGAAAACGATTATGGCCTCTGGAGGGAGCGATCGCCAAACAGGCACGGTGCCTAAAACAAAGGCTCGAAATAATTCCAATGTTCCTCAAGAAGTTGTCACACCTACCCGTAGAGATATTCACTCTACAAATATTATGACGGTAAGCAAAATATTTGTAGACACTTTAGAATCATCAAAATTGCATACTGAACTTGCAGTGGTGGCATTTCGTATAATTGTGTGCAATTCATATTCCACCGGTGCAATTTGTATATCAGATTGAAAAGGCGGTAACTGTTTGAATTTTGCTGACTTAATGCCAAACTCTCTTACACGCTTTTGCCACACGAGACTTCTAAATTTAGATAAGTTTGCTTACGATGTTCCAAAATTAGTAGGCAGTGCATAGAACACAGTGTAACTATGGCCAGGTTCTAGAATTCGAAGTTACCATTTTGATATAAAAAGGACCTTCTTGAAGGTACGGTATTTGATAAAATGTTGTTAAAAAGAAGCCTTAGATATGGTGGATTTCACAATGACAGTAATTTATAAATACTCCCAACTTGTATTTTTAACAAAATTGCTCACCCTGAGATATGTTCTCAGTGTTAAGTTCTGTTCTTATTCGTGTTAGCAATTTGTTTGACAAATTACAATTACGTGTCTTCCTACGTGTTAAAATATTTTGTGAATGTTGTTATTAATAGGTATATCAAGTGTCTCGCCATAACACATTTACATAAATTCACATGAATGATTCACATTCTGCTCTCAGCAACATTGTGTTTATAATTGGGTGTTTAATAACATTGTATTTCCAATAACAGACATCTGTGGATTGGCTGTCAGTATCCGAACATAATACGAGATCATCACAGAACAAATCCCGCAAGCCGACCAACATACCAACAGACAATGATTTCGCTGAATTAGGTTGGTATTCAAGTCTATATAATATTTCCCATGATTACTCAATTAATGTTATCACATGTATAAAATAGTGTATTAGTATTACATTTTGTATTACAACCATATTATGTTAACTGAATTATTTACAAGTAGATTGTACTTGGAATAATTTTGAATAAAGTTTCCGAATTCCGCCTCACGCTTATTATGCAAAAAAATTAATAACAGCACTTGGTTTCAACTTAGTTTATGTCTGGGGAGATGGTAAAAGATGCATTGCATTCCATTTTTTCTCAATCGAAGTTATGTTTGAAGGTTAGGAAATACGCATAAATTATTAAAATAACCAAAAAATTTACAACCTAAAAACCTTTTTTGTTGTTTGTTTTTGGGGTGTTATGCCGTGTTGCGCTAACTCCTTCTTTAGCCGACGTTTCGGACAGCGTTGCAGTGTCCATCATCAGGGCAGATCCGGTAGATCCGAAGATGTGTGATGTGACACATCTTCGGATCTACCGGATCTGCCCTGATGATGGACACTGCAACGCTGTCCGAAACGTCGGCTAAAGAAGGAGTTAGCGCAACACAGCATAACACCCCAAAAACAAACAACAAAAATGCTTTTGGCCGTGAGAATCTAAAAACTAACCAACCTAAAAACCTATTTTGTTTATGTTTTACATCTCCACTGACTTAAATAGTTATTCCCAGTAGTAAGTAAGTTGAAATCTAGTGTTATTTTTTTTTAATTGCATGTTGAGGCGGAATTCAGCAACTTACCTAATTTTGTATTGAACGTTGCAGTTCTCTTTGTCTACTTTAAATTTGTTTATTGTTAATTGACACTGCATGGAAAAAATATTGATAGACTGTGAATTGATTATTAATTAAGTAGGTAGGTATTTAAGTACCTACTTACAAATATTATGATTTTACAGGAAATTTTGCTTTCGATTTATATAAGAGAAGACTAGAAACATAATTTGGACATGAGGTCCGGTTCTTTGAACTGCCTGTAACCAGTGAGAATATGGCATCCCCAGTTGTAGTGTGTTGTGGGGCTGAAAGTACTGGGGAGGGGAAGGAGTGAGGAAGAAAAAGCTTTAAAAAAAGTTTTCAAAATGTTTCTTTAAATTGGTATGAAATTTTTTGAAGACATGACTCATGTGCAGTATTCACATAAAAAAAAACTTTAAATATTTATGCAGAGTGGATGCTATGCCCAGTATTGCCCTGGAGAAAGACCACCAATCAGAATAGATACTTTGCTTGAACTGGCTTTTGGCCTTGTTTGGTGACTAAATCTGAATATCCAAGTACTTTCCCACCTTCCTCTACCCTTCTCCTTCCTCTGCTCACTATCCATTGGGATGCTGTAATTCCACTGTCTCCAGATGGTTGGGAGCAGTGTGGACTGTTGTGCTGTATTCACATAACAAAATGATGCATGCATTATGTTGACGTGTCTCCACCTATTATTGTGGTCTAATCAATGTATCCACCTAGATTCTTCCACGACTCACGAAGGCGGCAGCAGGTTCGTGCCAGTCCGCCCGCAGCCCCGCACTCTGGTGCTCCGCCAGCGCGACCTGCTGGACAGTGCCGAGGAAAGCGCCCCCTACGGCAGCATCCTAGGGGGACACAGCCCCCACACCAGTCACACGGCTATCATGATAGTGAACCCCACCACGCCAAACTCTAATCAGAATATGGTATGAGCAAGATCAACATTCCCAGATCACAAATAACCTGAAAATATTTGAAAAACTCCTACTACCATCATTACAAGAGGAAGATGTGGCTTGTACAATGATGGAGGACTTAGGTAGCGGCGGAATTGAACCCACCACACCTGCGTGGGAACCTGATCCATTTTTTTACTCGGCTACTTATAACTGGTCAATTGTTTGTTATATTTTTTTTATTTTTTTTATTTATTATTTAACATTATAAATGATTACAATATGCAGACTTATAAATAATTTTTTCGTTATTATTCTATTTCTCCATAAGTTGAGCTCCAGGAGCTCGTGTTTATGGGAGGAGTCTTTACATTTAGTTCTAATGATTTTTTAAACAATAATCAAAAACTTTTGAAATAAATACAAACATAATATTAACATGGGTACACAAATTAGAAAATTGTTTTTTTAAAGATAATTAAAATAATACATCTTTTTACAGATTAAGTAAGCGTGAGGAAATTAAGGGTACAATATATCAAGAAAATTTTTGAAAAATAGTTTTTTTTTAAAGACAATCAAATTAATATATATTTTTTACAGATTGAGTAAGTGTAAGAAAATTAGGGGTACAATATATCATTATCCAATTTGAGGGACTTAATTAACTTTTTGAATTGTTCATAATTCACAGTTTCGGTTACACTAATTTTATTTTTGGACAATAATATATTGTACCATCTCACACCTAAATATGAATAGTGGTGCTGAGCCGTGGTCGTTCTAAGCATAGGAATGGCTATTAAGCCATTAGTTTTGAATCTATTGCTTATGCTATCTGAGGGGTGCATTTTATAAATAAAATATTCTTTATAAATTTGATATAAAGCGATTCTCTTATACAATTCTGTTATAGATGGTACATTGAATTCCTGAAATATCTCTAAAGTAGGGAGTCATATGGTTTTCTAAGGATGATTTTTATAATTATTCTTTGAATTGTAATTATTGGCTGTAAAGAAGCCTTAAAAGCCCCTCCCCACCCAATAATCCCGTACTGCAATAAGGACTGAATTAATGCATAATAAACAATTTTGATAGTTTTCTTATTTAAAATATTTTGTATATTATAGAAAATATAGATAAGTTTTCTTATTCTTTCAACAGTGAGATTAATATGGTCTTTCCATTTAACATTTTTATCTAGATACCAAGATATTTTATATTGGATTTATGATTTAGTTTCGCGCAGTCCGTATTACATGTACCGTCATTTACACAATTTTTAGAATGAATTGTTATGTTAATTAGGTTATTTGGCACATCTTCTTGTAGAGTGAAAGGAATACAATATGTTTTTTCTGTGTTAAGTGATAATAAATTGCCATCGAACCAATTTTTTATAACCTTCATATCCTGATTCGCTGCATTGGTAATTTCGATCCATGTCTTTTTTTCGATAATTATTGCAGTGTCGTCAGCAAAGGATATAAGTTTACCATTAAGTGATAATTTAAACATATGGTTAACGTAAATTATAAATAAAATTGGTCCAATAACAGTCCCTTGGGGAATTCCAAATTCTAAAGTTTCATCTACGCTAAGTGAGTTATTTAATTTTACTTTTTGGTTTCTTTTACTTTTTTTCTTAGATGGCTTTGCAGCCAATACCTTACCTTACCAATAATACCGATATCATTTAATTTATTAATTAGTTTTGTATGGGAGATACTATCAAAAGCCTTACGTAAATCAATGAAAATGCCAAGGCATTTATTTTTTTTATCTAATGCACGGTATATAGTTGAAGTTAGTTCTGCAATGGCATCATGAGTGCCTAGTTTCTCTCTAAATCCAAATTGGCTAGGACTAATTATTTTATTGTTTTCAATATAGTATAAAAGTTGCTTTTTTACGATCTTTTCGAAAATTTTTGCAATGTTTGAGACAACAGATATGGGTCGATAATTTGATATTTCTTCAGGGCTGCCAGATTTAAAAACGGGTGTTACAATAGATTTTTTATAAACGGAGGGGAATATTCCACTATTTAAACTAATATTTATAATGTGTGTAATTGGAATGCTTAATAATTCATTATAATTTTTCAATATTTCTACTGTGACTCCATCAAACCCTGGTGCAGATGCACCTTTTAATTCACTAATAATATTTTTTATGTCATCTGTTGTTACCGGTTTGAAAACTGACAGATTATTTTGTTTGTGACAGTCCTTTTCGAAATTATCTATTTTATAATTTTCATCGATTCGTGTAGCTAAATTTTGTCCGACGTTAGCGAAATATTTATTGAAGGCATTAGCACATTTTGTCGGTTCCATTAGGGCATTAATAGAATTTTTTCCGATATTAATTTTTTTAATTTGAGTTTTTTTGTTTTTTCTACTATTTATTTCATTTATTGTTTTCCATATATGTTTTACATTTTGTTTAGCCACATAAATTTCATTTTTGTAAAAGTTCTCTTTAGTTGTTTTTAGTAAACAGGTTAATTTGTTCCTAAATTTTTTATAATCTGTGTATATTTTTTTATCTAAATGAAATTTCTTTGTCAAGCGATATAACTCTTCTTTTTTTCTAATAGACACGATTAAGCCATGTGAAATCCATGGTTTTATTTTTTTGAATTTTGATTTAATTTTTATGGTTTTAATATCTGTTGATGCTGTAATATAATTGCATAGTATATTATCAAAAATATTTGCGCATGTTTCAGCACATGTTGATTCTAATACGGAACGCCATGTTTCTGTTTTTATTTTTAGGTTTAATTTATGATGGTTTAGTGAATTTTTTGTAAAAGTATTGCATTTTAAATCAATATGATTATTAATATTAAGTTTTTGTATATAGATGCAAGTGTGATGATCAGTAATATTATTTTTTAATATTATCGTGTGTAATTTGTCGGTATCTTTAGTGTTACTCCATATGTGATCGATACAAGATGGACGTTGACCCGTAATTTCTCTAGTATATTTATTATGTCATTCTCGAATTGAATATGGAATCATAGGATGGGGATCTGCTACACATACGTACCTACACAACCTGAATACGATTCAAAAAGGAATCATAAAGACCATATTGAAAGTACCAATTAGAACGCCTTCAATTGAAATATTCAATTCCTTTGACGTACCAAATGTACAGCAAATATATGCCAAAAATATATTATTGAAGCTCTTCAAAAATAACAAATCCTCTACTAGACTGTGTATGCATAACACTAGATCGAACAAAAATGATATAAAAAATATTCCAAGTTATAAAACCACATTCGGACAAAGAAACTATACATACTTTGCAACAAAACTCCATAACATCCTTCCCCAAGACATAAAACTAATAAAAAATCCTAATGAATACAAATCATTAATAAAAATATGGCTGAAAGAGGTCAATGAAGAAACCCTAATGAAAACACTAAAAACGATATAGAAGACACTAAAAACGACATAGAAGACACTAAAAACGACATAGAAGACAAATAAACCATATTTAAATAACTTTAGTCCGCCTCGGCACAGGACCCCCTAGTGAGGAGGACTAAGAAATACAATATTTTATACTTAATTTCACCATTATATTTTGTATGTAACAATTATCTTATATAGTCGCTAAAATTAAAAAAAAAAAAAAAAAAAATTTATACACAATATGAAATTCATTTCCGTCATATAATTGATAAATTCAGTTTTTATTCTGTTACTATTTTCGTTTGAAACATCTATGTTGAAATCGCCGATTATTGTTATGTTCTGTTTATTTTTTTTTGATAAGATAATGCTTCTCAATTCATCCATAAATGTGTACTCGTTTGATCCGTGTGTTCGGTAAATTGCAATAATATTAAAACACATTTTATTTACATTTAGATTAATATCTAAGCAATTAACTCGCTGCATAGGTACTTCTTCCACTGCGATGTTTGAATGGCAAAATTTAACAAATACAACAATACCACTATTTCTATTAATAGCACAAGATGTTGCGAAGTAGGTATATTCTGGTATGCAAAATTTATTGTATACGTTGGTGAATGCTTCAGTTAAAACTATAACGTCCGGTTTATGATTTAGTAAATTAATTGAGAGTAAAAATTCATTGAAATTTTGTTTCATTGATCTGATATTTAAATGGAGTACAGAGAATGAATTTGTTATTTTATCCACGATTTTATTACAATCTTTTAAAGTATGACAAATATATTCCGAAATATTAAGCGTTTTATCTAATTCCTCAGTGAAGAAATTATTCATTTTTAAAGAAATAAGGAAATAATATTGTTATAACTAATTGTCAAAAATGAATTTGATTTTGATGACAAACTATAAATTAGCAGCATATGTTCACGGATAATATCAAGGTTGACTTGAAATAGATTTGGTGACAATATTGAACAACTTAGCATTATATTACTAGTGATGATATTATAAAGATGATACATACTATGTAGTATATTAATTTTGTTTTGTATAAATAATATTTTACAAACATTAACACTTTGAGAGTAGGCTAATATTTTAATGCTTTGTTTTTGTCTTAAAATTTTACAGAAATAGTTAATTAAATATTTTTTGGATATTACTGATAAATCGTTATCTCTTCGATGGTAGATTAATAACATTGAAATGTTTCTCAATTGTTTTAAAGTTTTAGTATTAATAGCTAAATTGTGCGAAAAGTCAGAAAAGTGTGAAAAGTCAGAAAACAAGCGTATTTGAAACAAAAATATAAATTTTGGTATTGAGTTTTTAATCTCGTTAAGAATTTTAAAGTTAGTTATTAAGAATGTTAAAGTAGGTACATACCTATTCATAATTTATACGCCCTTGGGCAATAGTCATCATTTTTTTTAAATACATACAATTTTTGCTATTTGCTTTATGATTTGTATCGTTTGTTGACTTGAAAGTGTTGTTTTGGAAATCACAATTTTTGCATTTCTCTTCTTTGTTTTTATTGGGACAGTCTTTCCAAGGATGGTCCATGGCGCAGTGCAGGCACGAAGCATTCTTGTCCTTATTAAAACAGTTGACAGCTGAATTTCCAAATCTCAGGCAATGGAAGCATTGCATTATTGGATTAGCATCCTCCACCCGCACTCTGTGGTATCCAATATTAATTTTCTCTTTAGAAATGAGATATTTCCTAAGTTTTCCACTTGTTTCGACTATATAGTTTGTAAGATTGTTTTGTCCTTTTGGTTTAAGCATTTTTACTAATTTTACTGAGTTTTTCGGATTTTCATCCATGATGATTTTAATTCCATCATTTTGGGTTTTTAATGATTCTATTATTTCTTCTTCTGATAGGTCGATAGGTAGGTTTCTGATGAATAGTTTAGGATTTTTTTTTTCTAATTCTTTCGCGATCAAATTATTTTTGAAGACTATATTTATTTCTTCTGTTAGTTTTTTTGCGTGATCATTTTTGGGGCAAGAGATGATTAGTTTCTTATTTGATGCTTTTTGTACTCCATTTACTGCAATCCCCAAATGCGATGTTTTAATTTTTTTAACTATCATGTCTCGAATATCATCAGAAGTTGTATTAGTATTTTCACTTGCAATTATTAATGAGTATTTGGCCTCTGGTATAGGTATTGAGAGGGTTGACTTGTTGTACGTTGTATTAATTGATTCCTTTTTTTCCTTAAATAATTTTCAATTTTTTCTGAATGTTTTTCTTCATTTAATATAAGTTTATTTTGTAGCTCAATTATTTTTTCTTGTAGTTGAAGTTTTTCCTTGCACCATATTTCCTCTAGCTGGTGTATATCTTGTTCTATGTTACTTCTTTGTTTTGCCTCTTTGACAGATGAGCATTTTCCAATTTCAATTTTAATTGAGTCAATTAATGATTGGACACTTCGGTCCATAATGAGTTATTTTTTTGCGGGCTGTCTGGTGACTAAACGCAGCCAGCCTGCTTTATTTTTGCAACAACAATATGTTAAACTGGGTATCACTGTGGTTTGTGGTTACTGAGTTTATCGAAATTTCTGTCCGTGCGAGCTGCACGGCAGCAGAAACTAGACTGAGTTAGTAACTTATGTATATAGTTAGCTATTATTCATGTATTATGTTACACTTACACACATAAATTGTCAATTTCCTTTGTAAAAGCCTGATAGGGCGCCAATGAATAATAAATAAATAAATATTAATCCTTGGTGTGCGCAGACTCGAATTTGAATCCTGGATTGTGTACTTTTTAATAAACACAACTTTCATAAACAATAGCTCTGTATAATAATACTAGGTTATCCATGTCTATTTCTCTTTATGTACGTAATATAAATATTCATAAATTCTTATTTTATTGAAGCACTATAGACAGCGCCGCAATTAGCTTGCGTACACCAAGGGTTAAAGGATTTAAGAAACTAAAATACATTTAGCCCTTTTTGATACAGTTTGATATAGGCTTTGAACTCTGAAACAACTTTCACAAGTCACAATAATAAACTCCTCCCAACCGTCTGGAGCCAGTGAGACTATGGTATCCCCAATTGAGTTATGTTGTGATGCTGAAGGTAGTGGGAAGATGAAGGAGATGGGAAGAGGAAGGTGGGGAAGTACCTTAATTCCAGGGAGATACTGAAAGTATCTACCGCCTTGGAACGTGCCGCTAACATACTATGTATTATTTTTAAATTAATAAATTATTATGAAATAACCCTAAATAAGTTAATTTGAATGAATTTACTTCGTATCCACTCAACCACAGAGGCCATCAAATAGCCAACAAATGGATGATAATTATTAAATTACAAGACATTTACAAATAAATATTTTATCTTATATTAATTATAGTCTAAATTGTATATTTCGTCATTCAGAATAGTTCGGGTTCGGGCGCGAGGAACAACGTGCGGGGCTCCTCGTCGAGCCGCGAGGGCTCCTACAGTAACACAGCCCCCGTGTGTCCCCACCCGGCCGGCGGCGGCCCAAAGCCCACCAACACCGCCCACGATCCCCATGATTCTGTCTACCAGAATGGCGGCAACGGCCAGACACACGGCAATGAGAATATGGTGCAGAATCAACAGGAACATAACATGGTATAATATTTTAACTTTTTGTGAAAATTTAGACAAAGAGCGTTGTCAAATGTGGTGGATAACAATGATATTGATGAGCTTGTGGAAGAGCACACTCAAGAGCTGACCACAGAAGAGCTTATGGAGTTGCATTGGTTTCACACCAAGAAGTTATGGAGGTGAGTTTGTTAGTGGAGGAGGAGGAAGTAGCAGAGCAACAGTTTTCTGGCGCAATAAGAGAAATGCTAAAAGCATGGGAAACTGTTGCAACGTAATTATTTAAATAAATGTAAAAAAAATTGGGTATTTTTGGCATGGAATGCATTATAGTATTTTACATCTCTAAATAGTATAAACAAAGTCACTATCCGCTTCTCTGTTTGTGAGCTTAGTCCTTCTAAACTATGCAACGGAGTGTGATAGGGTTTTTAGTATCATTTAGAGTTTTAGAGAATTTCTTCCGGAAGGTTTATATATATAATACAAGGATATTTTATTTATTGAAAGTAGAGAAAAGTCGAGCATCACCGACTACATGTCAGCTAGTTGATTTATATGGGAAAAATTGTTTGGTTTAATGAGTGTTTCACATAACGAACGAATGAAGCTCATTATGAGAGGTTCTACTGTATATCATCACTTTAATTTGACAAGGTTGTAACTGAACATTACCTTATTCTGAGTTATGGGGTTCCAAACATTACAATGTCAATTTCTCATAACAATTGCTAAATTTATGGTTTGATCTAATGTGTTAATAGTATTTTAGTTCTTCACTACAAACAAAGAAAATAAATGTACAAATTGGATGTATATTTTTATTCTTGAACATACCTACTTGTGAAGTTAGAACCAAGTTCGACCAGCAAGGACACAATACGAGGGTGGTCTGAAAAGTTTCCGACCTAACAATGAAACAAGAATTTTTTTCTTTATTTTTCTACATGGTCTCCTTGTAACTCTACACACTTCTCCCAGCGATTCTCCTATCTCTCTAACCCGTCCAAATAGTAGTCGGCGTTTTTCTCTGCAAAATAATTGTTCACAAAGGTGATTGCCTCCTCATCTGGCGTATAATGGTGTATCCAAGTTTCATCTACAGTAATTAATCGGCACCAAAACTCGGATTTATTGCGCCTAAACTGCGCCAACAGAGCGTTGGAAATGTTCATTCGAACACGTTTTTGGTCTAACGTGAACAAACTCGGCACCCAACAGCTTTCTGTACAGCTTTCTCATGTCTAAATCTTGATTTAATATGTGACAGACATGTTCTTTGGACATTTTCATAACCTCTGCTATCTCTCTCACTTTAATTCGGCGGTTGTCTAACACTATTTGGTGAAGTTTAGCAATGTTATCGTTAGTAGTTGCAGTTTTTGGACGTCCTGAACGTTCATCGTCTCCCATGCTCTTACGGCCACTTTTAAATTCAGCTTACTAAAATTTCACTGTGGTAAATGATGTCCCCATACACAGAGTCCAACTCATCTTTGATTTGCGTAGGCGTATTGCCTTCAAAAACAAAAATTTAATAACAGCTTTATACTCAATTTTTTCCATTTTCACGAAAACACACACATCGACTCACTCAAACGACTGTAAACTAAAAACTGCACGTCCAAAATGGCCGAAACTTTGGTGAGTAACTGTCAAAAGATGCACAACTACATTCACTAACTTTTATTGACGAGTACCGCCATCTTTGCGTTGAGGTCGGAAACTTTTCAGATCACCCTCGTATATAATTTTACAAGGTTATAACGTCCTTTTTGATCCTTGTTCAACTGACATTTTGTTCCTAACTCACAGTTAGAAACAAAATGGTTTGTTTCAAAGTTTTGTTGTGTCTTTATTTTCATTATTATTAACCCTTCAGGCATCTGACATATTGCCCGTTATATTTCTTAAAGATGATGTCAGAAAGTTGGAGAACAGATCTTTGTCAAAATAAATTAAAAATAAAAGTCTGATATTAGAACTCTGGCACATTACTAACTTTGTTAATACTCAACAGAATTACTTTTGGACATAGATATGAGCTAAAGAAACGGTTTCCCATTCAAAGGTTATTTTGGTCCAAATTGTCAGTTAGAACCTTGTCAAACCATAGTGACGATGTGTATTTATTAATGTTATTTGCATAGAATTAATATTAAAATTGTATGATACCAATTTAAGTCGGCAGATTTCCAAAATAATTGGATTGCCACAACTAATAAAATCAAATTGTCAACAATTCCAATGATAATGAGTTCTTTCTGCAATATTTTCGGGAACCGGATAAAACAGAACGATGGCAAAACAGAACAGATAAAATAATAGAACAGAACAAACAGAATATGAACAGAACAGATAAAATGACCGGTCAGTGGTTGAGTGGGCATAGCGCTTGGGTCTCACCCGAGCGTCGCGTGTTCGATTCCTCGGCTGGCTAAGTCCTCCATCACAACACAAGCAACATTTTCGGCTTTCTGTGGTGGTAGTAGGAGATTTTCAAACATTGTTGGGTTATTCGTAACCCGGGAATGTTTGTCTTTCTTTAAAAAAAAAAAAAAAATAGGTTAGGGGTTAAATTAGTTTAGTTAGGTATTTTTTTTTCACTTCTCCTAACTTTTCTGTTTTTTGATGGAATCGATATTTTCAACGAGATGTTTTCCATGATCAGCTCCCGCGGACGGAGGCTGCGCGTTCCACCGGAGACAGCATGGTGGCCGCCTGCCCTGACACGGCTCGTGTGGAGCAGCGTCTCGGACAGATCCGAGAGTACATCCGTGTCACCTCCACCCTCGTGGACAGCATGAGGAACTCGGAGGATGAGGTGAGCCATTCCCCCATCAGATTTACTGAAGCTCATCCGTGCAGATTGCCCAACAAACTTATAGTAGCGTGCAGGGGGGCTTTATTCAAACTTAAAGTATTACTTTGAAGAGATGCGCCAGTGCCATATCTTGCCATGAATTCTCAAGAATGTTATGAGTCGGATTGGGTTATCTAACTAACTAACCATCACACTGTTTCTCTGCAAGGGAGGCAGAGAGGAAGGACCGCCAAACAACTCGGTCTTGGCACACACTCCTTGCCCCATTCACATTCTTTCTCTTCTATTATTCTGACTCTTGACATGGCCCAACTCAAGTATCTGGGCGTCCCTGACTTCTTCTACCATTCACATTTGAGTCATATATTCTCCTTACACTCCTTTCTTCGTTTATTCCCTCTACATGCCCAAACTAGTGATGCAACGGAAGTGTCTGAACGGAAGCAGAAACGGAAACAGATGTCAAAAGTAAATCTTAGTGGAAGCGGAAGCGGAAGTGAAAAACTTGCGGAACTTCTGCAGAAGCGGAAGCAGAGCTCTGTTGCATCACTAGCCCAAACCATCTGAATGTCCCTTTCTTAATCTTACTCATTTCTCACACTATCATACGTGGTTTTACCACACATACACCTCTGCCAGTTCCATGCCTCACTGCCATACATCAGGGTAGGTACCCACACTCCATTGTTGTTCAGTCCTCTATTAATGGAGTTATGTACCTACTCTTACCCTTCTTTCATTATCACTATCAGCCTTTCCACTTCTTCTCTCCAAATACACAAACCCTTTCGCCTGCTCCATGTATTCATCATTCACAACTTCTCAATATAAATATAAAATAAGCATAAAAAGCCAACTACTGAAATACTAGAGCTATGGCTACCAAAATTGTTATTATATTATATTACTAACCTGACCCAAGTTATTGTATTCTTATCACTACCTAACCCCGATAATTCGAACCCCAGTGATTCGAAAAAATGCGTAATTGAAATTTTCGCCAGAAAATTATTTTAATACATAATGTTTTTTAAATTCGAAGTACGACTTTTTTTTAAATTTCGATTTATGATCAAATATATTGTATTTTTACGATTTTACTTTGAAAATTTGAATCTGCGAAAAACTGGATATATTTCGTTTTAGTATGAATTTACTTTGAATAACTGAACTTGAAGGGCCGACCGCGACGGAAATCAGTTGCGAATATTCGATTTACACGGGAATAAGTCGTATTATTACGAATTTACACCAAAGAACCTATTCCGAATTTAAAGAGACGGCCGCGAAACTTGGTTTTCGCCACTTTTTTTGTTTTCTTAAAATTTCAAATTACATGAAAATTCATTAAGTCTCCTGGATTTCGAATTAACGGGGTTCTACTGTAATAGGAAATATTATCATGTTATTATAATGTTATCTATAGAATTAAACAACTTCCTTACTTCAACCAGTTGAATAATGTACGTCGTGAAATAAATTTGATGTTGTACAGTTACGAACAAGACTGATCTCGTTGAGGCGCTGTAACGATTTGCTAATGGGGACGGTTGGGAGTGTTTGCCAGGAGCCTGAAAGAGGTGAAAGGGAAGAGGTCGACAGCGACGTCGCAGACCTGATGGCAACCCTGAGCCACCTCAAAGACAGCGAGAAAAAGCTGGAAGACATACTAACAGCATATGGTGATAAATGGTCAGACGATGAAGATGAAGGCATCCTGGAGACTAAGGCTGTATGCCACGAACCTGAAACAGCAAAGACTTCGGAGTCTTCTCAAAATCAAGATTCTGAAGTGTCCATTCTGAAGGATTGGACTCCTGTGAGGTCCAACGATAGTGTGACTATCACCGATGTAACGGAAGCCAGTGAATCTAGCTTGAAAGACCAGGTGAATTATTGATGGAGCTGTACTCAAAGCTTGGACAATTCCCGCTACCGATGTTTGATTTGTTTTGCTGTTTGGTTGCTGTGTTTTTGCATGATACAATGATACAATAACCCTTATAAATGCGCAAACATTACTTTTGGATAGTTAAGGTTTCATTTGTAGGTGTTTTTAGATTCACTAATTCAAGTTAGAGGTATGTTGATCTTTAACCGTAACCGTTGTTAGCACAAAAAATAATTGTTCTTCAATGACCAACAATATTGACTGAAAAGTCAGAAGGAAAGTAGCCTCACGTAAATCACCTTCTTGGTATTCTGACAAAAGGAAATACGCATTATATAAGTGATAGTGATAAATTAAAAAAATATTTAATTTCACCTTAATTTTAAAATCTTATCAAGGTAGATGTAACTGGATGTGCCGGGTGACATTTAAATGCTAGAAATCATTTTCAAGGTGCATTTAACAACAAAAGAGCAAGGACACCTACCAATTTGTTTATGACTTATTTATAATGCAATGAAGAGAGAACAAGCCGAATATCTTAAGTTAAGAGTCCATTCGATTTTAACAGATTAATTAACATATTATAATCCTTATTCTCTTTATAAAAAGTGTTACATATTCCCTTCTGCCCTTTTACAGTTGGTATATAATGTGCTATATTATTGTCATAGATACTAAAAACAAATTGATATTATTTGAAATAACAAATGTAATTTGATTTTCTTATCATTATCAACGCTTAATAGATATCACTTCTGCATTACTGAAATGTTTGATAATTTCATTGCTATACCAATGCAGGCTGACATGTTCAACAAAGCAAAGATGTTCTTGTCAGCTGTTTTATTCTAAAATATTTGTGTATAATTGTTTTCTTAACCTTGATGTCTTGCAAACCTAACGTTTTGGCCTCTTTTTGAAAGTGTATATACAAATAATGTTGGTTTTACACAAGATGTGTGTTTTCGTGTCACCAATTGTGTGATGACCTGATTGTATGATTGGATTGGATTAAATCTTTTTAACATACTCAAATAACACGCAAGATAAAACATTGAATGTATTTTTGATATAAGTTTGGTGCCATGTTCGACAAACAATGCAATGTACAGTCTCAGTTTTAAATATATAGTACTTTAATTAGTTCAGATTTATAATTCGCAGAGAGATGCAAGAAATTCAGAGACGGTGTTGATGTATTTTGTTTGTGTTGGGACATGTTCAATGTTGTGAAACCCTATCCTTTCTTCCTATCAAACTGGAATCAGTGTTGACCCCTTTATTGTGATAATTATATTTGTGGTAACCCTGACGTTGCATGCCTTATAGGAGGCTATCCCTCGCCCCCCCTCCGCTCAGAGCAGCGTGTCGGCGTACAGCGACAATGACCTGTGGCAGAACGAACTAAAGGCGAACATGGAGATATCGCAACTGCGGCTGGCAGCTGCTTTACAAGAGCAGAAGAGACTGCTTAAGTATCAGGTATGTGTTCTTATATATTTCGTGTAAGTATAATACTGTAAAAAAATTTTCAGGCAGGAAAAATACTATCTTGGGATATTTGCGCTCTTGCTTGCTTATGTACTGGGGATGGTTCATTTGTGTTTTGACTTTAAGAGTACAAGCAGCCTATTGGTCAATTTAAAAAATTGAAAGCACCAATCAATGCGGCTTGTGCTGTTCAACTAAAAATGCCAAAAAAAACGTATTTTGAAATTATTGGCTCATACGCTGTATTTATTTATTTATTGCATATCACTATACATAAAACACTTTTTTTTTCTCATAAAAATCAACAATATTGAACTTACAACTTATCCAGCTCTCTGTCCCAACAGCTAATCAGGTTGTGAGCATTTTTTTTTGTTTTTTATGTACCACCCCCCCCCTGTAATTACACAGCATTTATTATGTTCTTCTTTATTCTACGTTTAATTACAATGAATTTATCCTTCCAGGCCGATGCTAAGGAGCAACTTGCTGAGATGCATCTCTCCCGCAACGGCCATCAGGAGCATCACGCGGGGTCCTCGGGGGGTGACCTGCACGAGCATCAACAGCACCAGGGCTCCTCGGGACCTTCCAACTACCATCACCAGCCCCTAGCCCATCAAGGTCAGGCTGCCAGGGTTTACGGCTCTAACCAGATCGGAGTGGCAACCACGCTGCCTCACGTGACCGATGGAAATCAGCACAACAATAATGTAACCATTATTTCATTTTAAAGCTAGATGATCACAAATTTCCTACTATTTAATATGAAATTTTTCCCATAAAAATCTATGTAAAATACGATAATGCATTCCACGGCAAAAAATACTCAATTTTCTTTGTTTTTATGTTTATTCAAATAAAACTACATACTTATAAATTGTTAAGGAGCAACCTGGAATTCAATGTCGATTTGCAAAAACAATTAAAAAAATCGTATTAATATTCAACATAAATAATTTACCATTGTTTTTGCCGACGCTTCAAACTTTGGTGAAAATGTGACATAGCATTATAATTGAATAAATTTGCCACCTCCTGGCCAAAGTTTCATCCAAGCCGAAGTGAGGGTCCTCTTGGTAACCCCTTCCCACGCCTTGTCAATCATCTTGAGACAAGTAACGATGTGAAAGTAATCTTTCCAAAACTCTCTGACAGTGAGTTTTTTTTGTCTTGATTGACTTGTCCCAGTCATCTCAAAACAACGCTCGAACAACAGCAAGTTGATACTATGTATACAGACTTCTCTGAGGCTTTCGATCGCGTAATACACTCAATTCTTTTAAAAAAGCTCGTCCTACTTGGTATACACAGTGACCTGCTTAGATGGATTAAATCTTACATTAGTAACCGTAATCAGGTAATCTTAATCAACGGTGTCTTCTCAAAATCTATCGAGGTAAAATCTGGTGTCCCCCAAGGGTCCTACCTAGGTCCGCTAATGTTCAACATTTATATAAATTACATTGAACTATATGCCGATGACATGAAAATATTCAAAGTTATTCGATCTCTTTCGGACTGCGAAGCGTTACAAAGTGTCTAGATATCAATGTTTCTAAATATCACACTATGACATTCACCAGAAATAAACACGTAATTAAGTACTCATATTCACTCAACAATGAACCTGTCATCTCTAAAACGGAATGTAAAGACCTCGGCGTTTACCTTGATAGCAAACTTATATATAATAAGCACATTGACTATATCGTTAATAGGTCGTATAAATATATTATGTACCTACAAATTCAACAATAACTTTGAGTGTACATCTGAAACTTTGCAGCAAAGACGAGTGGTAGCCGACTCAAAATTTATACACAAATTTATAAACAATGACATCGACTGTACCGAACTTCTGTCCCTTATTAACTTCAACATACCTTTGAGACGTACACGACATACAGTGCTATTCCACACGCTTAATTATAAAACAAATGCAGCATCTAATTCGCCAATTAACCGAGCTCTTCACACTCTAAATAATATTTGTCTAAACTCTAACATTGACATTGTTTCGGATTCACTGCCCAAATTCAAATGTGGCATCATGTCGATAATTTAAACTGTTCAATGCGCATACATACAGACACACACACACACACACACACACACACACACACACACACACACACACACACACACACAAACACTCACACATACATTACACACACTCCTATATACTACACACGTCAGCTGGTAATTAAGGAATAAACATACCACTTATCAAACATTACAAGGAAACATATCATAGGTACTCAACATGAAGTATCTTATTCCTGTATATTGTTTCATCTCTGTAAATCATGTACTGTTTGTTTCTATAATATAAAAAAAATAACATTAATTATGATAATGAAGAGCATTCAAAACATCCAAAAGTATTCCGAAGAAGGTTTTGAACAGGATAGTAATGTTCCTTGTGTAAAAAGCAACAAGGAATCAACAGGTATACGGTTATGGGATTCAGGGAACCATTACATTAATTATGACATTAATTTTTTTAAACGATCAAATTTGATCTTTTGGTGGGAAGGAGCTTATTAAAAAATTCCTGATTTTAATACAAGGGTGATTTGAGGTCTTCGCTCAGCAAAAAGACAGACGAAATGATCTTCTCTATTACAGTAGAACCTCGTTAATTCGAAATCCACGGGACAAGAAAATCAAATTTCGAAATAACAAATTCCCATGTAATTCGAAATTTTATAAAACATATTAAAAAAGACGCCAAAAATCGATTTCCTCAGCCTCCCCTTCAAATTCGGGTAGTATCTTTCGAGTAAATTCGTATTAATATGAATTATTTCCGTGTAAATCGAATTTTCGCAGCCGAAAACAGCAGCGGCTCAGTTATTTAAAGCAAATTCGTAAAAATACCACACATTTTTGATAAATCAAATTTTCACACCCTTTAAATTCATAAAAATACTATAGTATGTATCGCGAAATCTCTATTTCCGTGTAAATAGAGATTTCGCAACCAAACCCTTTAAATTCTGATATTTGGTGTAAAATTGTAAAAAATACGAAATTTTTCCGCGTAAAACGAATTTTCTCGGCCCTTCAAACTCAGATAATCTAAATAATTTCTAAAAATATGACATTCCAGTGTAAATTGATTCAGATCTACAAAATAACAATACTAATTAGGATGATGATTAAAAATAAATTTTTCGGCATTTTACCGCCACGGCTGTCTTTCAAATTCAGACTTACGAAATTTTATGATTTATTTTCGCAAAAATCGAATTTTTTCGAATGACGGACAAAAATAAATTAACAAAAATTATTATTAGTTACTACGTTACCACTTTATGAATGCTCAGTGAACCATATTATTGTGTTCAATTCAAACTGAAGAATTAATCAGATAGTTAGATCAGTTAGGTTAGATTGGGTTGGGTTGGGTTGGGTTGGGTTGGGTTGGGTTGGGTTGGGTTGGGTTGGGTTGGGTTGGGTTGGGTTGGGTTGGGTTGGGTTGGGTTGGGTTGGGTTGGGTTGGGTTGGGTTAGGTTAGGTTAGGTTAGGTTAGGTTAGGTTAAGAAAATAGGTTTTTATTTAAATTTGAATGATGTGTCCATATAACAAGTACCCTATAATTCTATAATATATTTCCCCAGTATAATTGGAACAACCAGGGAGCCCGCAAACGAGCATCGAGTTCTCGAGAGCGTGAGCTGAATGAGCGAACTCTCTCCACTGTGCGCGAACCCTCGGAGGGTCGCAGCAGTAAAGGCGGGGTGGCTGTGGCGGTGGTGTCCTCGGACCAGGCGGAGATTGACATGCTGCGGGACCTGCAGATGAGGCGACAGCATCTGGAGAGCCAGGTATGCACACTTGAGAATACTCTTCACATATGAGTACTAATGATTTAAGTCATATACTGCTGATATTTCCGTTGAAACGCCTCCATTTTTCTAATAAAAGCATGTATCGGAAAGTAAGGTTACAAACCTTTTAACGGCAGGACCATTGTTATCACGACTCATTATAAATAAATTAATATCTTTCGTTGGTAATTCAATATTTTAAATTTTGGAAAATAACTGATATTTATTTGTATTTGGTTTATACCCCCATCAGTACATTAGCAACATTATCCGCTTATAGTGATGGTAGTAGGAGTTTTTCTAAATATTTTCAAGTTATTCGTTACTCGGGAATCTTTGTCTTTTTTGTTAGAAAATGTAATGATATATTTTGTATTCTTATCCTGACACGATTCTAACTAGTTTCAGAGTTCGCAGGTGGCAAAAATCCAGAATCTTCACGCGGCGACTTCTTCACTGGCTGACGCCGTCTCTATGCCCCAGACCATAGACAACGTTGGGGCCCTGGGTGGACAGGGGGGACGTGGGGAGGGGGGTAGCCAGGAGGGTGGCCGCGGAGGGTGGGGGGGCTCCGAAGCCAGCGAGGAGGAGGGGGGCACAATTGAGAACACCATCAGACACAAGGTGGCCGCCGTCAATGTGATGAAAGTGGAACTGGAAAGACTGAAAAGTGAGTAAATTAAAGTAATTCACGACGTAGAATCATTCCTATTAGTGTTTAAAAATGCTTGTTCAAGGCATGAAGTCCATAGAGATTATGGTTAATCTGTGGTAGCCTTAAGTAATTAAAAAAAAGTGTTTTCTTAAAATTTTATGTGTACATGGCAAAATGCCGTAGCTTCACTACTATATGCTCCACTTCAAAAACAGAATTGTATTATTAATGGTTTATTTATTTTATGTGTACATGGCAAAATCCCGTAGCTTCACTATTAAATGCTCCACTTCAAAAACAGAATTATATTTTTAATGGTTAATTAATTTTAATTCTTTTTCAGATATGCTAAGGACTGTGGATTCTATCCAAAACAATTTCGGAATCAATTCAACTTTTGATGAAGAACATGTGTTTCACAATACTCCTCATATTCCTCAAGAAAACCATAATAGAAATCAAAATAGGTACATATTTATCCATTACTCGTGACTGCCGAGATTTTGTTTACCTCTTTCATAAAAATACAATTTAAACACACATTTCCTAGTGGAGACAGGCAACCATTGTTTTGACAAGACAACCTCAGGTGTCCCTATCTTGCTCTACTTTGGCGGCCTCAGTCCATCACTGGCCCAGTCTCTCCTCGCACAGCTTCTGCATCTAAAAAGAGTTTTTTTTTTCCAGAGTTTCTGAATCATCCGTGAACAATGCTCCTCTCTGCAGAACAGACTCATCTTCATCTTCTAAAATAATGAAAGACGGCCAGTCGGGGGCCCAGAACAGTGGCGCCAACTCCAAGAGTCAGAACACTCCTCTGGGATTGTCCAGACTTCAGAATTGCATATCGTCAGGATCCAATAAGTGCACCAATGTCAGTGAGCAAAACCAAACTACAGGCACTGGTGACAGTGTTGGTTCTGGTCTGGCAGTCATCCAGCAGTTGACCCACGAGCTGAAGCAGGCAGCCCAGGGACTGAGCGAAGAGAGAAGGCGCCTGAAACACGCCACCAACAGAGGTACTAATCATTACTATCAGCACAGAAACCTGCATTGCTTTTAAACCATCCCATCTGAAATTATTTACACTGAAACTGACCACAGCAACTGAATTAATTGTTGTAAGAACTTTTACTGAATTTATTGATGTAGTAAAAATAACATAACTCTTTGTTTTTGTATTTATTTAATATAAATTAATTTTTTTTATAAATTTTTATAATATAAAAATAAATGCTTAAGATTTTTGTTGTTTGTTTTTGGGGTGTTATGCCGTGTTGCGCTAACTCCTTCTTTAGCCGACGTTTCGGACAGCGTTGCAGTGTCCATCATCATCTTCGGATCTACCGGATCTGCCCTGATGATGGACACTGCAACGCTGTCCGAAACGTCGGCTAAAGAAGGAGTTAGCGCAACACGGCATAACACCCCAAAAACAAACAACAAAAATGCTTTTGGCCGTGAAAATCTAAAAACTTAATTGTGGCGGTTCGGACAAAATGGATTAACCTTTGATATGCCGTGCTCCAGCTCAAAATCCCACTCACAGAAAGTATTGTTTTCAGATTAACAATTACCAGTTCTCAAAATTTTACAAATTATTTGTATCCGATCCTGCGCAGGGTTCGCAGCATTCGGTTTATGTTGATTGCTTACTGACTCGTGGGACGATGGGCTAAAACTTTTCATGTGCAGTAATGGGGAACTGCACTCTTTTAATTTATTTTTATCAATGATCTTCTAACTTAAATACCATAGAGAAGGAGACTTAAATACCATAGATAAGACTTATATACCAAGGGGAAGAGTTTGTCAAGACAGCAGACTTGTTTATACAAAACATATTAAAAACTTTTCTAATCGTCTTAAACTAACAACAAATATAGGTAGAGTTAATGTCTTGTCATAAAATGGGAGTGGGAAGTAGTATGAGGGGAAGGGTTTGCCAAGACTGCAGACTTGTTATACAAAACATATTAAAAACTCTTCTAATCGTCTTAAACTAACAACAAACATAGGTAGAGTTAATGTCTTGTCAAAAAATAAAAGGGTCTTTTTACAGGTATACACATGATTCTATTCAGCTGTATACATTACCCATTTACGATTGGTTGTGCTTTTTGCTCTGTTTTTCATACATAACAATTTAACATAACACATTCATTTTATTTGAATATTTTTACTGGGCAATAAATATTCTCACTCCATCAGAGACCAGGCCAATGGGAACCTCCATATTTTAAGAAAAGGTTCCAAGCGGGACTGTGTGGTCTGCTCGAAAAGGGAAGTAAAAGGCGGCAGACGGGAAACCAGTGAGTACTGTGACACGTGTCCTAACAAGCCACGTATGCATTTGGGCTACTGATTTCTAAAATACCACATGTTGAAAAATTATAAAGATTAGAATATGAAAATTTTTCTTTTATTAACAATCTTATATGATAATAAATATATATTTCTTAACATAACTATATCATTTTATTTGCTGCCTTACCAAAAAACATTTCTTTCTAATTTTTTAAAGATATTGTAATTTTTACTCATATTTTTACATTACACTCTATGGAGTAGCTGGTATACCATATAAAAAATATTAGTAGTACAAAGGGTTAAAAAACATTTTCAAGACAGAATGGAGATATTTCTTTAAGTATGTACCGAATGTATTTTAAATGAATGAAAAATAATTTCCAGACACATGTATGTCCAGTGGCTCCTCCATCAAGTCGGAGGACAAGAAGCGCACCAATAGTCTGAGCGGGGGCAACACCTCCTCCAACACGGTGGTGGGCTACCCGCCCTATGGGGGCCCGGTGGAGCGTCGCCAGCTGGCGCTTAAGGCTGAGCTGGAGGCCAAAAAGAAACAGCTGGAGCGCCTCATGAGCAAGGATGTAAGTCACCCGCACAGATTATAAAACAACAGATTTGGTCTTTATCTACAGTGTTGACTGTCACAGTGTTGAGAACACTTTATACTGAATGTTAAATAATTAAATTAATTGTTGCCTTATGTTAATTGACCAGCATACATCACTCATTCTTTTTTAGTTTCAAATGATCTGTGTGGTAACAATTTCATCATGAAATTCATGTCAAGGGTTCTTAAATATGTAATAATTTTGAAAAGTTAACTCTGTTCAGGAATGGGTTGTGGGTATTGAGGAGACACAAGTTATTAACAATTATTATTAAAACATACACAAAGGAATTTATTATGTCGCCTCACAAGAGCGGCCCTGTCTGTTCTGTACAGTGTAAAGGCAGGGGAACTATGTCGCTACCCGGTTGCTCAGCGTTTTGAGGCCGGTGAATATATATTACAACTTCTTCATTTAGATAGATTGATTTAGATCCATTGCCAATTTTAGTAAGAATAGAAGCAAATATACCGCACAGAGTTTTGGCCGTCGGGCGGAAAGAGCCGACGAGTCATGAGGCTAGCCGAATGAAGCGTCGGTCCATGCTAGTGCGTTGTCCTGTCTTAACGTACTGTGCTACGCAATAGTCAGTTTTACCTCCCCTAGGAGTGCCAAAAGATGTTTCAAATAAAATAAAAACAAAAGCTAACTGGTTATTGTGGAACTTTGCTATTGATAAGGATTCATAAAAACAACCCATTCTCATTTGGCAAATGTCAACACTTTTATCAATGTATGTTACTTGGGGCAATGACCCCATACAACAACAATCCACCTCCTCCCATAGGGGTTTTTATTAGCAACTGGAGCGCCAAGATGTTTACGATAAAATGCATTGAGCGCTGGAGATTTTCATATGTGTGGATTTGAATTTACCTGTGTTCATCAAAAAAATCATATCTCCAAATACTGATCTGTTAACTGTCGTTTAAAGCCAATGAATTTACCTATATTTCTATATTTATCTTAAGTTTGTAGGTTTCATTAAAAAAAAATCATCAAGTTCATAAACGCGTGAATTTCGTCTGATTGTTAACAAAAATGGTTCAAAACTGTACTTCTTACAGCATGTTTGTAAATGTATGTTTACAGTTTAATAATAAAAAAATAATTTTTCAAAAGAAGCAAACACATTGTGACTTGACATTTTAAATAATAAAAAGGGAAACACTTTGTTTACAGTCACTTTATTGAAATTTTTAACGTCTACCGGTTTCGGTACCTCCGTACCATCATCAGGACAGTTATAAAAATACTAACAAATACAGAATAATACACATATATATAAACAAATAGTTGAGAGAGAAAGAGATAAAAAACAGAGAGAGACAGTATCAGTTGTGGGCGGGAAGTGGGGGAGGGGAGTTAGGGATAACAGGAAACATATTTATTATAGGGCTGAACGTTAAATTTAGTTGATTATTGATAATTTCAGCCTTTGAATTGACTGATTTTTTTATTTCCAACGCTTCCAAGTTGTTAAGTCGTAAACCTATCTCATTTTTGTGAAGGACTTTAATACCCGTGTCACGGTTGAAAGTATGATCTTTATTAATTAGATGTTCTGCAAATTCTGAAAATCCCGAACTGGTTAGACATCTTAGGTGTTCTTTTATTCTAGTTTCTATATTGCGTGATGTTTGCCCTATGTAGAATGCTGGGCAATCATTACAACTAATTTTATATACGCCTGAGTGGCTAAGAACATCTTCTTTATCTTTGGCATTAATTAAAAATTTTCCTAGATTATTATTAGTATAATACGCTGGTTTAATTTCTGGGGGGAATTTAACTGTACATGTAGAGGAAAGGTTATTAATATACAAAATTCTTCTCCACTGCTGGTTGGAGTTATTATTGTTGAGAGTTGGTGGACTACTGTAGACGTATTTATTTATGGCAATACATCTTAATTTTTTTGTAAGGATTCTATCAATAAGGCCTATTTCATATCCATTATTAAGTGCTATTAGTTTAATTGTACTTAACTCATTAGCGTAATTAACATTTGATAAAGGAGTAGTGACTAAACGGTGGATCATAGAGTGGAATGCCGAATGTTTGTGGGAAATAGGGTGGTTAGACGTATTATGGATTGTAGTGTCTGTGAAGGTAGGTTTTCTAAAAATATTAAACTGAATTTTATTATCAATAATCGATAATGTGAGATCTAAAAAGTTGAGTGTCGAATTTATGCCTACTTCTAGTGTGAATTGGATCTGTTTATGTAAGGAGTTGAGGAGTAATAGGAAGGAATTAACTTAAAACTAAACGAAAACTAACTTACAACTTAAAACTAACTTACAACTTAAAACTAGGAATTTAGCTGACGCTCTGTACCCGCCCAAATACATATGATATCGTCTACATAGCGTCTCCATAGTAAAATATTTTTTAACAAAGGTGTTTTAAGTTCAAAAATATTGTTTTCAAAATTATTCATAAAAATATCGGCAATAAGTGGACTTGTGGGAGACCCCATCGGTAATCCATCTCGTTGACGGTACATTATATTATTATATTTAAAACTGTTTTGGTTCAAGCAAACATCGATAAGTTGGTTAATATCTTTTGTAAAATCCTTATGTAAGTTAGAACTATTGACTAAATTGCTTATAATATTTTTACATTCTACTACCGGAATACTGGGAAACAAATTCACTACATCAAAAGAAATGAGTTTACAGTTGCTAGGGAGGGTTAAATCTTTCAAGTGGTTGATTAATTCATGGGAATTTTTAATTGTATATTTTGGTTGAAATATATTGGAATCTTTAATTACCTTAGTAAGAAAAGAAGCAATTTTATAATTAGGTGCATTACAACAAGTCACAACCGGCCTAATTGGCCTATTAGCTTTATGTATTTTGACAAACCCATATAACCTGGGGATTTTCGGGTTTTTAGTTAAGAATTTAACCTGGTGATAAGTATCATCTTTGAATATTGGGGTTTTACACTCGTTGAATGTACTTTTAAGGGTTCTCTGGTATTTATTAGTCGGATCTACTTTTAAAATTTCAAAGTTATCAGATTCTAGGAAGTCATTAATTTTATGATTATATTCTATCTTGTTCATAATTACAACTGTATTGCCTTTATCAGCTCTGGTTAATATTAAATCTTCTTTCTTCAGTTTTTCACGGATATTTTTGGCGTGTAAGTTTTCTTGATTCTGCTTCGGCTGGAATCTTGGGATAAGGTTTTGTAAGACCTCGGCACTTTTGTAGAGGTAAGGTTTCGGAGATTTATATAACGCTGTTTCCATGTCTACTGCAACGTTTTCCACAGCACTATTGTAATTTTTATTAGTATATTTTAGGTTATATTTTAAACCTTTGGAGAGTAATTCCATTTCTTGTTGGGTAAACTGTGCCGAGGAGAGATTCTGTACACGTTCGTAGAATTTTTGAGATGATGATGTCTCCGGGTTATTGATGTGGGTATTTGATTGGCACAATTTTTTGAGTTTATTTTCCAGGGTTATCCTCTTTTTATAAGCTTTCACTGACGCAAAACTTCTAATTTTGTCATCAAAAAGATCCCATTCTACTGGGTGGAGTTCATGGACTAATTCGGTATGCAATATTTTAATATTTAGTTTTAAGTTATTTCGTTGTAGGTTAGTTTTAAGTTGTAAGTTAGTTTTAAGTTGTAAGTTAGTTTTCGTTTAGTTTTAAGTTAATTCCTTCCTATTACTCCTCAACTCCTTACATAAACAGATCCAATTCACACTAGAAGTAGGTATAAATTCGACACTCAACTTTTTAGATCTCACATTATCGATTATTGATAATAAAATTCAGTTTAATATTTTTAGAAAACCTACCTTCACAGACACTACAATCCATAATACGTCTAACCACCCTATTTCCCACAAACATTCGGCATTCCACTCTATGATCCACCGTTTAGTCACTACTCCTTTATCAAATGTTAATTACGCTAATGAGTTAAGTACAATTAAACTAATAGCACTTAATAATGGATATGAAATAGGCCTTATTGATAGAATCCTTACAAAAAAATTAAGATGTATTGCCATAAATAAATACGTCTACAGTAGTCCACCAACTCTCAACAATAATAACTCCAACCAGCAGTGGAGAAGAATTTTGTATATTAATAACCTTTCCTCTACATGTACAGTTAAATTCCCCCCAGAAATTAAACCAGCGTATTATACTAATAATAATCTAGGAAAATTTTTAATTAATGCCAAAGATAAAGAAGATGTTCTTAGCCACTCAGGCGTATATAAAATTAGTTGTAATGATTGCCCAGCATTCTACATAGGGCAAACATCACGCAATATAGAAACTAGAATAAAAGAACACCTAAGATGTCTAACCAGTTCGGGATTTTCAGAATTTGCAGAACATCTAATTAATAAAGATCATACTTTCAACCGTGACACGGGTATTAAAGTCCTTCACAAAAATGAGATAGGTTTACGACTTAACAACTTGGAAGCGTTGGAAATAAAAAAATCAGTCAATTCAAAGGCTGAAATTATCAATAATCAACTAAATTTAACGTTCAGCCCTATAATAAATATGTTTCCTGTTATCCCTAACTCCCCTCCCCCACTTCCCGCCCACAACTGATACTGTCTCTCTCTGTTTTTTATCTCTTTCTCTCTCAACTATTTGTTTATATATATGTGTATTATTCTGTATTTGTTAGTATTTTTATAACTGTCCTGATGATGGTACGGAGGTACCGAAACCGGTAGACGTTAAAAATTTCAATAAAGTGACTGTAAACAAAGTGTTTCCCTTTTTATTATTAAATAAAAAAATATATATTTTAACAGTTTTTTTTTAGTATTATTTTTATTTAAATAAAATGTAGAATGTACTTACGAAAACTTCAAAAATTATTTGTTTTTCACTTGACATATTATTTTTCAAACATAATTTATCAGACCAAAGTTTATCCTAGAATAATAAAAATTCTCTATTATCTATTTCTATAATTTTAAATTGGATTAATAATCATATAATTTACAATATTACACCTTTTATTTAAGGACAATGCACATACTGCACCGAAAAAGTAAATTTTTTGTGCAAATTAAAACTCGCTTTCACATTTTTTAAAATTTTAAATAACTTTAAATAAGCAGAGAATTTAATAACAAATACATTGATACATGATACATAACAAAATTTGTGTAAAATAAACATTCACAGGAATTTTTAACGCGACAACATACCGTCAAAAAAAAAAACTCTTCACTGAGATAATTTGTTTAGCTTTATGTATTTACTGGTGACCAGATAACTCATCAAAATGACAATTCAACACACCTATAAAAAGTGTTTTAAAGTCATTAGTGATGAAACAAAAACTAGGTTAAATAGTTACACATATGTAAACTATTTAACCTAGTTTTTGTTTCATCACTTTTCATAACTTTATAACACTTTTTATCGGTGTGTTGAATTGTCATTTTGATGAGTTATCCATGGAACCGTATTTACTAGAGAAACGAGACATCTATTGATAATCTGTGAAACTACTAGCTGTGTAATACTGTTAGCTTTGTGAATATCCAAGTTGCAAACACGTGGGAACTTTTTAAATAATTCCTATAAATGTTTTAATATATCTCTTTAAATTGGCCTTAGGCTAGCGTGCGCTCGCGTGTGTTGCGAATTGGACAAAATATGGCCAAAAACACTCCAGTGGCTAAAAATATTGCCCGATTTGCATTGAGTTGATGGTATTTTTAATCCCAAACTAATATATATTAATTTGATTGGCAGGTGGACCACAGGACCAACCAGCAGTCCCTCGCCTTGGATCAATCCGCTGTGTCCAAGCCGACCCCTTCTGGGGCTGAGGAGGCAGCGTCCATGGGGCTCCCTGGGGGGGCGGGGCTCCCGGGGCCCCCCGCTGCTGAGGATGACTGCGCCTGCTCTGCGCTGACCATGCGAACCGACATTGATAATAGGTACTCGAGGTATGTGGCGTTTAAATACCGGCAATTTTAGCAATTTATGATCTCTGCAGAATTTCTTATGGGGCATGTAAGACTACCATTCAACTAGTATCTGGTAAGTATGTATGCATTCATCCAAAATACAACAACACTAGTTGCCCATCATAACAGAATAGGGGAGAAATAAGAATTTTTAGGTTTTGAAAAATTGTTGAATAATTTCCTGGGATTGATAAAAGTTCTTTCATAAGTTTAGTATCTCACATTTCTATAATTGTCTAAAATCACTTCAAATTTAGCATTAAACTTTTGTTTGTTGTGTCTTTCAACTAATATTCATCAGCGGTTGAGAACCATGCTTTATGGAACTCAGTAAATTTTTAAATTTTAGAAATTAACTCCTCAGGCTAATTTGTTTGCTTTTGGAAACAGCTCATATAAATCGTTTTGTCTCCCTTACTGTCATGGTGAGAAATATGATCTAAACAGTGTTAGAAAGAGAAAACACCTTGCTTTATTTTTAAATCTAGAAGTTAACCATAGAAAACTTAAAATGTGGACCTCAATGGAACCAAAGTTTCCGATCGCAATTCGAAAAAATGTATGAAACTTTGTGAATTTTTCATTCATTATTTTTATATGAACGAAAAAAAAAGTGAGGTGACTGTAACATATATAATACATTTTCCTAGGTGACCGGGTATCTCATCAAAATGACAGGTCAACATACCTACAAAAAGTGATATAAAGTCATGAAAAGTGATGAAACAAAAACTAGGTTACATAGGATAGGTAACTACAATAAGATGTGTTATTTTGATATTCAAAGAAACTTTTCCCGTAAAAGATCAATGGTTTCGTTGCTTGTGTGGCACGTAGCGCCGTCTTGTTGAAATTAAACGTTGTCCAGATCAATACCATCCAATTCCGGTCATAAAAAATCATTAATCATCTCTCGATAGCGCAATCCATTCACCGTAACTGTTGCTCCAGCCTCATTTTCGAAAAAGTAAGATCCAATGACTCCGCCGGACCATAAACCGCACCAAACAGTCACACATTGAGGATAGAGAGGCTTTTCAACAATAACTCTTGGGTTTTCCGAGCCCCAGATGCGACAATTTTGCTTGTTGACGAAGCCACCGAGGTGGAAATGGGCCTCATCACTCAAGATGATTTTTCGATGGAAATCTAATAATTAATAATAGTGAATTTTAATAATTTCAATGCGTTGTTGAAGCGTGTATCGTTCCATTTTTATTAATGGCGTAATTTCTACTTGTCAAATGTCAAAAAATAACAGCTTAAAAGTAACATCTACCGAAATAGCGTGCTATTCAAAATAACACCTCTTATTGGAAAACCCTATATTTAACCTACTTTTTGTTTTATCAATTTTTAAAGGTGTGTTTAATTGTCATTTTGATGAAATATCATGGAACCATTTTCATGTGTGTTTTTATTTTTAATCGTTAACAGTAATTTTAGTTATAAAAAACGTAAGGTGAGCCATTTTTAAAACTTTTTTACTTTTGCGTTATAAATTTTAATATTTCAAAAATTATGTTTGTTTCTAATAACAACATTTGTAAGTGTATTTAATCACCTTTCAAAAACAATATTTAGTTTCAGAAATATTCCATTTAATTGGATTTTATAGCAAAGCGATAATACTCTGACCTTCTGCCAAAATATACCAGAGGCCTGGGGGGTTAATTGTATTGTCATTTAAACTACATAAATTAATATATTCTTACGCTACTTATGTTTGCAGGCCATTAGTATATAAATCGCATTATTGAGTGATTTTAAGAAATCTTAAACAATAATAATTATAGGAATGTTGAGTTAAGTGCCTTTTCACTGAAGAATATGACATATAAGAAGGTTGAGGTATTAATACATATTATGTCATCTGTTAGTCATCCTTTAGCATTGGTATGATATATTTTAATTATAATTAATATGCACCATCATGAGATGTGCAAGTGCAGTTTAGTGGAATAAATGTACATCTTGTCCGTCTTAATCATCTTCTATTTGAAATGTGTTTTTACTAACTAAAATCTTAAGTTCTTTCTCCTTCTGAACTTTAATCTATTAAATCTGGTTTCTTTAGTTAAAAACTTATAAAGTTCAAATTTTTAGTATTTATTGGTTATTCAGTTTATATTTTTAATTCACGTGATGTACCAAGTATTTGCAAGTTGTAAGTTCCACTTTTAAAAATGCCCTGTAAAAGTAAGTCATTATAATGTATGCACATTTCAAATGTAGAAAAAAAACGATATTGTCTGCTTATAATATGTTATATTTTTGGGTTTACAATTGCTTGTCTGGTTTTGAAAAGATTCTTTTTTTTAATTTGTTGATTTCCTCAACACATCAGTTCCAATGTTGAAAAGTTCACTCTCTCCTGACTTACAAAAAAAAAATGTGTTGTTTAATTGACTGAGCGCAGTGAAGTCCTTTTTTAACTCGACCATTTGGCATTTAAAAAATTGTAAATTTGTTTGTTACATTCCGGTTCAAGATGGTTGCCATGCTAGTACTACCATAAAAAAACCACCCATTAGATTGATAACTCCATGCTTTATGCATGAAACAAATTGGCCCTCTATTTAACCATAGATATTCCAATATTTAGACACACTTTATGCGTGCAACTGTTCTATATCATACACCATCGGCGAGGATAGAGGAAACTCGAAAAAAAAGGTGCGGCCATAGACAATAAAATTCTCATTCCAAGCCTATCCTATTCAATAAATAGCCTTACATATTATTTTAAAAATAAAAATATTTGAATTTCAGAATGTTCCCTCACGACAACCAGACTCTATCTGACAAAGTACTGTCCTGCGAAAAAGAGCTTTAAATTATCTTTTTTTTATACCTCATTTACTTAGGACAATCAATCAAATTGTATCAAACCACTCAGCCTCCAACAGTTTTTCCATAGATTTTCAGAGTTGTTCATTGGTGGATGTGGTTAAATTATGTGATGTCACAAGCCATGGAGATTACTGTATCTTTTCTTCGATTCAAATTTTCTATCGGAGTTATACCCTTCTGGATACTGCATGATCGTGGTTCATTCTATGATTATGGTACCTACTTACCTGCCTGAAGAAAGTTGCTAAAAAGAATTGGTGACATTTCTTTGGAAAAATTGTATAATTCCTTATTTGAAATTTAAAAAATATATAAAATATCCATGGTTTGCAATTAAGTAGGTAGGTATTTAAGTATCTACTTACAAATCTTACCCCATTTCAGAGTAAATTTTGGATTTAATTTATAAAATAAACTAGTAAATTAAGTTTAAAAAATTTAGTTTGTTGAAAAGTTCGTCATTTGCAGTGACCAAGATGACGATGAAGCCTACTTGTCTTCATCCCGGAACCAGCTGAACATCAACCAGCTCAGCGGAGAACCTTCTCACAAGCTGCCATCCAGAGGTTCATCTATTGACAACTTCAAGGTACAGATATTGCCTTTTATACTTGATTGAAATTATCATATTGATTAAAACACCCAGTCGTAATAATTTTTATTACTTAATTTAAGTCAAATCGGTTAAAGTAACCAGTTTGGAATCGGTCAAATGTTATAAGAGGGCTGCTGTAAGAATATTATAAAACGATATTAGAATTGTAATATATTATAGTGTATGGCTTGTTTGTGTACTTGCTGTACTTGGGTGGTGCACCCGTCCACTATAAAAATGTATGGACAATTTAACATAAAGTAAGATAAAATTGAGCTTACTTTCTTTTCTAATTGGTTTACCTCTTCACTTATAAGCGGACAATATCGATTTACCAATCACGGTTCCGTCAAAAAACTATCATTAGGATCAGTGGCGGCCGCTGCCCTAAAAGGGTGGTGGTTCACTGACAATCCAAAATAAAAACAATATGACAAAAAGATTATGGGTAAAAATAATTATTCCACCTACCTTATTTGTAGATAAGGTCTATTCTACGTTGTTTGTGAAGAGCAAAAACTTCTATCACTTTCGAAGTGAAATTTGGGATTGTTTGCAAATTTTTTTTTTCAATACTAAGTACAGATAAAGCATTCAAACGGTCTTGACTCATCGTGTTTCGCAAGAATGATTTAATTCGTTTTAGGGTAGAAAAACACCTTTCGCTTTCCACAGATGTCATAGGTATTGTACATATTATTTTTAAAAGCTTCACACACTCCGAAAACGACTCGACTAAATTATTTTTATAAAAAAGTTGCAAGATTGCCACTGCACCATCGGCGTTAGAGAAATCATCTCTCCCGTATATAGCACATAGTTCATTTTTCAATTTAAATTTATCTAAAAAGATGTAGGTACGTGTTCACTGTTTCATTGAAATCACTTTGAGGAAAGTTTTCTTTATATTGAGTAAAGCGTTCACAATCAAATAATTTTGATGCTAATAAATGGTTAGTAAACTCGAATCTGTCTTTGATCTGTTGTAAGAGAATATCACATACTTCGATGCAAGTTGCATAGTTCACCGTTTTATTTCTTTTTGCTTTGGGCTCACCTGTTTGGTCTATGGAATCACGAACTGTCTGAATGCATTTTTCAAATTGATATATATATATTTCTTAATCATGATGGTATCCAAAGAGCGTGATTGTAATTGTTGAAACAAAATGTCACAATGGGGTAAAATCTTGTTGAAGAAACCTAACCAATATATAAACTGTTCATCCTTAAGATAATGCAATAACATACTGGCCTGGTTTATAGTATTCGAATCATTATTATTTTGGTCTAAAATAGTTTCCATACATTGTATCAACAATTCTGAGTACGCCGAAACAGTTCTCACAGTTTTTATGTTGAAATTCCATCTTGTTGGTGGGGCAGAAGGGATTTTCTTTTTCATTACATCGTTTAACACGTTCATTCGTTTAGGAGACCTCGAAAAAAATTGGAAATGCGTGAAGATGTGCGAAAAACGTTTTTATTACATTGCTTTGTGAAACACTTTTTTCGACTATCAAATTCAGCTGATGAGCATAGCAATGAACATAATTAGCAAATGGAAAATCAGCCTTAATTTTTGCTTGAACCCCTCCAACCCTTCCACTCATAACTGAGGCTCCATCAAAGCATTGAGCTATCAATTTATTTGAACTGATGTTCAAACCTTGAAGTTCTTCAGAGATGGCTTTATACAAACCGTCAGCGCAGTGCGAGGTTGGAATTAAATATTTCCAAAAGCGTTCATAAATATGGCCCTTCCATTCATATCCGATGATCAAAACCATTTGCGTCGTCGTAGAGACATCTGTAGTTTCATCTGCTTGAATCGCAATAAATTCACATTCCGTAATTTGTCGTTTCACTTCTGTGCTGTATACTTCCATTATAGAATCCAATATGTCATTTTGAAATAGTCTTTGATGTCCCTTTAAAAACAGTGGCACTATCTAAATGTTGTTTTAATACTGCATCTAATTCTGCTACGAAATCTATTAAGCCGCGAAATACACCAGGATTTATCGAATCAAGGGTTTCGTCGTGACCACGCAATGCCAATTCGAATGCTCCACAAAATATGACACAATCTATTAATTTAGACAATATATATCTATTTTTGTCAACCATTGCATTATGTTGTTAAGTTTGCTCACGGTATCCAGAATCCAACTGTTGACGAATGTCAACTGTACCTAAAACGGCTAAACTCATAACATTTTGTAAATGTAAAGTAGATGAATTGTGCTTTTTCAACTTCTCTGATAGATGCGTTAAATCATTAATCCCACTCAACGTCCAAGTTGAATCTCCACCAAACACAAGACACGGAAAACAAAAAAAGCGATTAACTTTGTCACAACCACACAACCAAAAAGCTTTATCATAAAGTTTTTTGTCAAACACTCGAGTAAAAGCTCTTGATTTGGATTTACAATCTTGCTTAATCACGAGCACTGGACGAGGTGGACCAGAATTTTTAATTAATAATTTATTTTCAAACAAACTGTTATTATTTCTTATATATTCGACACTGATTACACTCATTTTTATTTCTTATAAAGTTACAAATTAAAAGGATTAAGTTCTGTATTTAGCTTGATCAAATTACTCGATAAATCAATACCAAAACAATGACAATAATTACGTCACGGCTCGCGATAACGACGGTAAATTATGATCTGTGACATGTGACATGTGTCATCTGTGATCTATTGTCCAATATCGAGTTCGAAGTTCGACGAACTTCGGATGTCTCCGTGTAACCTCGGGTCAAGGCTCATAAATCGGTAATCTTCGGAAATGATCGGGTTATCTCGGCGCCGAGTGACACACGGGAATTAGCTAACTCCTGGTACAAATGGGTAGATTGAGGCGCTCGCAGTGTTTTAAAAAATACATACAAAAACGTATTTTCATCCGTTTGCAAATCTGTGTACACGGCGCGGCGGATTGGCGCCGCGCAGCGGCCATACTTTATACTTGGAGAGATTAAAATCGCTCTCCTTGATAATATTCATTGCATTGTATTGGTAAGTAATATTTTTAAATGATTTTTATAGATTTTATAGTCTTCAGTAAGATATTATAAATTAATTTTAGCCATTACAATTTAGATAGTGCTGCACACGAACGCACTATGCGACCAGCCGCCACTGATTAGGATCCCACATAAAGACATATAATAATGGTTTAAACCTACACATTTGAAAAGTTGATATAAATTTTTTCTTATATCCAGGACACCAGCTATTTCGGCGATTCCACACAGTCATTGGACGGATCCTTCACTTCCCAGAGCATGAAGCACATCAAGCCCGGCAGCAGCAAGCAGCACAATCGGGAGCCGGCCCTGGCCCGCACGCTGATGGACCTGTCCCAGGAGATGCAGGAGCAGCGGGTCAAGGGGCAGGGGGAGCCGCCGCCCCAACCCATGCCCGACTGCTTCCTGACGCTGCCCGTCAGTAACAACGGGGGCACAGGGAGGAACAAGGTGACGCTTGAGACCAATTCTTCTTTCTTCATTGCCGAGGATTGCGAACACTTCAAATTCCACGGTGGACAAGGCTCCTCCATGGAGCCAATACAGATACCACCAACATTCTGGTGGTATTTGATCATTCCTTGAGATTAATATGGAATACCTACATAATTAATTAATAATTTTCGGAAGTTTTTCTCTTTTTAGTCTTTTTGAGAGATATTTCTATAAAATTCATGCTATCTCATTTTGTTTTA